>NC_092587.1:135366153-135685769 GCF_047663525.1 Anas platyrhynchos
TCAAAGACATACAAGTTCAAAGGCACAGGGCAGAGTAAGCTTTCTGATTTAGAAATACTAGAAAGACAAATATTGTAATGTTGGGCTTTATGATGTATGATTTTACATTTTTTTAGTGATAGAAGCAGCAAATAATTAAAGGAGAAAGAAAAATATTATTTCATCATAAAAATGGTAAATGCAAGCTAGGAAAACAACAAAAAAAAATAGGAAATTACATGAAAAAGAAATTTATATAGTATAGAAATTTTTATAGTATAAAAGTAAATCAAGTTAGTTTTACAGAATCTTTGTACAGTCAAGGTTGGAGGGGACCTCTGGATATCCCACTCCTCCAACAGGGCCACCCAAAACAGGCCGCTCATGCCCATCTCAAGACGGCTTTTGAAGATCACAGAATCAGAGAATGTCTCGGGTTGGAAGGAACCTTAAAGTTCATCTTGTTCCAACCCCCCTGCCATGGGCAGGGATGCCACCCACTAGATCAGGTTGCTCAGGGCCTCATCTAACCTGGTCTTGAACACCTCCAGGGATGGGGCACCTACAACTTCTCTGAGCAACCTGTTCTAGTGCCTCATCACCCTCTGAGTGAAGAATTTCCTCCTAACCTCTAATCTAAATCTCCCTTCTTCTCCCTTTAGTTTAAATCCACTCCCCCTCTTCCTGTACATATATAATTGAGCAAAGTTACTCTCCATTTCTTTTATAAGTCCCCTTCAAGTACTGAAAGTTCACAATAAGTTCACCTCAGAGCCTTCTCTTCTGTAGGCTGAACAGCCCCACATCTCTCAGCCTTTCTTCGTAGGAGAGGTGCTCCAGGCCATAGATAATCTTTGTGGCCCTTCTCTGGACCCACTCTAACAGCTCCACATCCTTCTTGTGCTGGGGGCCCCAGATCTCAACACAGGACTCCAAGTGGGGCCTCACAAGGGCTGAGCACTGGGCACAGTCACCTCCCTTGACTTGCTGGCCACTCCTCTTTCGATGTAGCCCAGGAATGCAGCTGGTCTTCTGGGCTGCAAGCATGCATGGCTGGCTTATGTCAAGCTTTTTGTCCACCAGAACCCCCAGGTACTTCTCTGTAGGGCTGCTTTCAATCCATCCTTCTCCCGTTCTGTGCTCATGTCTGGGATTGCCCTGGCCCAGGTGCAGCACATTGCACTTGGACTTGTTGAACCTCATTAGGTTCACATGTGCCCACTTCTCAAGTTTGCCCAGGTCCGTTTGGATGACATCCCTTCTTTCTGTTGTATCAACTCTACCACTCAGCTTGGTGTTACCTGCAAACTTGTATGTCATTGGTAAAGATAAACAGTACCAGTCCCAGTATAGACCCCTAAGGGACACCA
This sequence comes from Anas platyrhynchos, assembly GCF_047663525.1. Classification (NCBI taxonomy): domain Eukaryota; kingdom Metazoa; phylum Chordata; class Aves; order Anseriformes; family Anatidae; genus Anas; species Anas platyrhynchos. The sequence continues at coordinate 135,367,503 of NC_092587.1, forward strand.
CTCATCACCGGCCTCTACTTGGACATAGAGCCCTTGACCACCAAGATCCTCAAGGAGACCCCACAGCCTCTCTGGGCAGCCTGTGCCAGGGCTCTGTCACCCACACAGCACAGAAGTGCTGCCTAGTGTTCAGAAGGAACCTCCTGTGTTTCTGTTTGTGCCCATTGCCTCTTGTCCTGGCACTGGGAACCCCTGGAAAGAACCTGGATCCATTTTCTTTGCACTCTCCCTTCAGGTGTTCATAGACATTGATGAGATTTCTGAGCCTCCTCTCCTTCAGGTTGAACAGTCCCAGCTCTTTCAGCCTTTACCCATAGGAGAGGTGCTCTGCTCCTTTAATAGCCTTAGGGACCCTACCTCTGAGGAGCCCAGAACTGAACCCAGTACTCCAGTTGCTGTCTCACCAAGCAGATGGGGAGGATCACATCCCCTGATCTGCTGGCAATGCTCTCCCTAATGTACTGTAGGTTACCAGCAGCCTTCTTTGTGGCAAGGGCACATTGCTGATTCAGGTTCAATATGGTGTCAGCCAAGACTCAGGGGACCTTTTCTGCCAAGCTCTGCTTTCCAGCTGGGTAGCCTCCAGCATGTACTGGTGCAACAAAATATTACATAGTGTAAAAGTTTTTGTACAGTTTTCAGCTCAAATATACATGAAACAAACACAGTGCTAGAACAGTCATGTATACAATCTTTCATATGGAATACTGGGCAAGCAAAACTGAAATTTTAAAGTGTTATATAAGCTTTAATATTCATTAACACCACTCTGGAGCTTCATTTTTTCTGCCAGACCATTTAGTTTCTCTCACTGACAAGTATGTGTGTATGTCCAATTCTTTGAGATTTCCCTATTGTTTTTTGCTTATTTTGCTTCACCGTGTTGCGCTTCTTAGGGCCATCTGACCTCATTAAATATTGTCTTCTGTCCCATAAATCACTGCCAAGAAGGAGAGGATGAACTGTCTCTGATCTAGTTATCTTTGGCAATCTTTCAGAAAGCAAAGACATCCACCTTTTTTTTCAGAAATGACATTACTGTCTTCAGCTATTTAAATCTTCTCTTCCATCCCCCCAATGTAAACAAACACTGACAAGAATAAGAAACAAGGAATGAATTCCATTCAAAATTAAAATTGAATTCAAGTAGGAAATACCAATATATTTTGTTGAAAAGGAGCATTTATTTTCTAGCTACTTGTTGCTTAAAATGTTAGCTAGGTTCCTGCATGTTAGCTAGGTGTAATATGTTTTTGTAAAATATTAGCTAGGTGTAATACAGGGTTTGATCTTTAGTCACACAATTTTGTCAATAATGATCTAAGTAAACTTATATGCTTAAAATTCTAGTTGTCTTGCAGATTCTTATACAGACCCTGTGTTCACCTGCTTTATAGTTTTGATTCAACACACATTTTTAGCTTAGGGAAGATAGGAAATCCTAGCTTACTTGACCCAAGCAGGAATACAGCTGCTATCAAGGATAAAGGCTGCTTGGCTTAGAACCTAACCAGACATAATTATGAAATCTGATCCTGCAAATGCTCTGGGATAATATGCATTTGCTAAAATTTGGACAAAGGTAAGACAATACAAGCAGCAGTGTGAAGTGTTGGAGTGTTTATATGAGCATGGGATCATCTAGACACTTTAAAGCAATGGTGAAATGAGCTCTAATTGCATCAAAGTAAAACTGGAGTAGGAGGGGTGGGGAGGGACAAAGATCTGTGGTGAAACAGGTTAGGTTTAGAGAGACTGCATTGCTGGGGTGTTCCTGTGTCTCAGCAAAAAGCCAGGAGTCATTCTATTCTGCTGTTACTAAAAAAGAACTTCTTGTGGGCTCAGATTAAAATTGTTAACTGCTTTTCTCTTGCAGTAAAACCACTCCATAGATGATTCCCAGGTTATTGGAGAGTCATAATGGCCAGATGGCTTTCAAAGCAGGTGTGACAATGTATGCTGTAATTTGTGGGAATAAGGTCAGACAAGATTACAGACAAGTCTACTGTCTGTCTCCACCAGCACATAGGCTTGTGATGCCCCTGGGATTGGAAATAAACCCTACTAGTGTAGACACAGCAGCCAAAACTCCAAAAAAAAAAAAAAAAAGTAAAGAAAGAAAATATTTTTTTCCTGCTATAGGTTTTCTTTTTGTTTAAAAGCTACACTGGCAAAATGATACTTTATTGGTGTAACTCCTAGGCCTTCTTCCAGCATAGCTCCAACAGCAAAATATATCACTCAGCGAGCAGACTGATGTGAGCCAGTAAATCTTTTAAGTCTAGACCAGTATTTAGCATTACATTCCAAATTCAATCTGGGGAGATGCTATGTGTTCATATTAAAACCCTAATTGACTGTGACTAAGTAGTAATAATTATAAACACAATGTATCTAGCCAGCATGAAAACCATGCTTATTGTTTTGCATTCTGGTAAAATATCAGTACAGCCAGGAAAAATGTCTGTGATATGTCTTTCTGAAAGCTACCTGTAAATTAGTTAAAAAAAAAAAAAAAAAAAAAGTTGAAGGCTACTGGAATCTCCCCAAAGTCAAAATACAGAACCTGGTCAACCTATCACTCAAGAAAAACATGACAGATATGATGATACGTTGATTACCCACATGTGTGCAAGAGGTGAATGGTGAGATAAATAGAAAGCAGATAAAAATGATAGCTGTTTCATCGTGCATCTCTGTGGAGTATGAATTCCTGCCAGCAGCTGAGAGTTTTGCCCTTCAAGCATGTTTAACCTCCTTGAGTCAAAATCTTTCCATGGTGTTGTTTGAACTGTACAGGTTTAAAATTACTGTTCCTCTCCAGATGTGACCTTCTCTTCTCCACACCCAACATAAGTAGCTGGTGAAAGGACTGGATCATTCTTTCCTATCATAAATTCCACAGAAAGAATCTAGGGAACAGGGAAATTCCATGAGTTTCTTTTCATCAAATTTTCTACAAATTCTTCTTTCTTTGTACAATGACAGGGGAAAAGGGAAGAAGCCAAAAAGAAAAACAAAACAGCTCAACATTAAACAGAGAATAAAGAGAATAATAATTTTAGCTTTTTTTTTTTTTTTCCCAAACAGTTTAAAAAAAACAAGATCCATTTTCTTTGTAAAAGCAAAAGGATCAAGAGAACATCTCCTAAAAAATGTGATTTTTAAACAGATTTCAAAAATGGAACAAGGTCATTCAAGATAAAGGGAGCAGCAAACTGTGACACTACAGAAAGTGCCTGCACCAGTAGAAATTATGTACAATTTTGAAAACAGACAAATTATTAAATGAAATATAATGCAAAGAGAAGAAATTGGAGCAAGTACTCAAAAACATTACAGAATGATTTAGGCAAGGATTTTTAGGGAAAGTAACTTATTCTGTTATGCTGGTTAAAGGACAACTGTTAGAGACAAAATATCTGTTCATCTTTTGTCTTGAAATGTCTCATTCCTTCAATAGAAAGAATTGCAAATGCCACCATAAACAAATAATAATAATAATTAAAAGACTTTGAAATAGCTTAGAATCATAAAATCATAGAATAATAGAATCACAGAATCACAGAATTATAGAATCAGGGAATCATAGAGCCATAGAATGCCTTTCTTCACAGGAGAGGTGCTCCAGCCCTTGGATCAAATGATGGCCTTCCTCTGGACCCACTTCAACAGGTCCATATACCTTTTAATCTGTGGGCCCCAGAGCACCTGGTGGGGTCTCACAAAAGCAGAATAGAGGGAGAGAATCACTTCCCTCAACCAGCTGGCCATGCTTCTTCTGATGCAGTCCAGGATACAGATGGCTTTCTGGGCTGCAAGAACGCATTGCCAGTTCATGTTGAGTTTTTCAACTACCAACACTCCCAAGTCTTTCTCCTCAGGACAGCTCTCAATCCACTTTGTCCATTTTATTTTTGTGCTTGGGATTATTCCAACCCAGGTGCAGGACCTTGTTCTTGGCCTTGCTGAACTTCATGAGGTTTGCATAGGCCCACCTCTCAAGCTTGTCACAGAGCCTCTGGATGGCACCTGTTCCCTTCAGTGTGTTGACTGCACAACGAAGCTTGGTGTTGTTTGCACATGTGCTGAGGGTGCACTCGATCCCATTGTCCATGTCACCAACAAAGACTTGAGGAACACCATTCACCACTAGTCTCCATCTGGAGATCAAGCTTTTGACTGAGAATCTTTGAGTGTGGTCATCCAGTCAATTTCTTAGCCACCAAGTGGTCCATCTGTCAAATCCATGTGTCTCCAAATTGGAGACAAGAATGTTGTACAGGACAGCATCAAATGGTTTGCACAAGTCCAGGCAGATGACATAAGCTGTTCTTTTATCCAGCAATATTGTAACCCCATCATAGAAGGCCACCAAATTTGTCAGGCATGATTTGGCTTTAGTGAAGCCATGTTGGCTGTCACCAATCACCTCCTTATTATCCATGTGCCTTAACATAGTTTCCAGGATGTGCTCCATGATCTTGCAGAGCACAGAGGCAAGACTTGCTGACCTGTAGTTCACTGGGTCTTCCTTTTTTCCCCTTTTTAAAAATGGGTGTGATGTTTCCCCTTTTTCAGTTTGTGGGAACTTTACTGGACTGCCCTGACTTCTCAAATATGATGGATAGTGGCTTAGCAACTTCACCTGCCAGTTGCCTCAGGACCCTCAGGTACATCTTATCAGGTCAATCAACTATTCCTGGGTTCCTGGTAAACATTGTGCACACTTTATAAATGCAAGATGGTGCTTATAATATGTTATTCATATACAGTATCAATATACTAGAAAAGCCACGTTCACCCCATTAGAATCTGATTACCAGTGCAGTTTTAACAGTGGTTTAAATGTTAAAAACAGATAAGACATTTTCTTTCTTCTGGCTGTATTTTTTTACAAATCGTGAATGGTGTCTTAAAGAATAGGTTAATGCAATTTTATTTAATTGTCAATGCCAACAGGGCCTGCTATGCCAAGGTAAAGCATTTTCTCTGCAGAAAGGACAGTACTCTTTGTCTTCTCAATAGTTCTATCAGGGAGCACCAGACCAATTCTAGGCAGGCCTGAGAGAAGCCACATTAGCAAAGTTCAATTTGTAGAGATGTGGGTTAAATTCTTCTGATGGCAACCTGGGTATATTTTCTTTCCAGCCCAGTACTATGTAACCTGATTTCCAGATCCCAAGACTTTTTGACAGCAGCTGCCTGAAATCAAAACTTGAATAGCTTCCACCATCAAAACTAAACAATGAACCAAAACTGATGAACTGCTTGTGTAGAGATATGAATGTTGAATGCACCACTTTGAAAGCTGTAGGAAAGAGAGGCACAAATCCAACAAGTATCACTGAAATAACCTGTATTCACAACACTTAGTTAAAAGTGTTTATCTCTTATTCATGTAGCATCACTTCTATGCTTCTCTCTTTTCAATGTGCATTTGTTTCATTGATTCTCTATGCAGAGTGGCAGAATAGAAACACACACTTTCGATGCATTTGCATAATGTAACAGAAATCCTTCACTTTGTAAATGCCAGCAATACAAAATGTCAGCATAATGCTCTTGTTTAGCTCAAATAAGCAAATTGCTCAGTTCATCCCCTGCCAGTCCCTACACTCCTCAGAGTGAAAGCAACACAGCTCATGCTTCTTGCCTGTACACACAAGGCCTTCTAAACATTTTAAATGGAGCAGCAGTAAAAACAGGGTCTTGGTTGTTTTGAATTCTCCTTACAATTATTGTTCCCACAAACTTAATAAAAAAACAATCTTGCTTGCTGCAAGGTCTATATATACATATATATATATATATATATATATATATATATATATATATATATATATATATATATATATATATATATATACACTCAGTGCCACTGTGGTGTAGGCACAGTTGTGAAATTTTCACACGAAATTCCATAACATTACTCATGCTAGAATATCAGAATCTTCCTGTATGTCCCTATGAGGAATTTAAAGGCATAGCTCCTGGAGACTGAAGAAGAAGAGAAAATAGTGTTGCTTTCAGAGATTGCAAAATGAAGTGGTCTGCAGTTCACTGTATGTTCAGGCAGTGATTGATTTCTTGTGATAGGATGAAGTGTGAAGAACCCTTTAAAGGAGTAAGAAAGAAAAAAAAAGGAAAAAAAAAAAAAAGAAAGGAAAATGGCAAAGGCACTTGCTGTAAATACTTTCAAAAGAATTGTGAGTGTGAAAGCTGAGTTAACAACAGAGAACAAACTGTCCTTCTTGATTTGGTGGATTACCTGCATAAGGGATGAAAAGAGATTTTAAATCTTGAAGACTGGGAAGAGAAGGTTGACTGAAGCACATACCAGTGGAAAGATGACACACCAGCAAATATAGAGAAAGACAGATAGTGAAAAACACTTCTTTCTTCCAGCCATGAAGATAACTGGGGAGAGTGGCTGGGGAGCCTTTCAGTTTCCTTTGTGTAGGTCTGTTCTTCTGTACTTTATTCTATGCTTTTTATTCTAATTGTTCTATTCTCTGTACTTTTTTCTAAGTGCCCTGTACCTGTTAAGAATGAGAAGGCTATGCATTGTTTTGCAGATGTCTTACGCTGGAAACTGAGAACAAATACAGCCATGGGCTCCAAAAGAGTTGCACGCTGTACAGATGCCAAAGCCACATTAGAGTGTGCTCCTCCACGCAGCTTGATAGAGACAGCAGGACTCCACCACACACTTCATCTCCGAGCTGTGACAAAGAGGCCAACAGCTGCCTCTGCATGCAAACTTCATGAGACGTCTTTCTCTTCCCGGAAATACATTGCTGTAATAGAAATTGCTGGTTTAAAAGCAAACACAGAAAGTTTCTGGAATTAAGAAATGAGTGCTTTTGAAATGTTACGTTTCTTGCAATATTTTTAAATGATGCTTTTATTGCTTTTTCTAATGTTGTCCAGCAAAGCTTAGTTTTAAACAAATGTTTTACATTGTTTATCACTTATAGTAATGACAAGTTGCATAACAATTTGTTTAAAAAATGGCTAAAAGGTCATGAAAAGTCTTTCCCCAGAAAATGAAAAGATGCTTTTGCATCACTGACTAATTTTCTTTATTAGGGGAAAGCGCCAGTTGGATTTGTGCATTTTCATTAAAATTGCTTAACCACACAGTGCTTTTTCCCCTTCCCTAACAAGGTCAGAAGACACAATTTATTGACTAATGACCTGAGATTTATGGATTTCAGGAGGATTATTGCACCCTAAGCTAACTTCCAGTCCCTGGGGAAAACATATCAGTGCTGTGGAAATTTCTGGTGTTTTGTGTCTAATATAGGTATTTCTTTTGCCGCTTCTCAAAGAGAAATTTTTCTTATTGAAATAGTGGCCCTTGAGTTCAGTTGCCCAATGATTCATTACAACAATGTTAACAATGTTTAGATCAAACAATCAAGGATGAAAAAAAAAAATAATAATAAAAAAATCTACAAGTTTGGTATTCAGCATTTCCTCTTTTTTTTTTTTTTTTTTCTTTCCCCGATTTCCATGGAAAGGAAATGGAAATTTAGCACTGTCTGCTCCTGCAGCATGCTTTAATAGTTCTGTGATATGGAGTCCTTCTCCAGAAGTACAGAGATGCCCTGTGTTTTGCAACGTACATTTCTGTTCATCAAGCAGATACAAAGAATACTCCTTAGTCATAAAAAAGTCCAAATCATGTCGATTACTCTATACTCTGCTATCTTTGCAAATGGTTAGCTACATGTTATTATCACTGTTTAATGGCTGCTTTCCTTTAAAACTCTGAAAGACATTATAACTTGTTTTGACCAGACTGATTCCTATGCCAACCTAGGGCCATTCAGGAGGCTGTGGAAAATATTCTACCATCTTGAAGAAGAAATATGTTCTTCTTCCAATACCCTGTTATTATCACACACCATACTGTTCATTCTGCTTTCTGAAACATGGATGTTAAAAAAGCTATGATTCACTCAGTCCCAGTAGTTTTGTGCACACAGTGGTGTGTCACAACATTTTAGAAGGAGGAATTTCCACCAGGGTGGCATCCTTTCTACCATCTCTCTTCCATGAGTTCAAATGACCTGTAGGCATTGCATTAAATGTCAGATAGCTTCTATATACCATTTTCTTTCTCTTACTTCAATATAACTTTCCAGAGTTTGTGTAGTTAAAAGATGTAGTTTGTAATGGTAAGCATCTATAACTCTTATTAATCAATGAAAGTATGTAGTTCGAATATTGCCAAAAAAAATAAAAAAAAAAAAAAGAAGAAGAAAAATCATTTTCTATATATGCAATCTACATAAGATTACTCTTTTCAAGACATCAAAAAGAAAAAAAAAAAAAGAAAAAGAAAAAGAATAACATGGTCATTTGTTTCCATGAAAAATTTGAATGTTTGTTTGTTTTTTGTAGGGTTAGAATCACGTGTGACCCCAGCGAACTCCTCTCAGTTCAGTGGTAGTAAGATAAATATTAACTGAGTATCAAGAGATAGAGAAAATATGTGCTCATTGCAAGTAACAACAGGAAGGCAGACTTGATCCCTCATAAGGTCAACATCCATTCCAAGCCAAAACAATTTTGTTTAAACCATCAGAAGCCAAACTATTGCAGAGATGAGATTTATATGTAATAACTGACCCTTGAGCCATCATCCCAAAACAAATGCATCATTTTCCCCTCATCAAAGAACAAAATCTTTTCCCAAATGTTAAAACTAAAAGGGTGTGGACAGAGGAACTGCCAGATAAAATTGGCTCTTTAGCTACTCCTGTTTAGCATATTAATCTGTGGCATAACTTCAGAGGCAGCATATAAATAAATGTCTATATGCTATTTCTTAAAGTAAAGGGGGTGGAATGGTGTAAAATTCAGGAGCCAGTTATTCAACCTCTGCCCAAAGTTATCATAGTGTGAAAGGTAGGCTGCGAAAAAGAAAGTCAGTCTTACAGCATCAGGCTCATCAGCTCTGTTTTGTTTACCACAAATAACAGGTTTCTGGTTGTTATTTCAGTTTTATGAGCTGAGAGGAAGAGAAATATTGTCTAAAAGAGATTCAGATATCCTTGCCAGTTTTCACTTTGTTTGTAAATCCCACAACCATATTTCTACCATCAGGCTACTGTCTAGGGAACACAAACAATCTCAGTTTGTTGGTGTTGCTTTACAAATGCTTCCTGCTATGTTTGTTCTAAAAGTTTTGTATGTGGGTTATAATGTTGAAATGATAAGTATCCTAAGCCAAGTCATTTTAATAAAACTCCATCAATTGCAAATATTACACTACAATGAATGATGACTTTTATTTCTACACTTGGAAAATCGAAATGCTACAGTTTAAATCATAGTCATAGAATGGCTCAGGTTGGAAGGGACCTTAAAGATCATTTAGTTACAACCCCCCTTCCACTACACCAGGTTCCCCAAAGCCTCCAACCTGGCCCTGAACACCTCCAGGGATGAGGCATCCACAGCTTCTCTGGGCAACCTGTTCCAGTTCCTTACCACCCTCTGAGTGAATAATTTCCTCCTAACATTTAATCTAAACCTCTTTTAGTTTAAAGCCATTCCCTTTTGTCCTGTCATTATATGCCTGAGCAAAAAGTTGCTCTCCATCTTTTTAAAAAGCCTCTGTTAGGTATTGAAATGTTGCAAGGTCACCCCAGAGTACTCTCTTCTTCAGGCTGAACAGCCCCAATTCTCTCAGCCGTTATTCACAGGAGACATGCTCCAGCCCTCTGATTGTGGCTCTCCTCTGGACCTGCTTTAATAGGTCCATATCTTTCTTATTCTAAATGATTTTGTACAAGTCAGGCTATTAAAAGCATCTTTGTAATAAGTTTTCTTTTAATTTGATATTAGTTTATCCTAAGAATAAACAAAGAATAAACCACTAAAATATGAATATACATATAATTTTTTGAAATATCAATTTAACAGTTCCTGTCAATTGTCTAACCATTCTAACTATTCTAATAGTTATCTAAATAAACTGGATTGACAAATCTGGACTTAAACATTTTTAACATAAAATCACAATTGAATGCAACAAAGCATAACTCTTGAGTTAAGGCAACAAACATAGTTCGATGGAAAGCAATGAAAATACAGTGACCTACAAGACTTTGTGGAATTGTGTGTTAGGATTGGGTTGTCTCTGAATCAAAAAGTAATCCTTTTGAGAAGATATTTTTCTGTTTTTCTGCTCTGCATCCTGGACTACTCAGACGTTTTCAGCTTCCATTTCCTGAGTCACTGCTCTTCATTCTCTCTCCCATCTGGTGAAAGGAGACATATCTTTTCTGTTGTTCCCCTTCTCAAAGGAAATAGGCATTTAATGGTTTTATGATTCAACTCAAAACAACCACACCCAGCTGGTAGCCTCATTTCTTCTCTATTTTGCCTATTTTTTCCCCTATTATTAAAATGACCTAGCTGCTTGGATTTTCTCTCGTTTCCAGTTAAAGGATATGTTTCTCTTTTCCTCTTCCACTTTTATGCAGAGAACAGTTAGCAGCTTACCATCACTTCTCAGCCATTATGCTTTGTTGTAGTTCCAGTTGGTGCAGATTATCATGTAATTTTTCTGTCTGCATTGCTTTTTTGATCTTTATGACTGGTATCAACACTTGGAAATTCTTGCTCACTTTTAGCAATGAACAGAGTATATGTAAAAGCTGGAAATCTAAAACAGGCCATTCATCTAGAATCCCTTTATTCTGCACCTTCCCATGTCCATTTCATTCTACTTCTACATAACAACTATGGAAGGTCAGAATCACCTTCCAAAATGTTCCTATCTTTTACATAACTCTAAAGGAAGTTTATGTTTTTGATGATTCACATCCAAATTAAACTGAAGTGACTTCCATCAACAAGAGAATATTTCAGACTGACTGGATGTTAGCCATCCTGCTGATCACCATAGAGCAGAGCACTTAGAAACGATATTTATATTAGCAGTAGCAAAGAAATGGTATCTATTCCTTGACACCATCATATTTGTGAAAGCAGCTGTTAGCATCTGTAATCAAAACACTGTGAGGAACTGGTCAGGCCCAAACAGATCAGGGCTCCTTGTACTGCTCTAAGTCTTGGTCTGTGCATGTCCCGCTGTGTGAAAAGTTTCAATAAATTGGTAAGCACAATGCAGAGACTTCTTTCTGCACATCAACTGCCTGAAGAACAAAAAGATTCTTGAATTGTTGCTTATATGTTTTCCAAACAGAGGCTTACTGTAATCAGAAGGGCTTGTTGTGGGGCTGCAAGGTTTTCATTAATATTTAATACTTAGTCTGATGCAAACCTACTGGAAATATTCATTTGATTTGAATTAGCTTGGCTGTGAACAGTGTAATGTGGTTTGAAATCTGGCTAAATGATTGTAAACATAGAATAATGATAAACAGCAGCACACTGAATCAGAGAGAGGTGTCTAATAAAGATACATCTGCTCCTGGTTATCTTCTTCACTTATGATCCCCAAAAGAAAGTAAACAGAACATTAACAAAGCTTGCAGATGATTGTGATTTGCCCTAACTAGCATATGCAGAGGAACCATACAAAGGTGTATAAACAAAAAGGAAACACAGGTAGAAAATGATTACATCCAATCCAATTTAGAAAGAGGCAAAGAAGCAATTCTGGGATGAGAGGAAGGAGTCTATAACCCAATATATATATATCTTAAGTCGCACCAGGGGAGTTTAAGGTTGGATATTAGGAAAAAAATCTTCTCAGAAAGAGTGGTCAGGCATTGGAACAGGTTGCCCAGGGAAGTGGTGAAGTCATGCTCCCTGGAGATGTTTAAAGAAAAAGTAGATGTGGTACTTAAGGACATGGCTTAGTGGGCAATATTGGTGGTAGGTAGACGGTTAGACCAGACGATCTTGGAGGTCTTTTCCAACCTTACTGATTCTGTAATTCCATGATACATACCCTCAATGGGAGGAAGAAATGTAGCAAATGATAAAGCTGGGAAAAATCGAAGTGACATCCAGGATGTACTTCTGAAAGACAGATTTTTTAACTAAATGGACAAGAAGATGAGCAATGAAGATAATGAAGACTCTTTCTGTCAGTGTCTACTAGACCTATGCTTGCTGCGTTACATATTTGAGGAGAGCAAGGCTCAAAAGCATTGAAAAAGCAGATAAAGTTCAGGAAGGAGTGGGATGAGCTTTCATGGCAAGAGACAATTTTGAAAGTCTTATTCTCCTTTCCTCCTTGACAGATGCTGATAAATGAAGACCTTCATTTTCTTATCCTTCTGAAGAATGAAAGGAATTATGTTATTTTACAGCTTGTTCCTTAGGCATTAAGGAGAATAAAACCATAAATCATATATTATGTTTCGGGATTTTTTGGAAGGTGGAGCCTTTAAAAGCTTGTAATGTCAGATTTGTCCCCTGGTTATAACTCTGCAATGTCAAAAAATCTCTACTGAAGTTCACTTTTCTTCAGTGATACTTTTCTGCAAGAAAACAAAATAAAACAGAGTATTTATCATAAAATATTTTGTAAAACTTTTCTGATGAGCACTGAATTTTGTTGGCAATTTACCTATGTTACTGGAATATTGTTGTTTTTACTGTATTAATATTTTTTTTTGTAAATAGCAATCCCAAACAGGATTTTAATATCAAGTTCAAATGGTTGTTATGTGCTTTTATGCTCTTTGTTGCCTCTATAAATCTTTATTTTATATATTTTTTTTCCTCCTTTTTTTTTTTTTTTACTTTCTGTTAACAGAAACATATCCAGAGCCTTATGTTTCCATATGTTGGTAACCATAAAAGTAATTTTCCTCTAGGTCCTTTTTAAAATTTGTTTAAGATGGAAAACAAACAAAAAAAAAAATTATATGTGATAAACTTAAGCCTTTACTGAATTTGATTCTTTCTCTTTCAAAAACACTTGCATTTGAAAACAAAATAGGATGTTTTGGGAGAAATCCAGAGATGCCAAAAATAGTAGCAGAAAGTATCAATAGCAATTGGCAGAATATTTTGATCGAATAATTGAAGTCCACAGTCACAAGATAAATAAGTGGTAGAATGTTTTTAATTACTATGAGGTTAAAAAAAAAAAAAAAAAAGCCTAAGTCTATGAAAGCAATTTAATCTTTTAATCTCATCTCACCTCTAAATTCTGCACCGTATTGTCCAGGGCTAAATTACCTGCTGGTATGAACTGGTTTAGATTCACCAAGATTTGAATTGTCAAAACCTAACCCTGCATTCATATCCCAAGTCATCTCCCTTTATAGGAACAAATAAAGTCAGTGGAAAAGGAATGGCTTTTTACTTAGAAATGTTTCTTTGCCTCAGTGTTTTTGGTTTATTTTTATTGTTTCTTCTGTATATTGCAGGATCTCTGTTTCAAACACACGCACCTAAGTACACACAGCATAGTTTCAATTGTGCTTTGAGTCCAGGCTCTACTGCATGGACTCTTTCTTTGCTGATGTGTCCAAAGTAAGATGCATCTGGGAACAAAGCTCAACTCAAAGGTGGTTGGCTTTCAGCTGCAATTCTGGTGGCTTGTGTGAGTTCCTCTCCTTTTTACCAGTGCCAAGAAAAATTCAATAATACCTGGGTATAGCCTTGCCTCTGAATCCACTGCTAGTGTTTTTCTTCCACAGCCTTTCGGGGTACAAGCAGTAGTCCGCCACCTGTGGTTTAAATTAGCTTGTTTTCTGCTGTGCTTGAACAGAACAAAGAGGAGTTCGCAATGCTGTTTTAGCCAAGGGGTACTGACTAACAGCCGAGCCCCAGGTGGAGGCATTGCAATTTCTGCATAGCTTTGCCCACACTGCATGGAGAAGTGCTGTCAAGCTTCTCATACATTCAGAGGCAGGGAGAAAGAATATGAGAACAAGGGACATTTACTGATCATCAGAAAACGGTTCAAAGTACAACTTGGACATAAGTAGCATCTCTGTGTGTTCATGTGTGCGTGTGGTGCATGTGTGTAGGCAATACATGAAAAAGTAGGCTTATATGAGAAATAAAGCAAATTTTCCTTTGGTCTCTCGTCATTTATTGGCCAAAACATTGTACCAGTTCTTGCACAATAGTAAGAAATATTTACTGACATCCCTTTAAAGCTTCTTCCTCTCTTCTGTCATCAGTTTAGAGTTAGTGAGATGTATGAATTTATACAAAAACAATGGCTGCACTCAAGCAAGAAGGCCTGACAGCTATCTGATACTATCCTGGTCTTTGTGGCATTGTTAGTTTGTTTTCTGCTCCAGAACACTGTGCTAACAAACCTGTGGGATCTTTAAATGATCCTTCATCACATCCTTCTTGCTCCTGCTTGCCCAGTTCAGAGCCAGAAACAGTAGATTCGTATTGCTTTAAGCGGTGGCTGGATCAAGCTCAGTAGCGTTCTTATATCCACACATAGTCAACAGCACTCCTGTGACAGTGTATGTCCTGTTTGAGTAACTTCACACCTCAAACGTTTTCCATATACAGTCAGCTTCACTCTAGAGGTAGATTCTCTGTGACATTTGGCTATGGTAGTTGGTCTTTACAAAATAAAGTTATTTCTATGTGAACTACACTTCTTTAAAAAGCAACTTCCAGGGACAGAATCACTGTTCCAAGTGCGGAACATAGTTTCAGGTGGAAAATAAGTCTAGGATAAAAAAGCAATCTGTTTCTTTTTCCACATACTTCATGTTTTTTTTTTTTTTTTTTTTTTTTTTTTTTTTTTTTTAGTTCACATCACTGATGCCATAAAGAAAAAGAAGTCCTTAAAAGCATACAGTGGTATGTGTCATTAGGAAAACGATTTGAGTCATTTCAAAAATATGTTTCAAATGGCCAGTATCCTCCAACCAGTGGAAGTTTTCATGTCTTGTTGCTGCTTTTGCTTTGTTTTTATTGCAAAGAGCTTGCTTTCTCTGGAAACATTTGTATGCTATACTTTTCCAGGTACCTGATCTGAAATCTCTGATAACTGATTACTACCCATTAACTAGTAATTACAGCACTAAAATTTCAGGTTTTAAAATTTTGACTGTTCTAAATGTTCTTATTGCTAATTTTAATATAGAAACTTTAAGCAATTACAAAGAAATCTTGAACTGTATCTCTTCACATTACTCTGATATATTTAGTGGGAAAATATATCTCTGTTTTGTGAGACTGACAAAGGCGTGCCGAAATAAAGTTCAACAAGAATTATTCTTCTGTAATTTCTTGGCACATTTTTTCAGTAAATAGCTTTTCCTAGTCAATGGAAATTAAATCACATCCACGTAATTTTTCTGTCAATGAATCATTTATGAAATTACTAAACCTGAGCAAGACACTTTCTGCAAAGTAGAAATGGCAACTACCAAAAAAAGATCTTTCTTTTTAGTCATATTCAGATGATGGACAGCTTGGAAACACCCCTTCAGCTCAGTATATGAAAGCTAGGCTTATAGCAGTAAATCACAAATAATAATACTAATGGAGAAACATCATAAAGCAGGCTGAAGACAGACAGGGGAATTAGGGTACCAGATTCTCCTAGTTTCTTTACCCTTGTTCAAACCCTACAGCAGAATTCTATGCAAGCAAATATTTTTCTATTATTTGAGCCGTGTCTTTCATGTAGAACCAACTAATGATGGTATCTAGCTGAAAAGTCTCATCAGACTAGCTTCTGTAAGAGTGATAGTTTGTGACACATCCTTAGCAAATTATCTGAGACAGTGTAATGGAGGGAACAGGGCACAGAGATGAATATTGTTTCACTGCAGTAAGTTGTACACACGGAGAAGAAAATACCATTCTTCAGGATTACTTATTATTCTCCTAGAGATATATTTGACAAAATTTCTTCCTCTACTTGTGATCAACATATTTTGCATGTGAACTATTCTGCCACCTATGTGGATGAATGGCAGGATATAATGAAAGACTATTATTGTTCCTCTAAGAAATGTCCTACACCTGTAGTTTCAGTTGGTACTGAATACTTCCTGGAGTATATCATATCCAGGCTATGCCTGAAAACCATTTTCTGAATCAGTGAAAAGTGTCAGACTGGAAAAATTTCATTTTATTTAACTGGCTAGCACTGACTTAATTCTTACTCACCAGGAGTCCAATTTGTCTTGACGCAACATCTATTTCCAGTAAAGAGACCATCAGAATTGCTTTTGCCAAAAAATGAAGACTGAATTGTACAGTACTGCATGAATTATTCTTCAGCTTACTTTGCAACACTTAGTGAAGTACAAACTCTTATTTTTTTATAGTAGCTATATGTAATTGTGTTTAGGGCAAAATTTAACTGTGTATTCTGAATTTATTTAAGTTTCAGTGGATCATATTCACTATTTAATGCTCATTGCTTGAAATACTTGAGTAAAGCAAACCAGCTATAAAATTACTAATTTAACTCATGTCTTAGCTAAGACACGTCTGTGAGAATTTTATGTATATGGAATCATCAAAACTTGTAAAATCACACAGGTATCTGCACCAGGACTTGCCTAAATTCAGGGGCAATTTCAAAGGCAAGGCAATACTATGGCTTTGCATTACAAGTTAATATGAATAGCTTATGAAAAGGTAGAAAGAGGGAGATGGTTTTAACATGGTAAACTCTTCTAGATTATTTTTTGTGTTTTGTGAAACAATACTGACAGTGAAACCACTGGCAAAAATAATATTAATTTAAACAGGACTACACTGTTCCCTACACGTTGGCTTAGATGCTTTTTGCCAGTTAAATTAATTGGCCAAGTTAATCTGGCTAAGTTAATTGGCACCTGATTTGGAATGATAAAATTGGGTACATCCACACTATTAATAATTCATTTTTTTTCTTCAAACAGGAGACAAGAAGTAGTGAAGTGTATTAAGGTGGAATATTATGGAAGTGTGGATCTTACTAGTTTTCTCCATATTCCTCTTGCAAGCTGAGTTTCAATAGGACAGTAGCTCTATGCAAGACACCAGAATAGCTCTTTCCTAAATGATTCTATTTGCTCATAGCAAATGACAAAGTATCTGCATATTGTCAGGAAGAGGACTTTGGGAGACAGAATACTTTGCTCACTGGAGAAAAGTTTTCCCAATAACAAAGTTTCTATTACTCTCTGTTACAATAGAAAATATTACAGATTATAGCACTGGATGTTATTCAAAATGAAGCTTATTCTCTGATTGAATCTCCAAATTAAGCGTGAGTAAAACTGAAATCTGGATTTTATAAATAAAGACTTGTGATCAAGCTGCTCTTAGAAATTTCAAGAAAAGCCATCTGTTTGTGACATCTTTTTCTTGAATGAATATGGGAAGGGAATTAATTGCATTGCCATCCTAGTAAAATTCACAGTCAAGAAAAAAAATACTTGTTTCAGTGATCATATCTTATTTGAAGGTTTTGCTTAGGATATTTTTATAATTTGCAGATAGAGTGAAGGTTCCTTTACATTGAAATTTTTGGCTTACCTTTGAGACTTGCAACTCTTTTTTTCAACTGTTTAGTTTGGGTTTTAACTCTTCGCAACCCCATGTCCTGCTAGTTGGTCTACAAAGGCAGATGAAAAGTAGTAAAAAGTAGTAAAAGAACTGGAATCTATGTTGTACAAATTATCTTGAGTAGATGTTTATTCAACAGTTCTGATCAGGCAATGACTCTTAATAAATGTTTTTCAGATTGTTATTGAACATAATCATATTCACATTTTCCACTCTTTGTATCTCAGCATATGAGACACTGTTCATATCTCTTGAAATGCTCTCCACAGATGTGGCTTCAGTACTGCACCCAGAACTTAGCCCAAGACTTTTGTCATTCACAGGGAATGCATCCTAATATTGCAATTCTGGAAGCAATGGGGAACTGAATATGTACCAAAATATAGCTCTGTGAAGTAGAAGAAAATATTCAGTAATATATAACTACATCTGAGAGCAGGAACAAAGATATTATTTTAAAACAAAGAAGATCTTTCTGTCCTTCTTCCCCTCCATAGTACAGGTAATGTAATATATTGGAATTCTATAGGACTATCTCTATTGGAGTATCTCTAACTGCCTGTGACAGTTATTAGGAGCTAGTTCAGCCCCTTTGGGGATTTTCTGACATGCTTTGTACAAATGAACATGTGGTGACAGCATGAAAGAGAGAGTGTGAATTCCAGAGATACTGTAAAACCACTGATGCACTTGGATAGTTTGGAAGCCCACCAGACAGACAGATGGGTACCAAAGCTACAGGTTTTTATTTAATTAGAGTTGTTCCCCCTGAAAGTTGTTATTAAAATCTATTTTCTTCATAGGTGGTAACATGATGACATTAATGAGATGGAGTATCTCACCAATTTCATCAACAAAATGGAGAAAATAACCTGGGCTAGTGTAATATCAAAGCCAGTAAGATTTTGCCTGAAGGCTAAGCAAGACATTTGTATTCACTGGGAATGCAAAATTATAAATACTGGCATGCTACATTGTACTGGAGGACAAGAAAAAAGAAAAAAAGAAAAGTTATTTTGACAATTAAGTAAATCACCCTGTACATAAATTGGGCTCAGAAAAGTTATTTTTAGTCCCAAAGATGCAGGCCAATATATCCTTTGGAATTCTAACTCACTCTGAAGAAACTTCTATAGTGCTAAATTCAATTAGCAGTGGCTGCCAAAGTCTGTCCTATCCAAATAATTTCAAACTGATTTTAATGTAGATATTTTTTTCATCTTTAAAGTTACATGACACCATGTTACAACCAGATGAAAGGAGATGGAACAGTGTAGATGGAACACCAAATAAATATAAAACTAAATATAAAACTTTATAAAAAGTAAAATTTATCTCCCTTGTAGATTCATAGAATCATGCAGGCTTGAAGGACCTCAGGACGAATATTGTAATTAATTGTTGCAAGTTTACAATGGAATTTTTATTTCGATCTTTCTAAATCATAGAATCATAGAATACATGTAATTTAGGTTGATAAAGACCTTTAAGATCATAAAGTCTAACCACCAACCTATCACTACTAAGTCCACCACTAATCAACAAATCTAAGATCTACATCTACACGTCTCTTACAAACCTCTACAGATAGCAATTACACTGCTCTCCTGCACAGCCTATTCTATTGCTAAACCACCCTTTCCATGAAGAAATTCTTCCTGACATCTAATCTAAACCTTCCCTGCTGCAACTCGAGATCTTTTTCTCATGTCACTTGTCACCTGAGAAAAGAGTCCGACACCCTCCTCACTGCAACATCCTTTCATGTAGCTGTAGAGAGCAATGACGTCCCCCCTGACCCTCTTCTCCAGACTAAATAGCCCCAGTTCCCTCAGCTTACTCCTCATAACATTTGCTTTCCAGTCCCTTCACCAGCTTCATTGCTCTTCCCTGGACACAATTAACTCCACATCCTTCTTGTAGTGAGGGACCCAAAACTGAAAACAGGTCTCAATGTGTGGCCTAACCAAAGCTGGGTACAGAGGGACAATCACGTTTCTGGTCCTGCTGGCCACACTATCTGAGATTGAATGAGCCAGGAAGATTTCTGCTTTTATAAAACCTCAGGAAATATGTTTTGGTTTTGCAAATACAGAACCAGCACTTGTTTTGGTTTTGGTTTTGATTTTGAATTGTTAGACCAAAGGAAGAAATGAAAGAGAAGAATGGTAATTATAGCAGCAGAAATATAAAAGAAGTTCATCTTGCTAGAGGTTGCAGACTTATTTGAATACAGGAGTTAAATTACCATTTATTTTTAGCATTCCATACCAAAGGTTGGAGAGTCTTTTTGAGCTCTCCAGCCTTTTAATTAGAAAGCATTTCATGCTTACTGTCAAAGGACAATAACTGACATAGCAATTTCAGAAATAATGAGCTGGGCATTTGAGCCAAACTCTGCCCAGGCTCAAATTCAAAATCTTTGATGTTTAGAGAAGAAAGTATCTAGCTTATGGTGCCTAACCTAACAAAATTATGTTTTGATATGTTATTCTGATAAAGTTGAGTTCCAATAAGTTCTTTTTCTGAGAAATAAATAACAATCAGGCCTGTGTATCCTAGTCCTTAAACATAAGCTTGAAAAAGCCTAAATAAATGTGAGAAATAATCTAATAGCAAATATCAAATGGCAAAAAATATTTCCATATTGTAACTGGCAATCATTCTGGAAAATACTTTTTCAAGTTTCAAGTATAGTAAAATGGCTGTCACAAAAAGTTGTCAAAGAAGAACTTTTATGTATTTAATGGCAGGAACTGGTTTAAGGCATTTTTGAAAATGTGACCTGTGATATTTGGGAACAAACTCTTGAAAGAATTATAGGAAGTCTCTTTTTTGTTTTGCTTTCAAAAAGAAAAATTAATTCCACCTACAAACTTGAACTTAATCAGCTGTCTCCCTGCTGGGCATCATAAATGAAAGTGTTTTCATAATGAGAAAACAGATCAAAACACGTTTCACATCTGGTGAGTACAAATACAAAGAAAGCATTCATTAGAGCTAACAGCAATTTTCTGGGTAAGAAATTTCTTGATGATGGTGAGTAAGCTTGAAAGTTCACTTATTTCAGAACAGAAATGGGCAGAAGAAGTGAGAAGACAGTGGAAGCTAGCAACATCTTCTTCATCTGATGGTGCTGGGACATACGGTACTGACTCCTGACCAAGACAGAGCTAGCAGCTGGTACAGCACATAAGGCAGTCAGTCTCCTTTCTTCTCCTAACCTGAAACTGTTTAGCAGCCACACTAACCTACTCACAGGGTGGAGGCAGCCCAGAGGGCATTCTGGCTTAGGAACAAAAAAACATATCCAACACACCCTATTTCCATTCTTCTGTCTCTCATTGGCAAGTCTCCTCTCCACGTCCCTTCATTGGTGTCAACGTGCTCCCTGTAAAGGAGGAAATTTAAGGGCAGCTCAAACATCTGAGGATTCCTTCATTTCAGAGGAGCCTCCTAGACCCACAGAAAGTTAATGACGTTCTGCTTTGCAACTTCACAGCAACACACAGAGATCTTTGGTGAACTATTTGATGAATATCCATGATATCATGGATATTTTGTTTTCTCCCTGACAACATTGACTGAACTCTAGGATTTTCTAGTTCCTCACCTAAGAAATTCAGACTAAATGCTAAGTTTCCTTCTTAACTCATATTTCCACTAGTACTTATGCTAATTTACATCTTCCTGTGGGTGGAGCTTGAGTGCTTTCAGCTGTTGACTAAAGATCCTGAGTGCATGCTTCCTTTCTCATTAGCCCTGCTCCCTACCCTGATGTTAATTCAAAGCTGATGGGAGGGAAGTCAGTGTCCTGCTAGTATTTCAAGTTTGAGGGTATTCAGAATTTAAACCGAGACCTGGATCATAATCTTAAATCATAATCTTGGATCCAAGCAAAACCCACAACAATTTTGGATTATCCCAAAGGGATGTTATTGAAACAGTAGGGAGAAAAAAAAAAAAAAAAAAAAAAAAAAAAAGCTCTTAGTATATTTTGGCAAAGAGAACAAAGACAAAATTCAACCAGTGAATAATTTGTTGTGGGATAGAGAAAGCAGGATGCTGGCAGACAACTTCTTCAGAAATCCTGACATCTAAAATAGGATTTCTATTGCAACAGGTGTGTGGGGGTAGAAAAATAGGTCAGACATTTTTCTACTGTGTATAATCACTGCTGACAGTCATATGTCTCCCAGTAGACTAAGGGAGTCAGATATTGCTCCACTATTGATCTGAGTCTCAAGACTGAAACAAAATCATCTATTGATCTATTGCCTCTACCACCTTAAAGACATAGCTCATAGTTCTTTTTTTTTTTTTTTTTTTTTTTTAATGGACATAGCTGCGCTAAATACAGTAGTAAAAGATGGGAACTACAAATGAGCAGTTTCAGTGGAAACTGCTGCATGGAAAGTAATAAAATGCCCTTGACTTTTTTCCCTTTCTGTCTCATGTTTTATGCCATTTATTCATCATATTGATTATTAGGTTTGTAAAGAATATCCATGTAATTTTCAAATATTTTAATTTTGTTTAAAATTCAATGACGTTATTGCTAGAAAAGGCAATAGATAGTAATTGAAAATTTTCTTCTAGTTAATAAGTTCTTGTATGGTTTCCTGCTTCTCATTTTGCACATTATTTCAAAGTATATGACACTGTATCATCTACATTCAACTCAGCTTTACTACCGCTGTGCCTTCCTAATGTAAAACCTGACCTGTCAGCAGATCAATTAGGAAAAACATAAAGATAAGGTGAGGAATTAAAAGAAAAGAAAAAAAAGTAGATGATATGTATATAGTTATCACCTGCACTGCAGAGCTCATACTAGGTGTCTGCATTCTCTATTTTTATTGTAAATCTACCTCTGTCCACATAATTACTGCATAGGCTAAATACTTCCCATAAGTACTAGGAAAAACAACAACATAGAAACAAGGCACAAATTCAAGCAGCTGATAACTGATACTATTTAGGATTATTTTGCATGCTAGAAGCCCCATTTTTCACTGTAGGGAATAGCTACTGACATACATATAATTTGAAATCTCTAAAATGAGATGAAATTTCAATTTCATTTAAAATGCAATTGAAGATTTAACAATCCTCATTTTCAAAGCACAAGCTAACTGGTCCTACATACTCAGTGGGGAGACACCTAGAGATACTTAATGGAAAGAATAGTTCAAGTAAGGTTCAGAACAGTCCCCAGCTGCTGGGATTTCAAACAGTGAACTCCTCTGGTGACGTGCCTGACAGCGTGAGGGAAAAAAGGTGGAGTAACTGTACTGCCAAGCAGCAGAGCTTCAGCCCAGGGACCTTGACAAACTTGAGGCCTGGGTCCACTGAAACTTCATAAAATTCAACAAAGAGGAGTAGCAAGTTCTGTGTCTTGGGCAGAATGACCTCACACTGTGCAGGCTGGGGAGCAGCCCTGCCAAAAATGACTTGGGACTTCAATGAATGCAAGGTTGAAATTGGATCAACAGTGCACACTCACCACAAAAATAAATAGATAAATAAATAAATAAATAAATAGCAATCTGTATTAAGAGATCGTGGCCAGAAGATTATGGGAATTTATGATTGTCCTTTACTAAGTGCCAGTGAGGCTATGCTTGGCATAATGTTTTCAGTTTTGTGAAACCACCTCCACCCCCTGGCCTAGTTCAAGAGAGCATTGTAAATAAACTGTAGCAAAGAGCTATCAAGATGATTATGCATGTGCAACTAGAGACATGAAGCAAACTTCATCCTCAGAAATTCTGGAGATTCCACCAGACAAAGTTATGGTTGACTTATCTACTGTTTCCAATTGCCTTGCTCTGCATGGAAAGTTTTACCTGATGGTCTCCAGGGCTCTCTTCCACCCAACATTTCAGTGATGCTAAGGTCCCGTGTCTTCATTTGCCCACCATGCAGATTTCCTGGACCCTGGCCCTTTGATGACCTCAGGGCATTTCAGTACATAGCTGCTGTACATAGGGGAGGATTGTTTGTTTGACTGTTATTTATTTATTTATTTATTCAAGGGAGTGCTGTTAGCTGCTCTCCAAACATCCTACTGGATCTTGGTCACCATGTAACTGCATTCAAAGAACACAGATCCAGTAGAGGGACAGAAAAGATGGAGACAGTGACAAAACAAGAAGGGACCGAAGATGAATCCCAGTGCTGTGCTTTCACTTCCTAAAACCAGGGGATGAAATGCAAAGGTACAACCTGGAACAGGAATCTAGGCCAGTTGATTCCCTCTCACATTGCTGCTTGGACTGTGCTTCAAAGTGAGCAGCATTAAGAACTCCCTGACACTTTCATGACTAAATTCCAATACAAGCATAATTTAATGAGTATGAAAATATCCCCAAATTACTGCTCAGTGCAGTAAAGGAAGTGAAAAATCTTAAAAGCTGGTGATAGATATATCATCAGTGGAAAAGATGGAATACTGTAGTTAGAAGGGAAGATGTAATTTTTACCTTTTCATTTTTAAGGATGGTGGAAATTAAAAAGTGGAAGGTTTTTTTTGTTGTTGTTGTTGTTTTTGTGACAGATGAGAGAAAGAAGAACGGAGAAAGATGGACAGAGAGGCAAAAAAGTATTGACCAAAGAATGGTTGAGTAAAGACAGGTGAGATTGAAGTTAGTGTTCTGTAATTCTACATGGTCATGAGATTACTTTTTTTTTCCAAAGCTGTGCAGCAACACAAGAACAGAAGCAAAGACAAAAAAAAATAAATAATAATGTTTGAAGATAAGCCAGCAGTAGAGATTAGTGAAACAGACAGTGTAAGTGAAGAGGTGGACAGGAAGACCTATAATCATGCCAAAGTAGAGGAAAAAAAATCCCCCAAACATATTGACAATGAAACGAGTGGAGGAAAGAACAAGGAGAAGACGGCATTTAAATCCTGGAGAGCACTCAGATGCTGCCTGAGCATTATTTCAGACCAATGACCTGAAGGTGGGTTCATTCGCTTGCTCTGTCAGTCTTTCACTGTTTTGCTAAATCTGCCAGGACAGAGATCTGCTTAATTCTAACCAAGGTACTGGGATAAAAATGAAGCCATACACAGACAGAAGGTAATCCTCTGAAACTACCTACTTTTCTGATATAAATCACGGAAAGTGGTCTGGATTTGAAATGGTAATTTAAGATATGCCTGAAGATCAGACACTGCTGTAACTACAGTGTACTGTAAACATTCCCAAGGTATTTATTAGTTATCCAGCTCTGGAATTACAAGCCTAGCCCCAACTTCAGAACTTTGTGTAACTATTAAACCCAAGTATAAGGCTTAGTGTCATGGTAGTTCACTTATGCTGCCTCTGTCCATGACAACTCACGAGAGCAACCTCAGCTGTGTCTCTATATGCCCTACTATATAACTATAACAATTATGTGATAACCCATAGCTTTAGAGGGAAGATATTCAGTATTGTGCAACTAATACAATGATACATACTGTAAGATCTTTAATTAAAAATTAACTAAAGAAGAAAGAAATCACAAAAGTGTTAAAAGATCATTTCTTCTTCTTTTCATTATGTTAATCATAATTTAATCCTTGGCTATAAAATCAAAACTCTAGAGTCCAACAAAATTCCCAAATATCTTTCAAAGGGCAGAGCCAACTTTCCAGAGCCAACCATTGCACATATTCATCTCACCACATTCCACCCAAAAGTGGAATCCAGTCACTTTACCGAAAATCTTAATTTCAAGTGAAATATATGTATATTTTTAAATATTAAGTTTTAACTGTTCACAACCACAAATTCCCAGATGGTGTGCAGTTGGGAATAGAAAAGGGAAAACTTGCAAGGCATGGAAAAAATGCTCTCTGGCTGAACTAAAAAAAAATTATAGGAACTGGCTGGCCTTTGCTATACTTCTTCCAAGATGTAAAAAGAAGCCAATGGATGGCTGCATGCCATTTGTCATAATCAATTTCAAATACATCTCTTCATTGCTTTTTTTTTTCCAGCCACCTTCTTTATTCCTCTTTATCTTCTTACCTTCAGTTATATATATATATATATATATATTATTTTTTTTTCTTCTAAAGAAATATTATTGCAGAAATATTTTCCAGGGTTTAGTGTGTCATTGGAATATTATAAGTTTGAACCTAGTTCAGAGCTCTGTCACAGTAATGCAGAGCATGCTGACATAAACATGACAGGGTTTGGTACTTTGATTCAAAGGGAGTAAGCACCCTGAACTGTGAGTGTTACAGATACTGTCACTGTCATATTACCAAAATAAAAGAAACAGCTCTCTGGCATTAGTCTTTACAGTTATATTCATTTTTTGCCATTCAGAGTTTTGATATAGCAAACTTAGAAGATATTTTTTAGATATTATATTTTTATTTAGAAAGTAGGTAATCTATCCAGGTGCCTACACAGAGAAGTCTAGAGCCACTCCAGATACTCTAAAGTATCTCCTTGGCCTCCAAATGCATCTCCAAAAGGGCACAGGTTTCTTCTGGTTCCTATAACATATTTGCAAGGCCCCTCTAATATTTCAGGTACCATAAGGAATCTCAGTTGGCACAAGACCTTTATGTTTAGGTGACTGAATCATAGCGCTCCATTGAGTTTTGAAAGCTAATCAGTTAATCAGACATCAGTGTTTTACCATGCAATTGCAAAGTCACCATAACTGCCTATAAAAAAACAAGTCACAATAAAATCTTGCCTTCCACCCTCATATTTTTAATACATAATATAATATTACAGGAACTTTTTAGTTTTTTATAATTCTAATATGAATCCTTCTCTCCCACTTCTCTCTATCTCCTTCCCGCTCCCCCTCCGCTTTATTCCTCTATGAAGGATCACTTTTCTGAGCTATTAAAAAGTACAATTCTCTTGTTTTAATGAGAGTCAAATTAGTTAAATCTATGTTAACCTTCCATAGATAGCATCTGGATTGAGCCCCTAGAATCTAACAATGCAGAGCTCCAAAGGTGCTGTATGCAAGAGACTTCACAAAATGATGTACAGGAACTTTTTAATAAGTACAGTATTACATGGAAACATTTAAACTCCATTTCACCCATTTCGACAAATGGATTGAATTCTGCATATGCTATTGAACAAAGAGGATAAAGCTCCCTTTTCTCACCTTTTAGGGCAAAGGATATTGGATCTTAAGGCCATATTATCTCTGTGCACAGAAAACTTATTTCTAGGCCTGGGCCTGGGCCAGACATATATATTTTAGGGAAATCATTCATTTGGAGAGAAAAGAAAGACTGATATCCCTCACAGACTGAGGTCATAGGGTATTTTTTTTTCTTTTTCTTTTTTTTTTTTTTTCTCCTTTTAATGAATAGCAGCTGTTCAAATGTGCTCAAGAAGGTAGAATGCTGAATAAGCTCTAGTGCATGGGATTATTGGGCAAAGATCAGTGGACAAAGTCAAAGGGAAATTACAAATAAATATTTAGACAACACTGCTCCCATTGTTGTCAGTATGTAAGTGGTGATGACTCAGCACTTATAAAAATCAGCAAAGCTTTATTTAGGTGTCTAGATACGAATTAGGAGTCAAATTGGATGGTACACAGTCCAGAGATAAACTATGTGTAGCTGTGGAAAAAGTAATACAGCTGTGTTAATCTGAAATCTCACCCAGACTATTGATTCCTAATAATAATAATTCTGATTGCATGACACTTGTTATATGTCCGCACTTGGTTTTAGAAATAAAAAATAATAATAATGCTGTGGTACCTATGTTAGTGGTATTGTATTTCCAAGGCTCCCTTTTCTTCTGAAAATTCATCTCAAAAATATTAATGTAGTAGAATGCAACCTTTTTATCAGATGTCAGTGTTGGTACTCTATAGCACGTCCTAACAACCTACCTTTCATTAGAATTCATTCTGTTTGACGAAGAAAGGTCTTTTCGGCATAAGAGAAAATAATGCAGTTTGGATAAAGATATCTAGAGATATTAAGTCTTACTACATTAACAACAGTTCTTTCTCAATTATTTTAACCCAACCTGGTCATGCAGCCATCTTTGGAAATATTTACTGACTTCTGCGTATGTGCACTAGTACCCTCTGCTGGTCAGAAATGTATTCTGGTGCTCAAATAGTCTGAAGAAGCAGAGGTAAACCATGAGTAGTCATCTGAATGATAATGTGTTTGTTTTTTCTTCAGTTATGATCAAGAGGTCATGATCTCTATTGCAGTTACATGCATGACATTGCTTGGTAATATGAGATGGTTTCTGTATGTCTTACAGTTCATTAAAAGTATACTTAAAAGCATGAATTGTGGAATCAACAGTAACAAACGCTGTTGGAAAAGACATAAAATACCGCACAGCTAATCATAGGGAAAATAATTTTGGCATATATTAAAGCTCTTTGTTCCTTATGTTCTTGCTGTCATCTGTTGTGTTATTTTCAATAATGTCAGATGTGAATTGATTGGCAACATCTTTTATTGAGGGAAGCAAAGCTATATTTAATGTCTATGGTTCTTAAAATTGCATAGCAGCATTAATGGTGCCTTGGCAATAGTAAATTCAATTTTAACATAATTTCATTTGAAGAATAAAATAATAATAACAAATCAATCCAAAAATAAAATATGTCTAAAGGAAGCATAGTAGACAAGAAAGCAATGAATTTCTCAAATGGCAGACAGAGCAATTGGCCATATAAAGAATTTAATTTGCCACTTGGAACGTTTTGGCAAAGTTATAGTAAATAAACAAACAAACAAATAATTAAGGAATCATAATTCTGATCTTAAATATTCCTTATTTGGAATAGAACTTAATTTTAATATTTTCTTAACATTAACAGGTAAATAAAGCTATTTCAAACAAATACAGTTTCCAGAGAATGGAAAAAGGAGCAACTATTGTTATCCTTAGACTTTTAAATGTCCATGCCAATATTTCTGTTTTGACCACTAAAGAGGATACTTCACTTCAATAATATTTAATGTATTGTGATACTGAGCACATCCTACAGTCCCCCATATCATTATAACACATTTCATTTTAGCAATGGCACACAGAGGTGAGCTTTTGAAGCAAGAAATTAATGTAGCTTCCCAGTGTGAATGTGCCAGAATGTTCTTAGAGTTCATAACTAGAGTTCATAACTGTGTCATCAGACACTGACGCCACTAGGTTCATGTAGACCTAGTAAAGCTTGAACATTCAAAAGTCACCACAAGCAGAGATAGATCTAGTATGGCCAGATGCTTTGATTGTGTGTTATTATTATTCTTATTATTATTATTTAGCTTATTGTTTCATTTTTATGGACTATTACTTTACATGAAGGAAATACATCCTGGTAAATACAAACTGTTCTGGTTTATTTTTTTGTTTGTTTGTTTGTTTGTTTTAAGCAAAGTTCTGTAATATACCAAAGTCTTTAAAGAGGTTTTTGTTGTTGTTTTTGTTTCATATTTAGCCTAAGCTTGGTTACCCATGAACTTTCTCTTCCTTTTTTTCATACTTGGCTTTGTTACAAAGGATCAAACTTTTATACACCAAGGAAACCTTTGAACAGTAACAGTAAGCAGTAACAGTAAGTTAGGAGAAAAGACAACTTATTCTCTTATTCTGAATTCTTTTCTTTTTTTTTTTTTTTTCATTTTCATTGGCATGCTGCCTCTTTCTCAGCTAGAGGGATGAAAAAGATATTAAGGGTTATGGTACAAAACTGAAAGTACTATGGCAGCTACTGGGATCACATGAGCCAGCTGAGCATTGTATTGCAAGCTCTAGAAACAGGGAGAAGGGCTGGTGAGAGGGGAGGATAGTCCCACACTTCTGCTACTCATGTAGTCATTGGAGGACATTTTTGTTTATTTATTTATTTTTTCATAAACACATTTATTTTCAAGAATTACTTAAAGAATAGGATAAATTATTCTTCTGTTTTATTTCACCTTCTTCTATTTTATTTCCAGTTTTCCCTGATCGGATTCCCCCTTAGATCAGTGGGTAGGATATGTTATAAGGGACAACCATTTCATGAAAGAAAAAACACTGCTTTCTCATTTCTTTCTATATAGAGATAACCTGGTACAGAAATTACTCTTATATATACATATATATATATATATATACTTATTGCTCATAAATGCTTGTGTATTCATAAAGTTTCACTTTTATCTCTGAAAAGTGATTAGGAGCTTATGTATAAACACCTAATGTGTAGGTATAAGGCTACTGTGATGAATATAGCCAACTCTTCCAACCTTTTTTAGATGGAATAGGAGGGACAGTCTTCCAGAACTAAAGAACAGAGAAAATGTAACTACAAAGGACTTTGGAAGGGCATTACGTTCAATCCACACTCAAAATCTAAGCAAAGTATACTTATATCATTCTTTGAAAATTAACTTTGTTGAATTGGTCTCAAAAGCTTTTGGTGATAGACTTCCCATTCCATATCCTGAAGCAATCTATCCTGCTATATATATTGTTTTATCCAGGGGAGGTGAAATGAATCTTTATCATTGTCTTCATAGGGTTTAGAAATAAAAACTTCTGAGAAATAAAAACAGTGAGTCTTTGGTTAATTCTCATTTAGGATATTTAATACCTTCAGTGCTTCTACTAAAACAAAATAAAACCAGAACCAAGACAGATAGACAACAGAAAGATAGACAAATAATAAACATTTTAATTCAGATAATAGCACAATATAACAGATGAAAGGGGAGAAAGAGTTAAGGAAATTGTTTCCAAGAACATATCTGTAAATTGCTTCAAATTCTGAGAAATGCTGCCATTATGGGCATTTTTCATGCCTAAATTGTCTATGTACAAATGTATGTGTATTTCACAAACATAACAAAATATATATAATCTTAATTAGATCAAGAGTGCAGGATGAAAATCAAGTTGCAACTGTGAATGTCAGCAAACACTTTGAGATACGGATCAGAGTGCTGGAATGATTCATTTGACAAGTTACCTAATCTAAGAAAATATTATTGCTGTGTTGCGAAAGACATTTTTAAAAAATAAGGACTCATTGTTTACAGTCACCTTAGGGAAAATATATGAATTATATTGTCTTTATTGTCTGTACTCCTAGTCACTCTCCTCTTGTGAAAATTTTTGTGTTGCCTGTTTTGTAGTCATGTTTCGCATGGTGTATTTCTACAGATTTTTCTTGAAAATCACAGATTTTACACAATATCTGAAATCCATAAATGTTATATAAAAACTATAAACACATGTACATAAATGTATACAGACATATATATACACAAAGAGAAAAAGGGAAAATAAAAGAGAATGTGTGTTACTAAAGCAAAGATAATTTGCTTTTCTGGCTTACACAATGGAAACTATAGAAACATTTTATACAGAGCTCTAAGCAAATATCTTCTTTCACTTATTAATGTCTTAACTGTCTGTTTTCTGTGAACAAAAGTCTAAACCAAGCAGAATCATGTGAAATTCAAACACCTACTATAAACCTTCATATATAAAAACAGATTATATGTGGGTGGAAGTTTCTACTTGACTACCACACCATGGTCCATGCTGATCTCACAGAAAATATTTTGCAATTATTTTATTTCTTATCAAATACATATATTTAATTTACTGCTTATCCCTTTGCCATTTCCCCCATGAAAACCTTTTGATTTCAGGTGCTGCTCTGAATTAATTCAAGTAGACATACAGTACTTAAGATTTTAACAAAGACTATAATAGTTTTGCATGCAACAATAGTGGTTTCTTTGCCACCAGTAATGCACAGGGATAAATTCCCTGTTAATAAATCATTAAGGGGGAATCCAGACATTGCTTTTTCTATGACTTGTGTCATCTTAGATAAAATTATTTAGGAAAAAGAAAAAAATGTAAATGCTGGATCACCATTTTTTTTAGCAGTTAAATTCCAGAAACTACTGAAACTATGTCTGAAAAAAAAAAAAAAAAAACAACTGAAGAAAAATATCTGAAAAAATATCTGAAGACAAATATCTGAAAAAAAAAATACAAAAACTGAACAGTGAGTGACATATGATACTGTGGTGATCTGATAGGCAGAGAATACTTTTACTTTGATATTCAGACTTTATGATGTTCCTTTTCAGACTCTAAATGAAAATGATAATTTTCTTTATAAATTTCACAGAATCACAGAATTGAAAGGGTTGTAAGGGACCTCGAAAGATCATTGGGTCCAACCTCCCTGCCAAAGCAGGTTCCTTAAAGCAGGCTGCCCAGGTAGGTGTCCAGACAGGCCTTGAATATCTCCAGAGAAGGAGACTCCACAACCTCCCTGGGCAGCCTGTTCCAGTGCTCGGTCACCCTCACCTTGAAGAAGTTCTTTTGCATGTTGGTGTGGAACTTCCTGTGCTCTATTTTGTGGCCATTGCCCCTTGTCCTATCCTCCCAAACCACTGAAAAGAGGTTGGCCAAATCCCTCTGTTTCCCACACCTCAGGTATTTATACACATTGATGAGATCCCCTTTCAGTTTTCTCTTCTCCAGGCTGAACAGACCCAAGTCTCTCAGCCTTTCCTCATAGGAAAGATGCTCCAGGCCCTGTATCATCTTCGTGGCCCTCTGCTGGACTCTTTCCAGGAGATCCCTGTCTTTTTTTGTACTGGGGAGCCCAGAACTGGACACAGTACTCCAGGTGAGGCCTGACCAGGGCAGAACTGAATCAAATTTCAGACTGAGTCATCCAGCCCATTTCAAAAGCTGGACCAGGAAAGAATCTTTCAACATTGTAGTTGCAATACATTTGTATTTGAACAACATACAACACAAATAAAACTAATATTTTTCTTTATTAGGCTTATTTGGTTTATGCTAGTTCTGGAAAGTCCAAAAGACCTTTACTGAGTTAGGAAAAGATGGAAAAGATTGTGTCATATTTTCCATTATGGAGCCAATTTTCAGGAGCTTACAGCAAAATTATAATGTAGTTAGAACACTGTTTACAAATTAAACTCCCGTTAGTTGCTTTCCCAAGTATAATAGATTTCAGGGCAAGTGATAGGATTACTTCAAGATGTTGTAAATAAGGTATTAACAATTTTTAGTGTAGTGACTTCCATGTAGTTGCATCATTTAAAATGGCACAAAATAAGGACATGAACATTAACTTCATTTAATTAAGTAATAATATTTGTATAGTCAGCATGCCAAAGAATTGCAGACTGCTTTTCTGTGTGGGGACTAGGGTCCCTTTCCTTCTAGCTGGGTCAAAAAGCTGTAGACTGTCCCAACAACGTCCTCTTATTTGATGAAAACTGTCCCAAAGGGGAAAAAAAAAAAAAAAAAAAAGTCTAAGTAACAATGGAAGGATCAAAAGGGAAAGCAGCTCTCTTAGACATGCTTCTAGTGCACAGAGAATAGACCACAGAATCACAGAGTGGCTGAGATTGGTAGGGTCCTATAGGCCCATCTGGCCCAAACCCTGCTCCAGCAGAGCCACCCAACACAGGCTGCCCAGGCCCATCTCCAGGTAGCTTTTGAAGATTCCTAAGGAGGAGACCCCACAGCCTCTATGGGCAGCCTGTGCCAGGGCTCTATCACCAGCACAGCACAGAAGTGCTGCCTGGTGCTCAGAAGGAGCCTCCTGTGCTCCTGTTTGTGCACTTTGCCTCTTGTCCTGGCACTGGACACCGCTGAAAATAGTGTGGCTCCATCCTAGATCACAGTTAACATGAATGCTCCTCTGGTGAAATAATCTTGGTTGAGGAGATCCCCATTTATGTCACCAAGGCCACAAGTCTGCCTTCCTGAAGCTCATGTGCCCAGACTGTCCAGTCTTCAATATGGATGTAAAAATTTGGAAACCATAACTATTTGCATAGTCCAGGGCATGAGCTAACATGTACACCAACTTTTAAATCTAAGCTGTTTACATCCGGCTGTCCTAGGGCATGGGTGGAGCAGACACAAAACTGCCTCCAGCTGATCATGTACATATGCTGTATGTGAACAAATGCATTTCAGTGAGGAGGGAAAAAAAAAAAAAAAAGAAAAAAAAAAAAGATAAAAACATTTTCTTTGCAACACAATGTGACTGTAGGCAATTTACTTTGACTGTCAGATCCCCATTCCAAAATAGGTGCCTAGCCAGGTCAGCAGTCTAGCCAATACAAATTTGTATACCAGGCTAAGACCAGAAGCTTTAAGGGAGCCAGTGTTGCCACAGACCCAAACCCTAGAGAAGTGATGCCGTTGAAACCTGCTTCTCATTAAAACACAAAATATTGCATGCTGCCTGCTTCTACAATGCTTAGGCAAATAGATTAATATATTCAAAACATTTGCATCTTTACTGCTTTCCAAAAACCTCTATCCTGGACTAGATAGGGTTTAATGTTTCATCTAAATGCACCCATTGTGGACTTTCATTACAGTCTCCTTGTTTCTTGTAGGAAAACACTTGGCAGAAAAGTCATCATGGAGTGCATAATATAACTGAATGAGATTAGAAAAAAAAAAAAAAAAAAGACTATTTCTGTTTTTCATTTTATTTTCACATTTTTCTTTTGGCGGTGTCTAACTTTGCAGATGATCATTATCACAGTTTTGTGGTGCTCTGGATTCCTAAATATTGACTAGAAAAGACATGCTACTAGCTGAACTAAAAAGAATGTTCAGGATATTGTGTCACACTATTGCTTACAAATGGGTGCAGAAGTTACACTGTGAGAGTAACAATGTCAGGAAATAGTAGTAATGTGTGCCTAATAAAATCCAGACTGTATTCTAAGGAACTGCTTTTTCTTTGTGAGATTAGTCTTTCCTCACAAGAAAACTGAAAAAAAAAAAAAAATCCCAGCAAAACAAAGTGGCCTAACCACAATGCAATCCTCAAGGAAGTTAGAACACATGGAATTCATATATCTTGGAAAAAAGAAATATGTAATCCCACATCCCTATGTATCCCATCTAGATAATTTAACTCTCCAGCTGATGATCAAGCAATGACAATGTAAATCACTAAGATGGTTGCTTGCTTTGTAAGTATTTAATTTTTGGTTTATTACCTCTTGATACTTGGGTGATAAAATAATTGGACATTTAGCCATTTCCACAGCTATTCTATTACATTCCTCTGTTTTTTTTTTTTTTTTTTTTTTTTTTTTTTGTTTGTTTGTTTGTTTCTGTGATCTTTTTTTTTTTTTTTCTTTGCTTTCTTGGTAAAGGGGGTGGAGGGAGTTCTATTTATCATCTGTGCAGTTCTTTCTGGATGTTAAGGCCAGCCTTGATCTAAAATAAAGCATACAGAGAATTAGCTCATTTGTTTAAATCAAAATGGAATGTTTTATTTTGCATACAGTGTAGATTCTTGCCACAGCTAGTATCCCACTGCAATGGGACCCCAACATTTTATCTACATGGCTAGATGAAAAGAAGTTTTAATATTAAGGATAGTTGGGTCAAGACCTGGGATCCTTCCATTTCCAAATACTTGTCTAAGTGATATTCCACTGGAGTGGGGCTCAGAGCACCCAGGTTGTGTGTAGGAAAAGGCAGCCCTTGAAAATATGTTTCATACAATGCATCATTGTATGCCCTACCATTCTCAAACAGAGATTCCTCACAACACTAGAAGAAGAGATTGATCCAATGCTTAAAGTGACTCTGGTCAGTAGTGCAGTGGAGCACAATCTAAATGGTATGGACATGTGCTTGCCTGTAAAAGTCACAGCTGTGACTTCACAGTCCAGTGAGTCTGGATTGGAAAAGAAATTTCCAACCATTATCCAAGTGCTGGCCGTAGTGGTAATCATGGAAGAAAAAATACAAAATCCCAGTGTCATATCATCCAACAGGAAACCATCACAAAGCAGCTACTTGATATATGTCAAGAACTGACTTAATCTTTCCACAGATTTCAACAGGAAACAGTGACATCCTTAAACTTCACAATTCACAATACACAGCTATATTTTGTTTCCATTAAATGTATGGACTATTCATCTTTTCTGTGCTGCCATTCCCTTGACTAAAAGCATAAAATGTTAAAAAATCACACTGCACCTCCTGTGATTTGTCTTTTTCCTGTGTATGTGTTTGAAAGCAGCTCCCTCCTACACTTCCCCATTGCCCAATTTCCTCTCAGAAAACATACAGTTCATAAAAGCAAGAATCTGTACCTGACTAGAGAGAAAAAGGTAAAAGAAGCTAGCTGGACTGGATCCATCTGGTCAATCATATATCACAGATCTGTATTAAATGCTAAAAACAATCACTAAGTATGTTACATACATGAGAACACTGCAACATTAAGCAATAGAAAAGAACCCCATGGGGAAGATCATTGAACAGATACATCACAACCATGGGTCTGTTGACAAGCTTAATCTTTCCAATTAGATCTGAAACATGTTCCCTTTCTGAATGAGGAAAACATGACAAAAACAGAAGATAGAAACTATTCTGTCATAACAGCCACAAACCCCTACTGAAGATGAAGAGATCCTGGATGTACTTAAGTCATGATTAATTTTTGGTTCACTTTAATGGGGACAAGATTTCACCAATGAATGCTAGGAGATCTTTCAGAGTTTAATAAATAAATAAATAAATAAATAAATAAATAAAGAGCAAGCCATGATACTGATCAGGTTTGTCTTTCTTAAAGTGTTTGTTGGACTCTACAATGGAGACTTCTTTAATCTAAAACATTTTTATGATGCTCTTAATTACGTAGGTTGGGGTTTTGGTTTTGGATGTTTTCTTAAGATTATCTGTCCAGGCTCACCTACAGTAACAATGTGTGCAGACTGCTCTCACAGGATGAGGACCTTGAAACAGGGAACAAGGGATCTTTTCCATAATTTTGTTTCTTCTAAATGTGACAGAACATGATTTTTTAGACCTGTTTTATAATTCACTTGCCAGCGTTTAACTTCTTTTCTTAAACTTAAAGTTTTGTTCTTATTTAAGAATAAAGAGTCAGCCAGCAGGGACCTGACAGAGAAGTTGAACTTAATGCTGCCACAATCTGAAAAAATTGGTTTTACAACAGTCAAATCCCATCTGTTGAACAACAACTACAACATGGCACTTGACACAGCAGGGAAATGGTCTTCAAAGTCAAAATAATAACTTTTTCTGTCCCAATTTATAGTGGCCAAAAGCTTTACATTACAGGTGGGCTGCCATGGACCTGGGGAACTTTGGAGTCCAGAATACTCTGAGAAGCCCCACAGCCATAAAGCCTGGCACACTATCAAGTGAGGTGCAAGAAGCCAAGAAGGCTGAGGAGATCAGGCCTCTCAAGGCTTCCATGTTTTTGGCTCAGAAATATCCCTCCAGGTGTTCTGCTGATGATTCTGAAGCTTGGAGAGGAGGCTCTTCTAAAGAGCCAGGGGAGGAGATTTTCATCCATCAGCTATGTCTACGTTCCTGCAAACTTTTTAAGCAAATCAGCATTTTCCAGTGAAGCAATATTCCATGTAAATTTGCAGTCAGTTTGAATGCTGCCCTCATCATACAAAATAAAACCATATGAGCATTCACTGTCCTGCCTCTCTACAACCCTTTTCCTGACATGTTATGCTCTTTTCCTAATTTTCTGAGATTCAAATCATAACAAAACATACTCAGATTTTATACTCTGCTTATTTTGTGTTTTGATTCTTTACTATCTCTTTTAATGGACTGTTTAATTCAGTGTTTTGCCTGAACAAGTTCTATAAACTTGAAATTTTGGTCAAGCTCTAGGAAGATTCCCAGTTAGTGTAGTACATGAACTCTTTTCAGCATTTACTTTACACTCACTGTACTGTATTAAAATACCTGCTATATTAAATAGACTTGCAAGATAGTCTAATGGCTGTTGAACTAAGCTAGCATTCAGAAGCCTGTATTCATTTCTTTGTGCTAACACTAGCCTGGCATGCACTTTGAACATTGGACATCTGTAAAATACCAGAGACTTTTTAAAGAGTTTTCAGTTATGGATTAAAAGTAGTATATAATTCCTATTTATAGATGAAAAGTAATAGTTTTTATATATATATATTTTTTTCTTTGTAATAACTACATTATTGGTTTTCATCCTGTGCTTCATGAAACTATGGAGGTACCTGGGTTACTCTTGTGAAAGCTGTTTATGAACAGCAAATCTATTGCTGGTTGGCCAAAATTGCTCTCCAGTTCTCAGAACCTACACAGCAGTATTGAGGATTCCAGAAGAGGAAAAGTTTTGAAAACTCTGAACAGGAGAAAGAACAATAATGTGTTAATTCACATACAGCTTCACTCAGACAGTCTCAGGTAGTTTATAAACTTAGAACCCCAAGATAGTTTAAAATTCATATTTTAGAAACTTCATTCATGTTAGAATCAAAGACAGCCATGTTCCTAAAACTCTGTAAAATCACTCATGAAAGAAAATCCACACTTTCAGCCATTGTTGGGCAAAAGTTCCTGATCTAGAATGTCATTTGCCTGGTTTTCAGAAGGGCTAAAGACCAAATATTTCCAAAGTCCAAAGTGGAAAAATGGACCTTAGAAAATTGGAGTTAACATTTATCTGAACATCTAAATACGATTTAAAACATCTAGACTTCTTTTTTTCTAGACTTTTTAGACTTTTTCCTCCTCCCCCCCACCCAACGGAAACACCAGAGAACATCTAACATATCATCATATGTTTTAATGAAATTAAGGTCTAGAAAACCAGCAAACGGCTATCTGTCTCTCTGGTTTGATATCCCAACTGCTCTCCAGAGCTCCACCTCACCAGAACAAGGAAAAAATCAAGCTTATACTATGAGATTTCCTGGAAGCCAGTTTATGGCTCCAGGGTAATTCTTTCTGACTCTACATCCTCCATGACAAGGTGGCAAGTGCACTTTGAATCTCCCTGACTAGTAACAGTGGCTAAAACATCCAAGGAAAGTGCAGAAATCAATCAAATGTCCTTAATTTGGTTTATTTTATTATATTTTATGCATTTCCATTTTTTTTTTTTATTTTATTTTTTTTTCTTTTAGGGAAAGAAAACAAAAAGTGGAACTTTTGTGGAGATATCCTGATTCACAACAAGTTTTTGTGGGAAGTCCATTGAGGATGTCTAAAACATGAATTTTAGAAGTTATGAGAGACCACATTGTGGATTGTGCTAAAAGAGCCTGATTGAAACAGAAAGGAAAAAAAAGTGTTGGGTTGTGTTTTTTTTGTTGTTGTTTTTGGTTTTGGTTTTGGTTGTTGTTGGGTGTCAAGTAGAATGTTAAGAGCAATATGTTTATCCAGCTAGCACCCTTTTTACCATCTTTTGGCATTAGTGCTGTCATCACTTCTCTTGCTCACAAAAGCAAGAACTAAGGCATTGACAGACAAAATACTTTCCTGATTATCTTCAAAATGTGTCATTCAAATCAATTGGGATTTACCAGAGACTATATGATGCCTGGGAGACCGCATGGCTGTTTTGATACTTCTCTGAGTCACACAAATTGGATAGCAGTACTGTTAGCTACTCCACCCCAAATAAGAATCTTTGATGTCAGAGTAATTCTTTATCTGCTCTTCTTTAAAGATGACATTAATTATGAAGAAGTGTCTCTTATGAAAATCTTAAGATAATATGAGCCTTTTCAGCAACAAGGACTCAAGGGAATCTAAGAAATTCAAGACACAGCTATGTGCACCAGCTTTCTGTAAGTAAAGATATTGCATAGTCATTACTGTGATTATGCATGACATTTATGTATTCATCTGATGTTAAACATCCTTTTTTTTTTTCAATATCTTTTGTGTGTGTGTGTGTGTGTGTGTGTATGTGTAAAGTAGAAAGAATTAAAATCTTTTATCTCCTGATGTTGTTAGGAAGTTTGGATTTTCAGATCATCACAGAATCATAGAATGGCTGGGGTTGGAAGGGACCTTAAAGATCATCTAACTCCAACCCAACTGGCATAGGCAGAGATGCCACCCACTATATAAGGTTGGCCAAGGCCCCATTAAACCTGGCCCTTAACACCTGCAAGGCTGGGTCATACACAGCTTCTCTCGGTAACCTGTTCCTGTGCCTCACCACCCTTACAGTGAAGAATTTCCTCCTGATGTATAGTCTAAATCTGTCCTCTTTTAGTTTAAGACCATTTCCCCTTGTCATATCATTATCTACCCGAGCAGAGAGCCCTTCTCCATCCTTTTTATAAGACCCCTTGGTGTATTAAAAGGCTGCAATGAGGTCTCCCCAATGAGGTCTTCTCCAGGCTGAACATCCCCATCTCTCTCTCTCTCTCTCTCTCTCTTTTTTTTTTTCTTTTTTTTTTCTTTTTTTTTTAATAAGAGAGGTGCTCCAGCTCTCTAATCACCTTTGTAGATATAATGAATATAATGATGGAAGTTTAAGTTAGTTCTTGTTTGGCTGTTGTTGTTTTACATGGACAATCTTAAACTAAATTATGCATCTCCCCAGTCTTTGCCTTTAACAGTATTGACTTTTTGGTTGAATACTGGCATCCACCTATTCCAGCATGAAGAATGATGCTCTTTTTTCTCTTACCAATTGTGACCAGGAATTATTTTCTTCCAGGGACAAATTCAAGTCCCATAAAAATATTGAAACTCAGGCCTCAAGAAGATGTTTTTAGAGATTTATTATTATTATGGTGTCAGTTGCTATAGGTGATGAAATGCAGCAATACCAGAAAACTCCTTCTTTGCTCCAGGTGCAACTTAATGTATGCCAGGAAGAAGCAATCCAGCATGCCAAGTGGGCTTCACCACCTGCCTGACCCAACTTACTTAACTACCGCCATAAAGAGGAGTGACTCATTGCACAGACCTACCTTCACTGTGTGTAGAGCTAATTTTGGACTCTTGTCAGAGAGCCAGTTCAATGCCCCTAGGTTGTTTAAGCTCTATAATACATGAAAGATCTCAGTCAGAGTTTTTGACAAAATTTTCACATTCCCCAAATGCCAGGGAAGTTGTTCTTCTATGCAGCCTTCAAACAAGCTGACACAGGAGAAGCCTGTTGAGGTTGGCTCAGTTTATCTGAAGTGAGCCCAAAAAGGCAGAAGCCCATATAGCCGGATTCAGCAACTTGTCTGATTAACTATTTACAGTGTAGTCAGTATGTTTGAGGAAGCTGGATCTTCTTACCTTTCTTTATGGAAAAGTATATTCACTTGAGCACAGCAAGGCTGCAATTTACCCCTAATGCAAGCCTGCTATGAAGTAACCATACTCTTGATGTTGAGAATAAATAAATAAAATAAAACAAAATAAAACAAAATAAAACAAAATAAAATAAAATAAAATAAAATAAAATAAAATAAAATAAAATAAAATAAAATAAAATGAAAATCAAGTAACCATTTAAGGCTTTTATGGCATTTTTAGCTAAAGATGATGCTATCATTCTGCATCATATTGTGATGATTTCCATTTATTAGTCAAGGGTACTTTAAATCTTCAAAATATCTGAAAGCATGGATAATACTCTTTGCATATATCTGAAAGTTCAAAAAGCCACACTGAAATCAAACCAGCAGTAAATGTTCCTTGACTGATATCTTAGATGCCAAATTATATTCTGGAAGCACTTTTTATAACCAGATTCTGAACCCTGAAA
Source organism: Anas platyrhynchos (assembly GCF_047663525.1). Taxonomy (NCBI): domain Eukaryota; kingdom Metazoa; phylum Chordata; class Aves; order Anseriformes; family Anatidae; genus Anas; species Anas platyrhynchos. Next base: position 135,408,579 of record NC_092587.1, read on the forward strand.
TATGGGTTTATAACGGAAACACTTACAAAAGCAAGGTCAAATCCCTGCATCTGGATACAATAGGAGCACTGTAAGGAACGCGTTCTACAAGTTTATACAAATAAATGGTAAAAACCTACACTAATGTAAAATTCTATGGAAGTATACATTTTTTTCTCAAGGAAAACAGTAAACAGGTAGTAATAATAATAATAATAATAATAATAATAATAAGTTTCATTTTATCCACTTTTTTATCTTTTACTTTTCAAAACATTTCTTTGCTAAATACATTGATGTAGTACTTCCAACTGAATTCTATATCTGTGCTGATAGATTTAATGATATGGCCTGTAAGTGCTCTTTGGTGTGTAATGTACGAGAAAGCTGGGACTTTTGATGACTGCTAATTAGAGTAGTCAGATATTTTGTGTCTTTCTTTATCCTGTATAGTAACAGCAGGAAGATTAATAAAATGTGCTCACTTTCCTAGAGGGACCCTGAAATGGCATACTGCATAGGATTAGTATGGAATGGGATCCGTAGGTTCCTTGAATTCAAACTGCTCTTATAACTGCAGCACCTTACAACTAAAGTAACTAAAGTAAATCAGGTAGTAAAGTGGCTACTCATTTGCCCTTTGTCCCATGCTCACAGAAATAATTTGCTTGCAACCTGGTGATACTAAGTATATATTCACACCTTGTGCTACGAAAGTACTAAAATCACACACTAAACTCTGATTTGTTATATTCCAGTCCACATATCACACAGATTGATCTAATGCTGAACTACTACAAAGTTCTTAAAACGTCATAAGATACAGCAAAACAGTCCAAATCTGCCCTTATCTGCCCTAACTTGCTGAGCATGAGGAAAATATACAGTCTTTTTTCCTTGTGCACATTCTGCTATGTTATTTACACAGCTCACAAACAAAACACTTATGATTGTTCATTCTGTAAGACTATATGTAAGTGAATCAAAATAGCTGATTGTTGCTAAAATCCTCTGACCTCTAAAAATAAACATTGGCTTTGCCTTATTTTGTTCATTTCTTACAGAGGACATTAAGATGTGGCCTACAGGAATCATTAGAGATTGAGCAGGACGCATCTCATGGTTTCTCAGAGATTCACTCCTCCAGAGTTTGTACTCACTAGAGGGTCATTAATTGTCTGGCACCACCTATTCAAAACTTATTTCATATGATTACCCTCAGTGCTTCAACAAATAAACTCAGTGACCATGCTTCTGGGCATCTACTCCAGGGTCTCATGCTTGCCTTCAAGCATGTAAAATCCAATGACTCTGAATTGATTCTCTGTTAGCTTTAGATGCAGACACATGTGACAATACCAAAAGAGGTAGGAGAAGGACTTGTTTAAATAAAGAAAGTGTTTGCAAAAGCAGGGATAGATAAAAATTGGAAGCTAGAAAGTGGTTTCTAACTTGATATGCTGGAATAGGTGTCCAATGAAAGCAAAAGGGGAAGAATTCTAATTAGTTTTGCAAAGACCTTGTTAAATTTATGAAAAAGATTATATATCCGGATAACCCATGTGAATAGGATGCTTACTTCATTGACATAACAGTTATATGTGCTTATTAGTGAGGTAATGTGAAGTGACTGCAGATTGTAGTGTGTTTTAAGTATATATCAGAAAGGGTGTAGGCAGGACATGGATCTCAAAGGGAAGCCTACCTGCTAGGAGGTGAATATTTGGGTGTGTGTTTCATTGGCAGAACAAACTTGCATAGCCAAGCAGTGGATTGGCAGCAGACTGACAAAGAAAGAATTTGTTCTTCAGTTTGAAACATTGTCCTTCAGTATCAAATGGACAACAGCAGCTAAGAGGGTTAAAACTGAGGAAGTGGAGACACGTTACACAATTTGCAATGGCAAATATACATACAACCTACATTCACCCCAGTAAAGTGGAGAATCATGTGGAGAATATTTAGTACACACTGCTCCAGAGCCTTTTTTTTCCATTAAATAAATACCTTAATAAACTTGAATTCTTGGCTAAGGAAGGAAAGCAAATGGAGTAAATTTCTCATCACCTCTTTTATTTCAGCTTTTATTTTGAGCAGAGGGAATTACTTCTTTTTCCTTGGTTAATTCTTTAGCTGACAACATAAAGAAGAAATTGTGGCTCTGTTATGCTTCATTTCTTATGTGTAGCAGCAACACAGAAAATGCCAGACAAAGATTTCCAAGTTATAAATCTTAGATAACTACCAGTCTGATAGATCTTATGCATTTAAAAGAAAACGTTCCTCTTCATGCCATTTTACTGGGAAACCAGGAACAGAAGGAGAGGAACAGAATAAAGCACTTTCAGTAAGAGGAAACTACATCTACTTCATTGAGTGGTATCTCTCAGTACAGATTGCAGCAGAGGCCTTCACTCATCCTCCTCAACAGAATGCATCCTCAAATGCCTTCACTTGTTAGTAATTTCAGGGTCATTTACTGCTTTTTTCTTTTGTCATTTACAGAACAAATGTAAGGCAGTACTGTACCTCTGGAGATAAGAAAAGGAAGGGACTTGCCCTCCAAGTTTTCTCCCAGGTGACCCCTCAGACAAGCCAGGTACAAATGCCCTGGTCTGGGGGAAGCCAAAGAGCTCTGTGTAGCTGTGGCAGTGTAGATGAACACTTGTCAGGCCCATGCTGAGTGGATGCCGGATGTGAGTCAGCCTGGAGGTGCGTGATGTGCTGCAATGTTAGTGCAGCATGGTGCTCAAGCAAACAAACTCTGCAGAGAGGCAGACACGGGATCAAGCTCACCCAGCAACACAATTCCTGTCTGGAGCTGGCCTGCATCCACAGCCATTGGGCTGTAGCCCCCCGCCAGACATACCCAAAGGCACTGGAAGCACGGACAGTCGTGTGACATCTTTGTTTGCTCTGGCTAAAGAAATGTTTCTGTTCTGCCTGTGCTAGCTGACTGCCCACCATGGCCGAGGTGGGCCAGTAATGTGATCTATTACTAACTCCCTTTCTTCCGCTGTCTATGCTTTCTGCATACCTCTGTGAGAGTTGGCCTCTATCACTGCTTGCCCTCCCATACTGCTGACCCTAATTTTTCTTTATTTTTGTTAATCATCACTTACTCCAATTAGTTTGTGATATAACTTGTCAGGCACCACAGAGCAAACATGTGAAATGTTAAAAGCAAATAAAGGAAACCCTGACACTGGCACTGAAGTCAGCATACTCTACCAATACAAACACTTAGGGCCTGAAGACAAGTAGAGAACTAGTCAGAACAGCACATGGGTATTATTTCTGTAAGGTAACAGTTTGTTTTTCTGCATCATAAAATTGAATGTAGTCCATCAACTTTTCTAGAACTCCTCATTTTCATGCTGGAAGTTAAACAAAGTCCTAATTCATCTGAAGAAATGTATACCCAATTTTCTGCCAAGTAGTGAAAGCAAGAGTTAATCTATTACCATCTCCAACTGAAGACATTTAAAAACAGCTGCTTTTCCACATATGTTCCACTCACTGGATTTCAGTCTGCTGGGCTCCATCATTCTGCTCTTCAGGAGACAGCTGGGAAAGTCAAACTGTCCACCAGATACATCTATCAGTGAGGCTGTGATGGTCTACTCCTCTCCTCTTTGATCCACAGCAAATAAAATAACTCAGGTTTGGAAAGTCTATCCTGTTCAATAAACATAAGCTCAGTGATTTCCTTTTCCTTCTTTCCTCCAATGAGGCTGATTAATGAGGGAAGCTGAGGGAGAAGCCCTGCTCTTCCCTGTGGGAGTGATGGTACTGGCTGGAGCTAGCAGAGGCTGGAAGATGCATGCTGCTATTTATTTGGCAATGACAGTGGGATAGGGTAGTACATGTTAACATGTCAGGAAGCAGAAGCTTGGGCATGAAAGAGTTGCTAAGTGATGGCAAAACAGCCCCAAACAGGAAGGCCTAAAGGCAAGGAGGAGATAAGGTATCTAAAGGAGGGTGTAGGAGAGGAGCACTCGCTGAAGGCAGCGATATACTGGAACTGCAGCTGCAAGGAAGCAGCAAAAACAATCCCTGCCCTGGGAGGTTCAGAGAACAAAGATCAGTCAGTGAACCATGGGGCCATGGGGGGAAAGAGACATAAACCTTCCCACATAAGCACAACTACATGATGTACAGGCACCATCTCCCCTCTCTGACATGCTCAAACACTTGCTTTAAATAGCATAAATAATTAAGCATGGGGGCTCTTGGGAACCAGTAGCATTTTTCTCTTGGCTAATGCAAAAAGCCTCCCTAACTCCCCTGAAATTTTTCATTTGGCCATACTGATCTATACCAATTTAGAAAAGAACAATTTTTCACTACAATTGCTTGTTATCTGTAGTCTTAATTTACTAAGGTGCTCATATTTCAGACTGAAAGTCTGCTAATTTTTGTGCTTTATACCAGAATTAGTACTGAATCATTTTCTGTGCTCCATTTCTGTACCATTTGTAGGCTTTTAATTCCATAGTACTTTAAAAAACACAGTACTTGACTGATGAGATATGCAAGACTGTAAGTTATGTCCCTTATTCTGAAAATTAGACTATGTTGAAATCTGTAAAATGTGAAACGTACCACATTTCCCTACTTATCCTGAGCTATTACAAATGCACTTGATGACTTTATTAAAATTTAAATATAGAATTCCTCTTTTTAACAAAGAAATGATTCTTCAAAATCTCCAGAACTTCCTACTTCACCCTCACTCCAGATACTCAGCCCTGATATCTCCTTGCCACCATTGCCTCTCTGTAACAATGTGCTTCCTACAAACTGCTATTGTATGGGTTGCTAAGCTTGCTAAGCTTTATTTCAGTCCTTGATTTGGTGTCCTTGATCCAAACTGTCAAAAATATACCGTCAGGAAAACTGGTGATAGTCTTACAAAAATTAAAATTTAATTCCTGACAGAGCAGCAGTGTTACAATAGCTTGCCAACACAACCTGCTTTGATACTGGCTTCAGCCAAGAGGAGATGGTAGCTTCTAGGGCCTGATGCATGCTAAATAACCACAAGATTAGTGATAGTGAAGAAAGTTTCCCTCAAACACTGCTGATCTGAACAAAGTCAAGGAATTTCAGTTAGTGGAGGAAGGATGGTGAAATAAGTAAGACAGCTCTAATAATAACCTTTCTCAAACTGTTATTCATGTTTTTCCCTTCACTGCCTCCAGTCTTGTCCAAAAGCACGTCATTAGTTTGCTGTCTTCACTCTCCTACAACACATAGGTTCTTGTTCATGTGAATAGCCTTTTATCTTCAGGCTATCTTTTAGAAATGGCTTTCTGAGAAACTCATCTGCTACTCACTACAGTTCCTTAATATTTCTACATTATTTCCCTTGCTACTTTCCAGTATTTTCTTACCATTTGGTAAGTGTTTTGTAAGCAGCAGGTACCACAGCTGAAATGGCACATCACAGTGACATGGATGATTATCTTTACCATTTATTCACTCTGCATGTCTCTTTCCACTGTGTAAAATATTTAACCAACATAACTGGAGTTATATTTACTACAATAGCTACCTGGTAACCCAACATCACTTGACTGACATCAGAGAAATTATACTAACTTACACCAGCTGTCAATCTAGATGCTAATAAATGTCTTTTGTTAAAACATACCTGAAACTTCAAACTAGAAAAATAATGTGACCAGGCCTATGTAGAATCTAAGACTCCCCTATAATGGACAATCCATTGCTGCTAACTACCTAATTGTATGTGTCACACAGCAAGAAAATAAATAAATAAATAAATTAATTAATTAATTAATAAACAAATAAATTAAATATATATATCTGCCCTTAATATTTTCAATTCCCATAATTTTCTAACAGTATTCAGCTGGATCCCATAAAAATGTAAAACTTTGGAATAAGGTAAACATATAATAGAACTTGATGGTCTTTTTTGTCAAAGCAGTATGGCTTTAGCTGTTGATGTTGAAGCCGATGTATTTACTGTTAATACACAAGCTATGTATTAGTATTGACATTGGCTTGTCTGAAAAATTATTTATGTTGAAAATAGTGTGTATCATGTTGGTGATTTATATGCTGTTATTTTAAAATGTCACTGTAATATTTGTATTCTCTTATTTATAATATAGTTTGTAAACTTGCTCTCAAAGCTTAACATCTTTTTTAAGGAAATCCCTTCTCAAATTTCAAATTCCAAGTAACAAAGTTATTTAGCACACTACCCTGGCGACCTGGTCTTCTGTGTCACTTTTTTTCCAGTTCTAGCTGTGCATATTTCTATATCTGCTTGGTCCTACTATGTGATTTATTTTAACTTCATTGATTTTCAGAATCAAAATGCCATTATAGGAATGTTAAGTGTAAAGGGCTATCACAACTAAGCCAGCTGTAACTTCCTTTATATATCACTGGATTATTTAGATAGCTCTCCTCCCAGTAACAGAGCAACTGTATACTTAGTAATAATATTTAATGTAGCTGTGAGCTATATAAGGGGATACCGAAGCAAGCTCTTGTCTTCCCAGAGGTAGTTGGATCATAATGAAAAAGTAAAAATGATAATGGTATTATTTAAACTGCAAGTGTTGGAAAGTAAGATTTCAGGTACTGTTTAAATGATTACATCAGTAAGAGTAATAGGAATAGGAATAGCAATGACAATAGCAATAGTAATTGGTATAATTCCACACGCTAGTTGGTTTGATAACATAATCGATTAAAGAATTATTAGCTATGAATGAATCAAAAAGTGTGTTTTCTTCATTTTCCACAGTTTGCAATCATATATATAACAGAGCATCTACCAAAATTTGTTTTATTTACTATGACATTTGTTCAAAATATGACTTGTATTAAGGCAAAGCAATTCCTTCCTTCTGTAATTATGGGCTAACAGTGTATGTGTAGGGATGAACTGTGGTTGCCTTCAAACAGATATGAGCAAGAGACCTCTGAGTACTTCTTTCTTCAGTCAGAGCTTAGTAAAGTCAAATTCCTCTTGGCTGCATTTTGACTGGCTCTACACACTGTGATTTTATGGGGATAAGTCAGGGGGATCAGATGATACACTGGTAGAGACTAAATATCACATGCCAAGCACAGATGGAAACATTCTCTGTGGTGAAGAACTCAAAAAGTTCTACTATTTGGGGTAGTTTTTCAAAACCTTTCTAGTTTTCATCTAAGTTACTTTTTTTTTTTTTTTTTTTTTTTTTTTACATTTATTTTTCTAAAAGAAGTTCCACAGCTAAACATCTGGCCTTTTTCCAAAATTGTGTATAAGTGCACTTGGAAGATACACCTTGTCCAGATTCAGATGTTGACAACAGGTTATCGCCAGCCATTGAAGGGTTTTTTGTCCCTCCACTTTTCTGACAGTCACACCTGTTATAGGTTTCAGAGCCAAAAAAAAAAAAAAAGGTTTGTTAACTCAGATTCCCATTCTTTCTACTAATTTCATAATTATACACTTGTCTACAAGTATACAGTATATCTAGGCTTTACAGTCTAGAATGTAATGCTATTCGCTATACGTACTCAACTTGAAGGTGGAATCTGAAAGCTCCATGCCAAAACTCAGAGGGATTCTTCTGGCTTGAGAGGGATCTGTGTGGATTTCTGTAACTCTTTTGTGTCTTGGAAGACTGAATCCTTTGTTTTTCTACTACAGATGAGGGCAACTGGTATACAGGCTATCTAGAGAACAGAAAATTGAGTTTAGCCAAAAAACATGCAGTGTAACCAGATAGATTATGGTGTTAAAAATAGTCCCATGGTACACCTGGGTGATGCATTTTTCCCTGACCAGAAATAGACTTACTTTTGTGTACTGAAAAAAATGCTGATATAGGAGGGAAATTGAAGAGATGGATGTTAATGATTTAGTGATTGCAGTTTTTCCCTGGCAAAATCAAAGTTTCTCTGTCATATTTTAGAGGTAAAAAGGCAATTCATAGCTATCTACGTTCAGTCTGGTTCATTTTGTTAGTAGTTTCTGCCTTTTCCTGTGCTATTGTCATTTTGTTGTTGTCTCTCTACTGCAGTTTTGAGATTCTTTCTATTCATTCACATATATTTGTGTGGCTCTCCTCAGGCATAACACAGGAGATGAAATTGTCCCGTACAGACTGGGTACGGGTCTCTGCAAAAGTGCTGTGACAGAACTCCACAACGACGGTGGTGGAGTTATTTGTGCTTAATTAGTAGACATTTCTTCTCAGAAAGAGTAGTCAGGCGTTGGAATGGGTTGCCCAGGGAGGTGGTGGCGTCACCATCCCTGGGGATGTTTAAGGAAAGGTTGGATGTGGTGCTTAGGGACATGGTTTAGTGGGTGACATTGGTGGTAGGGGGATGGTTAGACCAGTTGATCTTGGAGGTCTTTTCCAACACTAATGATTCAACGATTCTATGAAAAACAAAAAATCCAGACCGGCTGGCCATGTTTCAGAGCACAGCGAGGTCCACAAACGCAGCTAACCTCGGTGCGTGCCTGCACGGAGGGGCGCGCAGCGGGGCCAGCCGCACCCCGCAGCGCTCCGACCGCTCCCAAACCCAAACTTTCCTCCAGCTCCAGCTCCCGGGCTGGGGCCAGGGCTCGTCTGCCCCCTCCCGCCCCCCGCCTCAGTCCCGCCCGCGGCCCCCTGCCCGCCCCCCCGCCGAGGGGCCGCCCACCCCGCAAGAGGAGCCGCTCCGCCGCGCCCTCCCCCTGCACAGCAGCGCCCAGCGCGGGGAGGCGGCAGAGCGGCGGAGCCCCTCACCCCGGGCACCCCGGGCACCCCGCGCCCTTCGTCCCTATGTGGCCGCGGGCGGCAGGAGGCTGCCGCCGAGGGAGCTGCGCCCCCAGGCAGCCCGGCAAGCGGCGGGGACCCTCTGCCCTCTCCCGCCCTCCTGCTCGCCCCCCGACGGACGGGCTCGGCTCCAGACGGCGCTGAGGGACCGCGGAGCCCCCCAACAGCCCGTGGGGGGGATCGGGGCACAGGTCTGAAAGGAGTAGCCCCAACCCGCTCCCCTCCTCCCCCCTTACACGCCCCCCCGGCACAGTACCGCCCCGCCTGGCTTATGCGCGTTTTGGGGGCACCAAATCACGGCGGCGGCTTCTGCAAAATGACGGGCGATGAGGAGCCCTAAGGCTGCGGGGCGGCGGGGCGCCGCGGGCTGCCATGAGCCTCGGCCGGCCGCTGCCGGAGGGGCCCCGGGGCCGTGCCAGGTAGCCGCCCCCCCGCCGCGAAGCCCCCCGGGGGCATGGGAGCGGCGGGCTGCGCCCGCTGAGAGCGCCGCGCCCGGCCGCAGGTAAGGAGCCGGGGGAACGGGGGCGGCAGGGAAGGGGGCTTGGGAGCGGCTCCATGTGTTAGGGGGGTGTGGTGATGGAAGAGGGGGCTCCGTGCCGAGGGGAGGACGGAGGAGGGGGCGGGAGACCCCCGCGGTGCCGTGCCGCGGGGTGTCGGCGCCCGGCCGCTCAGCCTGGAGGGGAAATTCTTCCCTAATGGGAAGCATCTGCCCGCGGTGAAGAGAAAAAAAAAATAATAAAGGGGTTGGGGGGATTGGGGGGGCTGCCACGCTGCGCGGCGGCGGAGGGGGAGCCGGCGGGCGGCGCGTAGGGGTGCGCGTAGGGCGCCCCCGGGCGGAGGCGCGCAGCCAGTGCGGCCGCGCCCCCGAGGGGTCTCCGGTGGCAAAGGTGCGGAGGGGAGGCTTCGGCTGGGACGCTGGGAGGCTGCCCCAGGCATCGCTTCCTTTGTGCGAAGGAGCTCCTTCGGTGAGGCTCGGTGCCCCCGCCCAAACGAGACTGGAGTGGGTAGGATGTTCTTGAAAGCTTGTTTTTTTATGAAAGAGAACCTTAAGGAAAACGGCACCTGAATGTTCTCCAAACAAATTAAAGGCTATTTTTCTTTGTAAAGAATGGTAAATGTCTCATTAACTTGACCACAGATATTTGAGAAACTTCTTCATGCTGATGAGCCTCTCCTTTGAACTGTAATAGCTTGCACATGATGCTCTTACAAAAAAAATGTGTGTCTCGTTGCTAGCAGATCTGAAAAAATCTGACTTTTATACTAAAAGCAATAACTAATGGAACTAATAATCTCTAGTAGAACTGAATGTCTTTCCCTCCTTGTCACACTGTTACACAAGAGCGAGACTACCAAATTTCTGCTTCTAATAGTAGCCTGCATTCTTGCATGGCTTTAATCTGAAGAGCTCAAGTTCTTCTCATGGTAGATAAGAATAAGGATATTTCAAACTAACTTCTCCCAAGTTGAGCTGCTTAATCTGTAATTAGACATCTACAAAATGGCTTTATTTTCAGAAATGGCTAGTGCTCAATAACAGTAGCATTTTGGGTTTGTTCCAGTGTAGTGTGCCTTTTTGAACAACTCTCCATGAGTCTCGTCATCTGGGTTTAGACACAGTTCTGAAAATCTGAACCTCGGTGTTGATAGACATGGCAAGGTTATAAATACAGACTTTCTTGTTTACATTTCCTTGGAGGCCTGTGCTTATGTTTCTAAATCAATTGTCAACTTCTATCAATTCTGAGCATTCATGGCTCCTGTTTGGTTAAGATTACTGGGTAAAAGCACGCCCAGCATAACACAGCAAATGACACAGTCCAGATCTGTGTTCAACCAATTCTTACTTTCATTTCTTTCACTCCCTGCCTCTCTCAATGTTACCATTTCCCATGTACATTATGAATGGGATTTGTTCAGCCTGGTTTTACCCTCCTGGAAGTTAGTAGATGGTGTAAAAATTCGGTAGCTTGGCTAGGAGAGTTAGCTAGTTAGGGACCTAATGAGGCTGATCTGTTCTATTTCTAGGTAGTTACCTGATGGGGTAGATACCTGATATTACCTTCTGGTGAATATGGTTTGCTTCTCTCATGTTGATTGACTGTAGAGGGAGCCATGGAAACTCGTGGAACTAGATGCTTCCCTTGAAGTTTTCTAATTTGTAAGTGAGACAAAAGCTGCCTTTGGCATATAGAGCAAACCTCCAAAAGTTACTACCACAAGAAGACAGCATAACTTTTGTAGGATGGGTACTGAAATGAATTATAGGGAAAAAGTTGATTTTGAAGTAGCAAGCGACTTGGACGAAATAAAAACTCTTCCCGATTGAACTTAGCTGCAGTTGTCTACAGAACTTCTGGGACGCTGCAGAGCATCTCATGGTAAACAGAGCATTTCAAAAGTATTAAAAAAATCTTCATTTCTTTTCTCTGTCTCCCTTTGTCATCGTTGCTGTCATCTGTTGCTCATGACCCCTGGCCATCCCAGGAGGAGTGAGGCGAGGCGAGCCGACAAGATGCGGGAGAGGGCTGCGGTGGGGGCACTCTCCGTGGTGCTGATCCTGACTCTGGGGCTCCCGCCGGGTGCCCTGGCCTGCCCCCACCCCTGCGCCTGCTACGTCCCCACCGAAGTCCACTGCACATTTAGGTCTTTAGCAGCCGTGCCAGCAAGGATTTCTAAACATGTGGAAAGGATCAATTTTGGGTTTGTATTGCAGTTGGTAGCAAACAGCTTCATGTTCTTGGTGTTGAATCTTGGAATGCTTCACGCGTGCGGCATACTGGGATCTTTGTGTGTACTTTTTAAGTGGAATTGCAGAGATGGGTGGTTACTTCCAGACTCTGTATTTCAAACACTACTATTACTGGCATGAATGAAGTTTTAGTGTAGCCCTGATATTTCAAATGAAAGTTTGTAATACTTTCAAATAAGTTTTTATATGATGGTGTCAGTTCTTACTGGCAAATAGTGCATGTAGTCTTACAGTGTTTAAAAACTATATCGAATTAAACCTACTATGGGAGGATTTCTACTAGATGTTGATTATTATATCTGATACACAAAAATGCAGAAGAAGTAGAATTATCTAATAGAAGCAGGTAGGGTTTTGGAGCACAATGAAGTAGCATATATTAAAACAATACAGTAAAGACTAGTTATTCCATAACCTTTGAAGTTGTTGCTTTTTGTTTGTTTATTTTTCTTTTATTACTTTGTTTTGTTTCCTAAGAATTTAAGTGCAATATAAACAGACAGCAATGTTTTGGGGTGAGGGAGCTCAGGCTCCAAATCACCTTCCTCTGCCAGAGTATTTCCAGCCTACATTTCTCTGAGATGAGAAGGCAGGGACAGTTGGTAGGCTGCATATCACAAAAATGCTGTGTATGGCCATTGTATGGCATAGCATGGGAAAAGAGTCTCAGTCCTCTTCTGCTTGGTAGCAGAACCATCTCTCTACCTGTTATGAACTCCTTCCCTAGCCGCAGGGCCTGTAACTTGCAAATGATCATGCTATGACTAATACATGTAGTAGGGACATTTAATTTATTTGCTCCTCTGTAGTTAAAATGTCTATCCACCAGTACTTTATCCACCTGAAGTCTGATTTTAGTCTCACAATACCCCTGCACTCAGTAAAACTGTATTACAGAAATCTGTATTTTCATTCCATTTTTTTCAGTCATCCCAGTGGCTCATAGTCAAATCAGTGGAAGTATTATTAGAATGATACATAACTATGTAATTTCTATAGTACAGATCAAATGTCCAACTGGGTCAGCCTTATAACATTTTGCAGTGTGAGGAATGTTCCCTATATTTCTTTCAGGCCATCTGCCATCAGTTAAGTTACTTATGGTCCCCTCTGAGAAAATAAAATTTCATACACAAAGTCATGTGATTTAGTCTTAATGTAAACACACATGGTTCCAAAGGGAGTCTTTTAAGCAGCTTCATTGAAAAGCTGTTGCCAAAGAATCTGCAACACAGAGTGGCCAAATGCTATCCACCAGCAGGTATGCCTTCAAGCGGCCTTATATGCTTCTTTACTGGGAAATGAAAATATTTTTGAGCATGACCAGTAATCCATGTCCTTGTTTCTGTGATCTTCAACTCATACACAACCTGCCATAGAAACAGATGTCTCTTCCTATTCATTTTCTTTGCGTATAGTAAAGCTCATGGTAGGCAGAATTATAATTATAATTATATGGTCTCCTTGGAGCTCTCTGTGATATTTATGTCTAGTTATCTTGCTAACTCTGAAGCTGAGAAAATATGATAAAATTTAAAGAAATAAAATCTCAGGAACACCATAGGCTATGATGGTACTGAAAATGTGTAATCTCTTCACTGCAAACTTCACCTGCAGTACAACTTCATACAAACACACCAGATCTTATCCAAACTACATTCATTTCTTTCCATGGCTTTAGTCTCATTAATTTCGAGCTATCTTTGAAGCCTGCCTAATGTCATATTTTTTATAAATTCTGTCTTTGTAGAATATATCAAACTGCCCTCCTTTTCCTCTCCACAGTCAAAACCACGCGTATTTACAGTCACCTCTCCCCTATATATAAATATTCTGTGACAAATTCTATCCCTAAATTGGTTTTGAAAATGGGTGTGTAAGCTTCTAAATTGTGTAAACATTTTGGAAGTTCTATCCAGTTTTTAAGTAAATTATTTGATACTGCTAGTATAAAAGCCCTTTCCATTTTTTTTTGTATTTTTGTCACTAAAAATTACACTTTCTGAGTTGTCTCTTCTCCCAAGAAGAAACATTCTTACTTATCTGTTGCATTTCTTTCATTCTTGAGAAGTGTTTTTAGAATCCTTTTGTTTCAAGTTGCTGTATATTTAAGAGGTAAAGCTAATTTTCTTATCTGGAAATAATTTAGGAAAAAATCATATATAGAGAAGTTTGTATATTTTTTAGAATGTCTCATGTAAACATAAGGAATTTTAATAGGATTACTGCTATAAACCTGGGAGATCTGAAGTAGGACTAAAAATATCAAAACATATGTCTGATTTTTTAGCAAGTTCAGAATCTTCAGATAGATAACAATGAAAATTTAAAAGTATTTCCTCCATAACCAAAGTATTTAAATTTCTGTCTCTATCTTCCCTTCGTGTCTAGAAAGAAAGTATTAAAAATAGGAAAAGATATTTAAAATTGGATGCTTAATTCGGAGTCTTCATGCCCAGATTAGCTCATATGTCTAATTTTATATCTACATATGGAAAACCCAAATGCAGATCTAGGCAGCCAAATTTAAGGCTTCCATATTGGCAAATAAAACCTGCCTTGTTAGTCCTAAGTGAAACTGATTGTTTTCAATAAGTTGATTTTCTATATTACTTCTCTAAAAGGAGTTCCTGGGCTCAAATTATATAGTTGGAAGTTCAGTACCTAGATAATTAGTCGATGCAGCCAATTACATGTTGTATCAGTAAGGTAAGAATGATGTGACTTCCTGCTTCTCTTGCTGTTTGGGAGATATCCATTTTTAATGTCCTCTGTCCAAGTCTTTATTCATTTATTGTTAGATGCTGTTTTGGCAACATTGCAGCATGTCTAGTTTGCCAGGCTCCATAGCATCATTGGTTGGATCCAGGCCATTAATTTATTGCCATTCCATAAAGTGAGCTGCATGGAAAAACATACTGACAACTATTAGAACTTAAACGCCTATTTATTACTCTTAGTTTTAAATTATGGTTAAAGTGCCACAAATTGATTTAAAAGAAACTTTAATGTAAACATGAACTAACTATACTTGGCCTTGTAAAAATGTTTCAGTACCTTCTGGCTCTTTGACAGTGCACTAAGATCCATCCAAGTTTTCTTGATAGTTACGTTATACGAATTTTACTTTTGCCGTCCATGATAGTCAGTGTTTGAAATGTAACTACACATTTTGTGATTTTTTTTCCAGGTTTAACAGTATACAGTCTATATATGAAAACTCCTTTGCAGGACTTACAAAACTGGAATTGCTTATGATACATGGAAATGACATTCAGAATATACCTAATGGTGCTTTGAAAGATCTCGTCTCTCTACAGGTAACGCTCAGGTCTTTCTAAATTTCCCAAATTCTAACTTCAGTAAGTAGTTGAAGACAAAAACAAGTGCTTTTTTTTGTTTGTTTGTTTGTTGTTTTTTTTAGTGTCTTTCCTAGGATTAAGGTACCATTCCTCCCCCTCAAAAATAATATTGGAATTCTGTTAACTATACCTATGTCATACTTGATAATGCCAACTAATGTCCATTTGTGTTCTCCCTCTTTTGACCAGCATATCATTTTTCAGTGGTGCAAATGATATTTGAATGGGAGGAAAACTGAATGTTTGTTATTCTGTTTGGATTTAAATACAAACTAATCTCCCTCTCTCTTTATTTTTTTTAAAGGTTTTCAAAATTAGTTACAATAAATTGAAAGTCATAACTGGCCAAACCCTCCATGGACTTTCAAGTTTAATGAGACTGCACGTGGACCACAACAGAATCGAGTTTATTCATCCAAATGCTTTTAATGGATTAACTTCTCTGAGATTGGTCCACTTGGAGGGAAATTTGCTCCAGCAGCTTCACCCACACACCTTTTCAACATTTATGGTCCTTGATTATTTCAAACTGTCAACAGTAAGACATCTCTACCTATCTGAAAATGCTATTAGAACCTTGCCTGAAGAGATGTTTCAGGGTATGCCACTACTAGAGAATCTTTACCTTCATGGGAATCCATGGGTTTGCGACTGCAACTTAAAGTGGTTCCTTGAATGGAATGAAGTTTCTGGAGGTAAGAACAAAATTACCAAAGCCTCTTCAACTTATAATGTTTGATATTGTTTCCGCTGTTCTGCATATGAATAGATTTGTTATTTCTTGTGAATCATTACTTACATGATGTCTATGTGCACTATGTTGTCTAAGGAAGGAATGGAAATGAGATTTCCAAATTCTCTGAAGAGTTCTTTAACTTCAGGCTTTTAGCTTTAAGGCTGTTATTCATGCGTCCTTTTTGTCTATTAGTGTTTCTTCGTTGACCACACCTTACTTTTCTAAGGGAAGCAATCTGTTTTCAGTATTTTCAGAGAACACCTACAGTCCTGCTCCTTTTTCAGAGGAAGGTCTGCCTTTGAGGCTTTAAACTAAAATGGCTTTAATCTAATAATAATAATAAAAAAAATAATAAAAAAAAGTTGATTTAGATTAGATATAAGGAAGAAATTCTTAACACTGAGTGTGGTGAGGCACTGGAACAGGTTATCTAGAGGAGCTGTGGATTCCCCATCCCTGAAAGTGTTCAAGGTTGGATGGGGCTTTGAGCAACCTGGTCTGGAGGAAGGTGTCCCTGCCCATGGCAGAGGGTTTGTAATTAGATGGTTTTTAAGGCCCCTTTCAACATAAATCATTCTATGATTCATTTATGCTTAGATGTGAGATAAGAATCACAGTGCTTAGATCAGGAGTCCACTAAATAGGTTTTTTTTTGTATGTCTGTTTTCAGTTTAGGCATTTGAGTCCACCAGTGTCCCATGTCAGGTAGCTAAGTGTTTGGTATAGCAGGCCAGAGGGATGGGTGTTACACCAGATCTGCTGATAGACTCTTAAGAGGAAATTGTCATTGAATTGCAACTGAAGATGTTTCAGATGAGTTCTGGAGTCACAAGGTTTATATAATGATTTGGAGCATATGTAGTGGATGACGATGGGTCTTGTTGTCTTAGGATATCTAATTCATGGCATTTTTGTACATAGCTATAGAACAATAGTTTTAGGGATGTGTGGTACTTTAATGAGTAGTGTAACTGTCCCTGATTGAACTGATATTCGAGGTATCCAATGTAGGTATTATATATATGTAATTTACACTTTAATCTTCTCATATGCTCTCCTTGCTCATATGAGTGGATATGCTAAGTGTACCAAAGATGCACTCTAAGTAATAATGATGAAATATTAGATGAATGTCCTTTCCCTGTGCAGTGATGGCTTGTTACTGTTTTTATTTGATTTCTTTTCTGCACTAAAATGGTAGTGATTTTTGGAAAGAGGAGAATTAGTTCATGCCACTTTCATGCATGACAATTTTAGTATTTTTATAAAACTGTAACATTGACTTCTTTGGGAATTTTGTCAGAGAGTGATAGAAGTGCTCTTTGATACACAGTAATGTTCCTCAGACCAGCGTGGCATCTGCCAAGTTGGTTCTGTGCCAGTTCTGTCATGAAATGCACTTTCCTTGTCTTTGAAGCATCATATTTGAATCTGCAAGTGGTAGACTGGTTCACTTATATATTACAATCTGTCAGACTGGCAAAGCATATATTTTCCTATTCAAAAAGGTTGCGAAATTTTGCCATTTTTTTTCCCCTTGTCCTAGAATTTTATGTTAGAATCCACCTTTATTGTTCATTCATTCAAAGATCCCTCATTCCTCAGGAGCGATCAGCATAACACTTATTCCTAGAAAAACTACAATATAGCATATTTCCAAACTAAATATGAAAGACAACTTTGACATTGTAGTAAACAGCGCAAGTTAAACATGAATACATGGCTGTCGTTTGGCAGACAAGAATCCTTCTGGCACTGGTAGAAGCAAGGAGTCAAGGATATAATTTCCTGTTTTAATACTCCTCTGTTTAATCTTTATTTTATATTTACAGAGTTTGCAGTTGTTTCAGAGGTCAAGGAAGAAGTGCTTTCTTTTTTTTTTTTTTTTTCTGCTGTCAAATCACTTGTAAGTGTAGGAACTAATCATCACGTTTTGGTAGATACAGTAGATTTTTTTGTATATTGCCAGTATTACTGTTAATGAATAGAGAAAAATAAAAAGCCTCCTGAATTATTTAATGAGGAAATCCAGCATTTCTCAGGCAAATGCTGCATTTTTGAAGCTGAGATGACTCTGTCTTCTTAAATTTGTGTCCAAAAGATAGATGGGTATGTTGTCAATGTACGCATACAGACTTTTTTATACAGCATAAATATTAACAGACTTCTAAAATGTTGCTCTGGACACTTCAATTTCTAGTCATTTTATTCAGAGGCAGTGAAACTAATTTTCAGAAGGATGGAGCATTCAAACTTCTCAGTAAAGTCAGAAGAAACTACAGTCAGTTGGAGAAACAGGCCTGTTCAACTGTGAAAATAAAGAGGCAACATTTTAAAACACCTTGCTTATATGTCACATGGCATAATGTTTATCTCATGCAGTCCATTTGGCACTCCTGAGAGTTTGCTAACCCTGGGACATGATTCTACAGCTTACCTGTCCTTTTTTATTTGTTTGTTTGTTTTGGCTTCCAGGTGTTCTAAAATGCAAAAAGGACAAAGCCTATGAAGGGGGACAGCTCTGCCCTAAGTGCAACAGCCCAAAACAGCTGCAGAAAGAAGATATCCAAAACTTGAAAGATATTTCCTGTAGGAAACCTATCATTCAGTCCTCATTAAGGCACAATAGCAGCACTCAAGATGAAGAAGATGGTGACAGTTATGAACTCCCTCTGGTAGAGTTTCAGTCCTCTCCATGGAACATTACATTAAATATGACTGATGAGCATGGCAATGTAGTGCATCTGAACTGTGAAATAAAGAAACCAACAGGCTCTACCAAAATTCAGTGGAATCAAATCCAGACTCAGGAGATTGATATAAATGCTACAATTTCACTGGATTTTGAATGTCCAATGAATCGAGAGAACTATGAGAAATTGTGGAAGCTTATTGCTTATTATAGTGAAGTGCCTGTCAAATTAGAGAGGGAACTTATGCTCAGCAAAGAACCTAAAATAAGCTATCGGTACAAGCAAGGCTCAGATTATGATGCTCTTTATTACACGGGTGTCAAAGCTCAAATAATGGCTGAGCCTTCCTGGGTGATGCAACCTCTTATAAGTATCCAGTTAAACAGGCGCCAAAGTACAGGGAAAAAAGTGGTGCTGTCTTTTTTTACTGTGTTTTCTCAGGCAATTCATACCAAAGACACCAGGCAGCAGAGAAGCTGGGTAATGATAGAGCAAAATCAGAGCACAAGGACAGCACAGAGCATCATGGAAGGATCAGAGTGTCAGCTGAGCTGCAATGTGAGAGCCTCTGAGAGTCCTTTCATTCAGTGGCTCCTTCCAGATGGGACTAAACTGCAGGCACCATTTAATCAGAAAGACAGTAGGTTTTCTGTTCATAGCAGTGGTCAGCTAGTAATCAAACCAGTGAGTTATACTGATACTGGTTTGTACTATTGCATTGCCCAAGTGAGAGATGATATGGACGTTAGGGCTTACAGACTTCTTGTGCAGCCTCCAGCTATTCAGATATCTGATACAGATATAGTGAGGGTTGATAAAAATGTTGGAGATCAAATAGTTTTGCCTTGCAGTGCAATTGCCATCCCGGAGGCACAGTTAAGCTGGATTCTTCCAAACAGCCAGATACTCAATGATTTATTGAACTCTTCAAAAGGATATATGTTGGACAATGGTACTTTGCTTATTCCAAAAAGCCACGTTAGTGACAGTGGCCATTACAGATGTGTGGCTGTCAATCAGCAGGGATCAGATCAGTTTGCTGTAAAGGTTACAGTAAATAAAATGGTGTCTGACAGGTCATTTAAAAGGATAAAACTGAAAAAGCGCCCAGGCTCAAAAAGTTCATCAAAAACAAGAGGGCGGGGCGTAGATGATGGAGAGGGATCAGGGACAGGAGGGGTGGATGAGTTCCCACGCAGAAAGAACCGCCTGAAAGATCGTGAAGTATCCTTTAAACAAAAAAGTGACCAGGTGCCAGAGGCTCAAATTAAAAAGGGAAAGAAAGGCAGAAGGAAAATGAAAATTTGGAAAGGTACTGATAGAACCCAAGACAGCAATGTTGCAGAAGGCCGGAGAGTGTTTGAATCTCGAAGGAGAATTAATATGGCAAGCAAACAGATTAATCCACAGCATTGGGCTGACATTTTGGCAAAAGTCCGTGGGAAGAATCTTCCTAGAACAACTACAGCTACAGCCATTTCTGTAACAACGGCATTTCCATCATTCATGCAGAAAACTACTCCTGTCCCTCATCCAGTAGCCAGCCCTCTGCCTTCAGAGACAGCAACTGATGTGGTAGATTCCTCTGCTGATGCGTCACCACTGGGTGAAGATGGGCCATTCTCAGTCACTGTTTCCGACAGCAGTAAAGTATTTTCAGTCCAGCCCATATTAACAGGGTCAGAAACTGAACCTTTTCCTGACTACAGGGTTTTAGAAACACCTGCAAGTACATACTCTGTAGAGATCCCTGTATCAGGTCCATATTTGACTCCTCTGTCTGCAACTGTGCAACCCCAAGACCAGCAGCGTCAGGATGACAGGACCGATTCTTTTGTAGTCAAAGAAAATATTCAGACTGTCACTGAAGAACCTCTAACCAAAGAAACAGTAACTAACTTTCCTAATATTCAGAGCAGTCCATTCATAGTGGAAAATGCAGATGCAACTGTATCTTCTACATCAGAGGAAAATTCTGCTTTTGCTGAGCTACCACTTGATGCTACTGTCCTAGCTGAATCTCAGACTGTAGATCCTCACAGCATGTTGGAGACAAGTGAGAAGTTAAATGAAGTGGATCAGATGAGCGTTGACAACATAATGCCTACTCAGCTGGATGATATCATCCCAACAGATTCTGTAGGTGCTACTGACATTTCATCATCTCTTTCTCCATTTGTTACAGAAAAAAGCAATGACTTGATACATCAGCACACAGAAGTATCCACAGGTCAGATGAAAATAGCAGACTTAAGTACAACTTTTCCAGCTGTCATATCAATGAGCAAGGAAGAACCAGAGACCCACAGGGATACAGTGACTCAAGAAAGCACATCCAGCAGTTATGCAGAGAGTTATCATGGAAGAGAACAGAACCTGGCTTCTCCAAAACCAGACCCCACATTCATTTTGACAAGCACTAATGCTCCTCATAAAAAACCAGAAGAGATATCTGCTGTTTCCATCAGTAGACTGACCACTGTGGCCACAACAACACCATCCTATAGAAAGACCACACCTTCACATGTTACTCAGCATGCTAGGAAAAGGCCTTATGGGAGAAGGAGATTGAGGCCAAATAGAATCCGACAAAGAACAAAGCCTTTCCACCCTGTTGTTTCAATCACAGAGGCAGTGCCTGTCATTCCAAGAACATCTACAGTTGAAGCTGTGACCAAAACTTCCTCTACAGTTCTTGAACGCTTTGATCTTAAAAACAGTGTCAAAATACAGGCTAAGGAAGAGGAGCATATGGAATTCACCCCTTCATCAGTTACCGATCCAGTTGTACTAGAGAAAACGACCAAAATCAGAGAGGTGGCCACAGCTTCTTTCTTTAGGCCTACTGCTTCTCCACACGAAGGAAAACATGTGACTCTCTCTGCTGCTCCTGAAAACATGGCACTTCCAGTGACTGAACCTATCACAGTTTTATCATCATACATTGTACATAGCGCAGTTCCCACAAAAGAGTCAAGTACACCTCTGAAACCACAGCAAAATAAAGTGCCAAAATACCACTCGTCAGACAATGTATCTGAAGGGAAGGGCCTTGAAGAAGATTCTAAAGCTACAGATGGTGAGGCAGAACAATCAAGTAGAGCTACCATTGAGCATAGGAACAGCTTGATATCATCTACAAAATCTGTTTACTCAGAATCTCAAGAGCCCATCCTTTTTGACTCAGAAGTTGTGGTTAATGAAACCACTGCTGGAACATTCCAGCTGATGTATCCCACTATGACAGACTTAACTATTCCTTTTGGCACAGTGGAAGTTTTTAAGGATGTCTCAGTTTCAGAGGAGACGTGGACACCCACAGTAACTTTAAAAACACCAGCAGTAACTGAGCCACCTCAGCAGCAAGAAATGCTGACTTTGTCCTCCTTCAGCACTATGGAAACTCAAACTTTTTCATTTATAGAAACAAAGAAATCTGTTGCTTCTGAGACTGGGGCAAAACCATCTTCCTTGGATAAAAAGGAAGCTATGTCACATGGCATTTTGCAGACAGCTGAAAAGCCTCCAAATACACCCACTGTCTTTATTCCATTTACAAATCTTCCTACTCTTCCACCATCTATTTCAAGCACTTCATATCCTTCTCTTCATTATACCACCAAGGGCAGTAATGCCTTCAGTCAAGAAAGGTTGTCAGAAACAAAACAAGTTGAAGCAGAAGGTGACAGAATGGGAGTGAGCTCAAGACAGAATGTATACCCTACTCCTTTCTCTAGCCAAAATAGGATTACCATACAGGCTAAAGAGGAGCGATTCAAAGAGATGTACAGTAGCAGGTCAAACAACAGTTTATTGCTAAGCCCAAACCTTCCCCATCCACCTGCTGGAATGATACCAAGCCTAAACCAAAGACTGCCTGTTGTGCCTCCAAAGCATGTTCCAGTAAGAGGCACACTGAAGCCTCCATATATTGTAACACAAGGCTCATTTCGTTATTTTATAACACAACAGCCTCTTCACTACACAAACAAACCTGAAATAACAGCATATGCAGCACATACTATCCAGGACAAAAAATCTTTTGTCTTTCAGAGAGAGACAACTACCCCAACACAAGCCACTCCATTTCACAGAACAAATACATTCACTGCAAGCAAGTTTGGTAATCAGGGTCAGAACAGATACAATATTAATTCAAGATATTTTGGCAATAACTATGTTCCAGATAACAGAGGCACAGCAGGGAGACTACCAAATCAAGGGATGCCCTATTATCCCAGTTCCAGAATACCGTTCCTTTTCAACAGAACAAGGATATTCCCTCACTTAAATATGCATCCTAAACCTGTGGTCCCTAGTCAAGTAGTCCCCAAAGACACAAATGAGAAGATTGCCCAAGTCTCGCCTACAAGGATTACAGTGCAGAAAGCTACAGTTATCGCAGTGCCTCCACAGACCATGACCACAACGTCACCACCACCAGCAATTTTGAAAATTACCCCTCCAGCCTTTCATTCTCAGCGCAAAAGACCCCAGATATTCACTACAGTTCAGCCTCTTAAAAATGTCCACTATCATCAAAAAGTTCAGTCTGTACCTCATGTGGGAGGCATTACACCACACAATTCATCTATAATTCAATCTTCCAGCAATTTCAGGACACCCAAAGAAAGACCTAAAATTATCTCAAAGGGGTCTCAAAGCATATCCATCCTTGCTGAAACAGATATTTTTATCCCTTGTGATGCAGTAGGGGAACCAAAGCCTTCTATTACTTGGACAAAAGTATCTACAGGTAAGACAGAGAAAAAAAGTGTTCTACACAGTTTTAAGGGTACAAATATTTATTTTTTCATGGTTTTATATATATATATATAATGAAATGCAAGATTGTTACAGGAATATTGCAAACCACTGAAAAACACTTAATGACATTTTATGTCCATTTTAATCATTGTAGAAACAATGTGACCAATTTCAAGCAGTCATTACAGATAAAAATATTTTTGCAGTATTTGCCATAGTAAAAGAAAAATTCTAACATTTAATGAATTTGGTTCTTGAAGGAGGAATAGCAACCAAGTGATTATTCACAGTAGTTAGAATTTATGATGACAAAGCTTGTGCATAAGGGTTTGTTGACATTACTACCTTAACTATTGATGTGTGTATCACCTTCACTTAAGAGGAATCCCAAAGTACAAAGCCCTTAAAAGTTCCCACACTGTACAGACTTGCCAAACTATTATGGTTAGTTTTGCAATAAAAGCAAAGACCAAGGAGAGTGTCAGAAGATGTCATGTGATCCATCTGAAGATGTACGTGTAGTTAGTGTTAAGTAAATCTATATTTTTCCATAAACTTTTTTTCAGTGCAGTGACATATGTCTTAAAAACAAACCCTTTGATTTTCCATTTATTTCTTTCTTCTCACCTTTCCAGGAGCTGTAATGACAGCCAACACCAGGTTACAAAGGTTTGAAGTCTTGAAAAATGGTACCTTCCTTATCCGAAATGCTCAGCTTCAGGATCATGGACAGTATTTGTGCACCGCTCAGAACCTACATGGCATAGATAAAATGATTATTGTGCTCACAGTTGTAGCCCACCAGCCCAAAATTTTACTTTCCCGCTATCGAGATGTCACAGTCTATTTTGGGGAGACCATAGCAATGGAATGTCAGGCAAGTGGGACTCCAAGCCCACATATTTCATGGATTTTCCCAGACAGGAAAATTTTGCAGACAGTCACCACCACAGAAAGCAGGATTATGCTTCATGAAAATCGAACCTTGTCTATCAAGCAAGCGACTTTTTCAGATCGAGGAGTATACAAATGTGTAGCTAGCAATGCTGCAGGAGCTGACAGCATTGCAGTGAGACTCCACATTGCAGCCTTACCACCCATCATCCAGCAAGATAAACAAGAGAACATTTCCTTGCCCTTTGGTAGTAGTATTAACATCCACTGCACTGCAAAAGCAGCACCTTCTCCTAGCATCCGTTGGGTGCTCTTTGATGGTACACAAATTCGACCGTCCCAGTTTGTCAATGGGAATTTGTTTGTTTTTCCCAATGGAACTCTTTATATTCGCAACGTGTCCCCCAAGGACAGTGGGACCTATGAGTGCATTGCCGCTAATATGGTGGGAGCTGCCAGGAGAATGATTCAACTGCATGTGAAGAAGCAAGCTTCTAATGCCAAGATCACCGGGAGCTCTCCTCAGAGGACAGATGTAACATATGGTAGCATTCTGCATTTGGACTGCAGTGCTTCTGGTGATCCCTGGCCACGGATATTATGGAGGTTACCTTCCAAAAGGATGATCGATTCCCTACACAGGTAAATTACTATTTGAGGTGTTGCAGCTAAATTACAGTTTGTATGAACTTAGAGAAAAGACCATTCATATCTATGTGAGCTTCATTCTTGATTTCTGTGAGTTTTGAGTTAGGTCTTAAACCATTAAGGAAGAATTTGAAATGATATCAAAAGATGGTCAAGTTGTAATTTAGCATAATTCTCTTGAAAATAGTAATATTATTGAAAAGTCAGGTTTCAGTGTTTAGGATAAGCTGCCACTATTTGCCTTCTATAGCCATTCTGTAAATATAGCAAAAAGTCTGATGGCAAAAAGTCTTATTCCAATGTGCTTAGTTGCATAACTAAGGGTTGCATAGATGCCAGCTTTTCCCCAGGATAACTGAGTTCACTGAAATTCATGTATCTGCTGTCCTAATCATTCATTATACACTATAAAGATAGGACAAAAAAATCATATGATTTAAGTAATGATGAACATTTTAAAAATGTGTAAATAAATGTTACCTCACTGTAGCCTCTACTTAAAACAATACCTTCTACAATGTTCACAATATCAAGTAAAACATGACTTCTTCAAAGCGACAAAAATATCCTAAGACTTTTTTGAAAACACATTTTTTATTCAATAAATTCTCTTTCATCATTGTAGACAGATGAGAAATGTGCTGAAATCAAAATACACACTTGTCAACAGCTTTCTTAATAGTGGACTGTAGTCAGCATTTTTTTTAATTGGACAAAAAATATATTTGGGTAGCCCATAGGTAATACAAAATCCAGAATTAATTTTAGGCTTCATAGCAATTGCAACAAAATAGTTCTTTCATTTACTGTCGTGAGATTTATGTGGACTACTTTTCTAATACAGTAGATCTTCTCTTTGGGGAGAAAACCTTGGACCTACTGAGGAAATTAATTTTGACCACAATGCACCAATTCCACAGTGAAATTGAAAGGAATAATAGCTTTTTTTCAATAGCACATTGATTTTATTTTTTTTCCCCACGCATATTTCAAAGCTTAGGTCATTTTAAAGTAAAATTACTAGAGGTTAACTATTGTTTATTATTTAGTCTGAACATTTTGCTTCTTTGAGATTGCTCAGAGGGTTTAAAATATTGTACCTGGGGCCAGAGAAAGTAGTACATATTGATTTATTTTTAACTGGGTACCCAAGTGCCAGACTCCATAATTATGATTCATCTAGGTTTGTGTGGAGTATATTATTCAGATATGGCATGTTTGAATGTTACAGAATTCTGTACATGTAGTCAAAAAATCAAAAATAAAGGAATACTATTAAAGTCAATGAATGGAACAGAGTAGATTTGTTTGGTTATGAGTGAGTGGAATTATTTTTTTCCATATGTTTTTTTTTTGGTGGTGAGTATCTTGGTCATTTCAGACCATCTAACTATCTAAAAATAGCAATGCTCCTGTGCTTTTTCTGTATTGTTGGGTTGTTATTTGTTTGTTTGTTTGTTTTTCCAATGCTACACTCAATTACTAACTCCTAAAATGTGATTTTGCAGCTCATGTCCCGTTCTCTTTTCTTTCCTTGCAGTAGCTTGGAGACAAGAATCAAAGTATTCAGCAATGGAACTTTGGTTGTCCATTCAGTTACAGATAAAGATGCAGGAGACTATTTGTGTGTGGCCCGCAATAAGATTGGGGATGACTATGTGGTCCTCAAAGTGAATGTGATGATGAAACCAGCAAAAATAGAACAAAAGAATGAGAAAAACCACAAGGTCAAGTATGGAGGGGACCTGAAAGTTGACTGTGTAGCTACTGGGCTACCAAATCCTGAGATCTCCTGGGGTCTCCCAGATGGCAGCATGATCAATACCTTCATGCAGTCAGATGACAGTGGCAGCCGGACAAAGAGATACGTGGTCTTTAATAATGGAACCCTGTATTTCAATGATGTTGGACTGAGAGAGGAGGGGGACTACACCTGCTATGCCGAGAACCAGATTGGGAAAGATGAGATGAAAGTTCGGGTCAAAGTAGTGGCCGAGCCTGCAACTATCAAGAACAAAACTTATGTCATTATTAATGTACCCTATGGGGATGTTGTCACAGTAGCGTGTGAAGCCAAAGGAGAACCTACTCCCAAAGTGACTTGGCTTTCCCCAACCAACAGGCCCATTCCCGCCCTATCTGACAAATACCAGGTGTATCGGGATGGCACCCTCCTCATCCAAAAGGCCCAAAGATCTGACAGTGGCAACTATACTTGTGTAGTGCGGAACAGTGCTGGAGAAGATCGGAAAATAGTTTGGATCCATGTAAATGTTCAGCCTCCCAGAATCAATGGGCATCTCAATGCAATAACATCTGTGAGGGAGACAGCCATCAGGGACAGCCGGAAGCTTATTGACTGCAAAGCTGAAGGTATCCCAGCTCCACGGGTCCTGTGGGCTTTTCCAGAAGGAGTAATCCTGCCAGCTCCCTACTATGGAAACAGGATCACTGTGCATCGGAATGGTACTTTGGACATCAGAGGGGTGAGGCAGACAGATGCAGTGCAGCTCATATGCATTGGGCGGAATGAAGGAGGGGAAGCAAGACTGATTGTGCAGCTCCTCATCACAGACCATTTGGAGAAACCCTCCTTCAGGGACCCTGTCAATGAAAGGATCACTGCCATTGCTGGGCACAGCATCAATCTGAACTGCTCAGTCCAGGGGAACCCCGAGCCCAGCACAAGCTGGATCCTTCCCAATGGCACTGAAGTGCTGAGTGGCAGCCGTCTGCACAGATTTTACCATAAGAGGGATGGGATCTTACACATCAGTGGTCTCTCTGCAGGGGATGCTGGGACGTATCGCTGTACAGCAAGAAACCCAGGAGGTTATGTGGAACGGGTAGTCTTCCTGAAGGTGGGACTCAGGCCAGAAATCAGCAACCAGTACAACAACCTGGTGAGCATTATCAATGGAGAAACTCTGCAGCTCCATTGCATCACCCAGACAAATCAAAGGGCACAGATTTCCTGGACACTGCCCAATGGGATGGTCCTGGATGCCCCCCAGGCTGTGGGTCGCTTCTCCCTCCTGGAGAATGGCTCTCTGACAGTGCGTGAGGCTTCTGTATTTGACAGGGGCACTTACCTGTGTAAGGTGTCCACGGAGTATGGCACTTCTGTTATGAATGTGCCCGTCATTGTGATAGCTTATCCCCCACGGATCACAAGTGAGCCAGCACCTGTCATCTATGCCAGGCCTGGGAATTCAGTAAAACTGAACTGTATGGCCATTGGGATTCCTAAAGCAGAAATAACTTGGGAGCTTCCAGACAAATCTCATCTGACAACAGGAGCTCAATCCCGTCTGTATGGAAACAAATTTCTTCACCCTCAGGGGTCATTAGTCATCCAGCAGTCTTCTCAAAGGGATGCAGGCTTCTATAAATGCACTGCTAAAAATATACTCGGCAGTGATTCGAAAACAACTTACATACACATATTCTAACACTAAAACAAATGCCTTTGGCTGGATGCTAGAGTTCAAGTCACTGCCAAGGAAGTACAAGAAGGAAAGTACTGTCTGCAACAAAGCCAGGAAGGCTGAGGGCAGAAAAAAATGAATTCTGTTTACATGTGAAGTGCATTGCTTTTGTATTCAACATGATAGTACTTCCCTGCAATAGAAGAAGGCAGTAGATATACTTAAATTGAGGAGACTAATGCATTGGAAAAGGTCTTTAAATTGTTAAGGCAGTGTAACGTGTTTTTTCATGCTATCCAATAGCATCTGAGACCTGAAGTAGTCTATTCTTGTCAATAGTCCAAAGCTACTCCTTATTTCAACAAGCACCTTAAAAGTACCAAAGAAGTATTAACTGTTAATAAATGAGCTGCAGTGATAGAAGTGCTTTAGTATTTTGTTGGAGAAACATATTTTTCTTTATCCCCTGCAGTGCTTTTACATAATCTAGCCTTATAGAATATGATTACTAACCTTTCTGTTCATTCTTCTATCAGCTCTTCAAAATCAAAGACTAATTTAGCAATAACAGTGATCTATTTTAATAAAAATACATGCAGACATTAGTTACCATAACATATGAACAAACCTTTTCCAGCTACTAAGGATGCTCCAGTCAAATCATTCATTATATATTTTATATATATATTTTCAAATCAGACTATGAGACTAGAAAGAGTAACAATGAATTTGGTCTCATTTTATAAATTATTGGTCTTTACAAGACTCTGATATATTACAGTGTTTTATAATGTTAAGGACAATATACTGTACATTTTATAATAAAAAAATATTTTCCAAAACTTGTATTCACTGTGATTTTTTGTTTTGTTTGAGGAAACAGTGAACTCCAAACACTGGGAGTGTGGAATTAAGTCAAAAAACAGAATTCATATACTGCTATACATAATTTTTATGTTTCTGTACATGGTTTCCTAATAAAAACTTAGGACTTCTGTTATATATAATTAAACATACATTTAGAATTTCAATACTTCCAGTCAATAATAGTTATTTTAATATCTCTTAGCATGATTTTTATAAGATTTACCTATTTTTCCATTGAATTAATTGCTAAAAGAGGCTGAGTATGTCCATGTTTCAACACAAAACTCCAATCAGAATTCTGAAAAAGTTAACTCTACTTCAAAGCATTTGGATTCTGTAAGATATTCCTGAAGTCTTAAAGTTCTGATCAGTCATAAGACTTATGTTTTAAAACTATGTTGAGAATAAAAGCTTTATTTTTATTTTCTTTATTGACTAAGATATGTTGGAAAGGAATGTAAAGTTTTCTAATACTTTTATTTTTTGAAAATTGTAAACAATGATTATCAGACAATATGATATTTTATAGAATTTGATGATATTTTATAGAATTTTATAGATACATAGATAAAATATGATATTTCAGAGAATTTTATAGAATTTATTCTTAAGTCAGTGCAGGGTGAAAAGATGTGGTTTTTTTTTGTAGCATAATGTATTAAAGTTGCACCTGTATTACTGACCTAATTAAATAGCATTTAATTATATCTTTATTCTCTTCTTAAACCTTTGAGCCCTAAATTAGCAAATCAATGCTCAGAATGAGGAGTGTACCTAAATATCTGGCAGGGAAGCTGCTGATCAAAAAAGAAGTTAATGAAGAAAGGGACAAATATTCAAGTATTTTATCAAGATTGTTCATGTGATCTTTTCTAATCTAAACAATTTCCTTAAACACACCACAGATTAGGTATGTCTTTAGTTCCTTTACTTAATTTTAAAATTTTATCTTATTGCAGTTCTTGTCAAATGGTAATATATTTTTTAATAATAACACGTATTTTAAAAAGGTGTGAAGTTCTCATTTTTACATTGAAATAGAAGTCAAGCACTTTTATTCATCTGTCTAGTCTTCAGTAAACACACACATTTAGAAATATTCTTAGATACTGAATGACTTCTAGATACGGCCATTATGCAGGGGGAAAAAAAAAAAAAAAAAAAAAAAAAAGAATCTGAAATCAAATGTTTTATCTGTTGGGGTCAAATGAAGTATTTGATAATGTGGTATTCATCAGTCCAGAATTTGCCTGCTGCTAGTGGAAGTTTTTGAGGCTTAAGAAATTGAAGATTTGGTTTAAGACTTCTTAATTCAAGTCAAGACTTAATAGCTTCAAAATTCCATCAGAATTGCACTTCACATTTTTTAAAGTGTTACAGTTTCCATTATGTTTATCTTTACCTCCTTTATGAAAGCATATTACCAGTGATAGGCCTATAAAATACAATTATCTTCCAAAAGAAATAATAACTATGGCTTAACGAATATCAGATGAACATATTTCACATTCCGTCAGTGTTTGGCTGTATGTCCTGTCTTTCTCTGCTGAGATACAATTTGTCCATAATAACCACCTTGAAATCCTTTTGTAGAAATAAAGTTCGGGAGGAGACCAAGTCAGTCCAGGTTTAGTAATCTTAAGCCTGAGTCTGGATGTCATTCCATACTCTGGAATGTCATTCCATATGCTGTCATTCCTTTTCTTTTCCTTTTTTTTTTTTTTTCCCTTTAGTTAAATTGTTTAGTTAATAATATTTTTTCCTTAATATTTTTTTTCCTTTAATTAAATTATCCTTATCTCAACCTGTGAGTTGTTCTTTACTTCTTCCTCTCCTTATCTAGAAGCTTGTTCCCTTTCCAGTTTCCAGAGGTCATGGGAAATGGAGTGATTGCTCTTGGTTTGAGAAGGTTTCACAATTTTTACTTGATTAATCAAAGGAGTTACTGTATAGCTTTCACAGAAAGAAAAAGTTGCCATTCTTTTCTTTTTGTTTTGAAAATGGAAAAAAAAGATTTGTTTGATATCTTTTGGAGAAGCAGACTAACAGGATGTTTCAGATGTTTCATTAGAGCTGTGTAGATTACAAATGAAATGAGTTTATATATATGTTTTTTGCTTGGCTATCACAAAAAGAGATTGAAAATGACCATGTCCCTAACATGACTTAGGACTAATAAAAATTAAAGTAGGAATATAGGCACATAGGTCAGAAAGGAAAAAAAAAAAAAAACAAACAAAAAAAAAAACAAAACAAAAACAAAAAAAAAAAAACAAAAAACAGGGAAATAAACAGGGTGTTCATGTAATCAAGATCTGATAAAATGTCTAAAACGCTAGCCACTTCACTTACATGTTTTAGTGATTATCTTCAAAAGCTCATGAAGCCCAACTGAGGTACAAGAGAACTGAAAAAAAATAAATACCAACACTGTAGTTAAGAAAACGCAAAACAGTTGAACTTTGGTATCAGGAGAAGTATTTTGTTTAATACATTACTAAACAATCAGTCAAAGAGCATCTGTAGAGTAAATCAGTGATAGGAAGCAGCTGTTCTGTAAGTTTCCACAACAAATCATATAAAAGCAAACTAATTACCTCCTCAAAAAAAGTAATTATCTTAGAGTACAGGAAGAAATTGGTATGATATATCTTAAGCAAAATTTTCTTACATGGTCATACAGTCCGGACATTCTTCTGTCCAAACTAAAGAAATGTCATTGATCTATTATAAAATGTGAGAACAGATGTTTTCAAAGGATTTAAAGAGAGGTCATGATTACTGGTTATCGGTTAAACATGTCAACTACATCCAGCTCATGTTTCTTTTTGAGATCAGTACCATTCCACATTTTCATTAATGACTATCAGGCATGGAGAAGACACTCTGAAAATAGGTGGATAATATAAAACTGAAAGAGATTAAAGCACAGGGGACAGAATTACAATTCAAAATTATCTTAGTGAAATGACTGGAGATCAAAAAAATTAATTCAGTGAATACAAATGCAAAAATTTTATTCAGAAGGAAGAAATTAAATGCACAAACAGCAAACAATTTGTGAGGAAGGAGTAGGAGTGGCACAAGTTTGTACAATGTTATTTCAAAGAAAACATCACTTTGAAAGGAAGGTTTTGTAAAGCAACTCAACGGAGATAATGGAGATAATTATTCTTGTCCCAGACAGGCCCAAATGTAAAGTAATTGAAAGAAACCCAAGAAAGTGTTTTAGGAAAGATAACCTAAAAGGATAAATTGAAATAGGACAAATTTGTTTAGCTTCAAGAAAAAGAAAAAAAAAAAAAAAAAAGTATTAAGCATAGTTAATCAAATGTGTGGGAAGTCATTATAAAGAGACAGTAAACAGTTCTTTTTCAGGTTCCCTGGGGTTAGTATGGGGAATAATTGAGTTAACTTACTGCAAGCAAGTTGTAGACTAGATAGACTAGATAGTAAGGAAACTTTGTAACTGTAATGACAGTTAAAAGATGTCAACAGTAACAATGGTAATGGTAATGCCCAGGAAAGGGCAACTGCAAAAAGGTAGACTAGCAAGCTACTTGTTTAAGAACCAGTTCCAAAAAAAAAAAAAAGGCACGGATATATGGATGTTTGCTGCCTACATTGGGACTGTATTTGTGACCTCGCAAACAGGCTGTTGACCAAGCTTAGTCAAGCCAGACGACTGTCACCTGCTCCTGCTTTTTTCTGTCCCCTACAGGGAGGACTGAGGCTGTGACAAGGAGACTCAGAAACATCAGAATGGACTTTACATCTGTACTGGGTCTGGCTGTGATGTTAACTTTCCCTGCAGCAGTCCATACAGTGCTGTGCCCTGCACTTGTAGCTGGAACAGCACTGGTATCACACCAGTGTTGTGTCTGCTGCTGAGCAGTAATGGCACAGCATCAGGCCTCTCTCTAACCCTCCTATGGGGTGGGCTAAAAAGTGAGAAAAGAAACATCACCAGGGCAGCTGACCTAAACCAACCAAAGGGATATTCCATACCATATGATGTCACACTCAGCAATAAAAGGTGGAAACAGGAAGAAGAGGGGAGGGGTGGGCTCTTGTGAAAACGTTGGTCTTCCTCCCAAACACCGACTACAAGCGTTGAGGCCCTCCTTCACGGACGTGGTCAAACATCACTCATATGTGGGAAGTAGAGAGTAATTTCTTTCTTCTGCACTTCCACATAGCTTTCTTTTCCTTTTTTTATTTTCCCTTTCCCCCTCCCTTTTCCATTTTCCCCTTTCCTTTTTTCTTTTTTTTTTCCCTTTAGTTAAATTGTTTAGCTAATAATAATTTTTCCTTAATATTTTTTTCCTTTAATTAAATTATCCTTATCTCAACCTGTGAGTTGTTCTTTACTTCTTCCTCTCCTTCTCTAGGGAGGGGGAGTGAGAAAGCGGTTGTGGTGTTTAGCTGCTGAGCACGGTAAAACCACAACATCCATTGGAAATATGCTGAAGGGATCAGAAGCATGAGTAGTATTCTCCTCAGTCCTCCCCATTGGAGACTGGGACACAAAGAGGAGGCAGCACACAGGTCAGTTGAATGATTGGCTGTGTAGCTGGCGCCATGATTAATGTTTCATGTTTTATGATCTTGGGAGTGCTTTTAAGAGACCAGGCATGCTGACACAGGATGGGGTACACCTGACCAAGTGGAGCAAGAGTGTTTTGGGCAGCCAGCAAGCAAGCTGGCTGGATTCATTAACTGGGCTTTAAATTAGATTCAGTGGGGGAAAGGGATGTACCTGTAAGTGACTCAAAAGAACTCCTGAATGCCAATACTTTAAAAAAGAGCAGGGAAACACGTGTGAATCATCCCATAGAAATCAGAAAGGACTCCTCTATAAAGGTGTTATGGCCTATAGCCCAGCTGAAGTGCCTCTACACCAATGGACACAGCATAGGAAAGAAGCAGGAGGAGTTGGAAGCCACAATGTAATTAGAATACTATGATCTAATTGCTGTCATGGAAACAAGGTGGGATGAATCACACAGCTGGAACATTGGAATAGAGGGCTACAAGCTTTACAGGAGAGACAGGCAGGGAAGGAAAGGGGGGGGGGGTGTGGCCTTCTATGTTAAGAAACTGATAGACTGTGAAAAGTTCCCCCTAAGAAAGAGTCAAGACTGGGTTGAGAGACTGTGGGTAAAAATTAAGGACCAGACATCTTGTAGTTATGGTCTCTTATAGGCCACCCAGTCAAGGGGAGCCTGTTGATGAAGATTGAAGGATAGCCAATGTCACTCTGGTCTTCAAGAAGGGCAAGAAGGAGGATCCAGGAAACTACAGGCCAGTCAGTCTCACTTCTGCTCCTGGAAAGGTGTTGGAACAGCTTGTTCTGGATGCCATCTCCAAGCAACTGTAAGAGAAGAAGGTTATGAGGAGTAGTCAGCATGAATTCACCAAGGTAAAGTCATTCTCGACCAACCTCATTGCCTTCTATGGTGACATCACCAGCTGGGTAGGTGAGGGGAGAGCGGTGGATGTCATCTACCTTGACTCTAGCAAGGCTTTTGATACTGTCTCCCGTGACATCCTGATAGCAAAGCTGAGAAAGTGTGGGATAAAGGAGTGGACAGTAAGGTGGGTTGAGAACTGTCTGGCCAAGCTCAGAGTGTGGTGATCAGCGGCACAGAGTCTGGCTGGAGACCTGTGACTAGTGGTGTTCCCCAGGGGTTGGGGCTGGGTCCTGTCTTGTTCAACATCTTCATTGATGACCTTGATGAGGGAATAGTGTCTGCCCTCAGCAAGTACGCCGATGACACAAAGCCGGGAGGAGTGGCTGACACGCCAGAAGGCTGTGCTGCCATTCAGCAAGACCTGGACAGGCTAGGTGTGGATGGGTACGAAGAAAGCAAATGAGGTTTAATAAGAGCAAGTGTAGAGTCCTGCACCTGGGAAGGAACAACCACATGTATCAGTACAGGATGGGAGATGACCTGCTGGAGACGAGCTCTGAGGAGAAGGACCTGGGGGTTCTGGTGGACGACAGGTTGACCATGAGCCAGCAGTGTGCCCTGGTGGCCAAGAGGGCTAATGGGATCCTGGCATGCATTAAAATGAGTTTGGCCAGTAGGTTAAGGGAGGTGGTCCTCCCCTTCTACTCTGCCCTGGTCAGGCCTCACCTGGAGTACTGTGTCCAGTTCTGGGCTCCCCAGTACAAAAAAAGACAGGGATCTCCTGGAAAGAGTCCAGCAGAGGGCCACGAAGATGATACAGGGCCTGGAGCATCTTTCCTATGAGGAAAGGCTGAGAGACTTGGGTCTGTTCAGCCTGGAGAAGAGAAAACTGAAAGGGGATCTCATCAATGTGTATAAATACCTGAGGTGTGGGAAACAGAGGGATTTGGCCAACCTCTTTTCAGTGGTTTGGGAGGATAGGACAAGGGGCAATGGCCACAAAATAGAGCACAGGAAGTTCCACACCAACATGCAAAAGAACTTCTTCACGGTGAGGGTGACCGAGCACTGGAACAGGCTGCCCAGGGAGGTTGTGGAGTCTCCTTCTCTGGAGATATTCAAGGCCTGTCTGGACGCCTACCTGGGCAGCCTGCTTTAAGGAACCTGCTTTGGCAGGGAGGTTGGACCCAATGATCTTTCAAGGTCCCTTCCAACCCCTACAATTCTGTGATTCTGCGATTCTGCAATTCTGTGATCCTGTGAATTCATTAGGAGCAGCCCTGTGGAGAGACTTGGGGGTTCTGGTAGACAGAAGACTCAGTATGAGCCTGCAGCTTCTGCTTGCATCCCAGAAGGCCATCTCAATTGTGGGCAGCATCTAAAGAGGAGTGGCCATCAGGTCAAAGGAGTTGATTGTACCCTTCTGCTCTGCCCTTATGAGGCCTGACCTGGAGTACTTTGTTCAGCTTTGGCGTCCACGGCACAAGAAGGATGTGGACTTGTTTGAGTGAGTCCAGAAGATGGCTACAAAGACAACCAGGGCTGGAGAACCTCTCCCATGAAGAGAGAGCTCGGGATGTTCAGACTGGAGAAGAGAAGGCTCTGGGGAGACCTCATTGCAGCCTCTCAGTACATCAAAGTGTCTTATAAAAAGGACGGAGAAGGACTCTTTACTCAGGTAGATAATGACAGGACAAGGGGGTCTTAACTAAAAGAGGATAGATTTACACTAGACATTAGGAGGAAATTCTTCACTGTAAGGGCAGTGAGACACTGGAACAGGTTGCCCAGAGAAGCTGTGGATGCCCCATCCCTGGAGGTTTTTCAAGGCCAAGCTGGATGGGGCCTTTGCCAATCTGATCTAGTGTGTGGCATCCCTGTCTATGGCACGTGGGTTGGAGTTAGATGATCTTTAAGGGTCTTTCCAATCCATGGTATTTTATGATTAAACACTATTATTTTCCTTGAAAGCATTGTAAATTTCCCATCCTGGGAGACTTTTAAAAGCAGTTTAGTCAGATATCTGTCATAGGCAGTGAACATCCTTGTTCAAGGAGGAGAGGAACTTGAGAAATCTTGGGGGTTCCTTCAACATCTAAATTTCTATTTTTATATATATATATATATAAGTGTAAAATGCTAACTATCAGAAGGACTGTAGTAAATACTAATTTAATGAATTGGGAAAAGGCTTTCAAATTTTAATCTAAGCCTTTGTTATATACTCTTTATGATAATCTGTGAGAAATTCTTAATGATCGGGTAAATGGCAGACAGGTGCTCGTAACAGATATGTCCAATTTAACTACATTTTTATTGTGGAGATCTCATAGAGAGATTTCTAGAAGCAGTTATAGCATAGGAGCAGGATCACTTTATTATTCAAATAACAGTTTATAGAGGCACCTCCCATCAGATCATTCACAGAGTTGCACAGATCAGAAATAAAGGACTAGCAGGCCTTTAGGTATGTATTTATCCCAACCTGGCTTTTATTTATCAATACACAGAAATCATTCAGAAAGGAACACTCACCATATTTCAATATAACCAACTAATAAAAAAATTTCCTCAAAACCTGTGCACATCTGCCTTGTACTTTTACTGTTAGTCATGTGATGTAACAGAGTATTCTCTCTCTTTCATTGTTTGCAACTTGACCATAGTGTACTCTGAGTGATGAAATGTGGTGTAAGTCCTAGAAGAAAGCATTTAACACCCCGTTAATAATCCCCCAAAGAAATATTCCCTGGAAAAGATAAACAATACAACAGGAGACATTGCACGCTTTAAGTAGATCATGGAGTATTACCAAGGATATAATTTGTGGTAAAAATCATGGCTTGTTTGTTGCCATATCTTGATGTATAAAGTTGAAGATTGGTTTGTGTGTCCTAAAGGTTTGTGTCATTTTTCAACTGCTCCCATTTTCCTAACAAAAGATACTGTTCTTCTCTGCAAGCCTTTTCTTGCTGATTCAGTGCAGTAACACTAACACTGAAGTATTAGTTAGCATGAATGTTAGTAACTTTGATAAACAACTGTATTAGAATAGTCTTACATGGCTGAAGTGCCATCCCCACCTCTTTTGTTGGTCTCATGTTAGGTTTCAAAGGTGATGTAATGGAGAGCCAGAGAGTGCAATAGAGAGAGGGAGGGGGGTGTAACTGAGGACATAGGCAAGACCCATTGTCACTTTTCAAATGGTGAGAGTGCTACATCTGACACCTGGCATAATGTGATGGGGAAGATGTTACGACATTGGACTGCAGCTGTGTACCACCTGCTAAGCACCTCTTTGAGTGTAGGTCCTCCATAAAGGGAAATATACGTTGGTAGGAGTACCGTACTACAGTTTCATCCCAACTCCATGATCCTATTTGTTAGGCACAGCTGGTCATAATAACAAAACATTTATGTGTTAGCAATGCCTGGTGTGTCAGATCACCAAGTGAGATAGAGGTATAAATATGTGATGTCTCTCAGCTGCTGGGGACCAGAGACGGAGCCAACACTGTGAGTCTTGACACAGGTGTGGGAGTAGGATGACATGAGATGGATAGTTAGATTACAAAATTAAAAGAATAAGTGGTGCTGTCACATGTAGTTGCCTTCTGTTGTACTTTGTGTCACTCAAAGCACACCTGTCATCACCGGCATATTCCCTAACCCCTGAATTAATAACACATGCACCAGCTTCACAGTTAACTTTGCTCCCAGGGGTATTTATAAATCAAAGCTCTGAGTTAAAGCTTTTTTTTTTTCTTTTTTCTTTTCTTGGTTCTACCACAAATGTTAAAGGTGATGAGTCACTATATTGTTTTATTAAGAACTGCTTTGTGCAGCTCTGAAAAATTATGATAATAGACAAAGTGAGCAACATTTTCACTAACCTTTAATTACTAACCTGGGGAACAAGACCTGATAATGAGGATGACAAATACATGCAACTACTATAGAGCAGGCAAGTAAAACAAACTCCTGAAATCAACATGAAAGTACTTGGATCCCTAATTGTATACAAAAAGAAGTTTCTTAAGTGCTTCATTTTGTTTAGATGAAATGAGCCTGGGAACTGCTAAGGAAATTGAAAGTCTGAGTATTATGAAAGCAAAGAAAAAACAAGTGGGTCATAGATATTTGTTATAAGGGTACTTTTCTTATATAAAATTGAGGTTCACATTTAATACTGTTGTTTTTTTTTGTTTTTTTTTTTTTTTTTTAAACAAACACCTTGATGAAGTTTTGTCATATTGTGAGCAACAGGTCATTAGCATGTTCAGGTATTTTTAAAAATCCTACTAGTAACTTGTTTGAAATCTGAAGAAAAGTCTCACTAGGCAGTTGTAGTGACAATATTACTTTACTGTTATTACAGTTTTAATGGAAGATGTGTGTACGTAATTACTAAAAAAACTGCAACAGGCATATTAACATAACACATTTTAAGTAACCTGCAACTTTGTAACCTGCAACATTGAAATAATACCTATTTCTAATCATCTCTAGTTCTCACATCTGTAATGTGTTTGGGGAGTGGAGCAAAAGGATTGCTTACAAGGCAGTCAGGTAAGGTGAGGTGACATGGTTTATTAGGTTGCTATTACCACCAAAAAAAAAAAAATAATAATAATTCTGCTCTCCTAGATCCTTTACACCACTTCTTTTGTTAATATGGGCTTTCTCCAAGTCAGTTCCATGTAATTCAAAAC
Organism: Anas platyrhynchos; assembly: GCF_047663525.1. NCBI lineage: Eukaryota > Metazoa > Chordata > Aves > Anseriformes > Anatidae > Anas > Anas platyrhynchos. The sequence goes on from NC_092587.1 coordinate 135,447,632, forward strand.
ATTTTAATTGTTTTGGTAAAGAACTAATCCTGAAAAATTGAAAAAGTAAAAATAAAGAGGAAGAGAAAAAATGAAAACATTTATGATTTCAAAAGTTTCTGTCTGGTAAGTGGAGCTGAACCAGCTCATCTAGGAATGGTAACTAATGAAATGTGCACATGCAAGAAAGAAAATACATGATATAGAATGAAGTCTGATAGCAGAACCTCTTCCAACAGCCATGAAATATTATTCTTACCCTGATGTTTCATCAGAACTTGCCCTGTGAGTAACTGAAAAAAAAATCATTAAACCTCATATAATGAGGTTTTAGTATTGTATCAAAGTTTTTCAACATTTTCTTTTGTATAGTCTAGCAAATGTTTTCATGCAGCATATGTAAGTGTGTATTTATAGTCATAGGTAGCGATCTTGACCTGAAGACCACCATACACAGATGAGCTGATGGTCCATATCACTGTTAGCCTGAGCGCAGGCACCCTGTCCATGCATAGTGTGGCTTTCAGGCCTATGCTTTGATGCATGTGTCCTTTGGACACAGGATGAACTTGGCCAGTTAATCCAGCTGGAGCCAACAGGCAACTCCCACTTGTCTTGGTGATTATACTACCAGTGTGGTCTTGCCTTTATATAACAGTACAGCAAAGGTTCCTGTGCAGATGTTTGACAGTAAAATTGATGAAAGATTGTATTCTTTTTAAAAGTAGCTCTAATGGCCAAAATGGGGCAACCATACCTGGGATGGGCACTGCATAGCATGCTGTGCCCTGATTAGAGGCACTGCACAATGCAGAGTTTCCAGCATATGAAAGGATATGAGGTTATCTATACTACCATTTCCTTATAGTGCAGTAAATGCCATTTTAAGCTATTTCCTGTCTAAAAAAAGACAGAGTGTCTTTCTCATTGGGATCATAATGAACCAGTACCTCTTGGTGCAAAGCACCATGTATTCATTCCTCTTAATAGCATGAAAGCTGTACAGTCTAATGATCATTCTGGTTTATCTTCATAAATGGCAGAGTTGGTAAGAAAGATAACAGGTAAATTATGTTTTACAATAGTTTTCACTTTTTTTTTTTTCTCCAAAATAAGTTTTGATTCTGTATTCTCTAGACTTTTAACAAGGAACTCTTTGAACACAATAATTAAGTTTTCAAAAGCGAGAGGAAATCATGCAGATTTTTCCCTGTATTGTGGATGACTTGAAGACTTGCCTTCAATTAGACCGTTTCTCATAAATACACAGTGTTTCTCATAAACTTGCAGAAAAAAGGAAAAAGAATGAATGTATACCCTAGTCACTGAAATACACTGAGCACCCAACTGTGTTTAATAACAGAAACAACTGTGTTTAATAACAGAAAACAATCTAAAAGTACTGAAAAGTGCCTCGAAAAAAAATAAATCCTTTTCTCCTCACTAATGAACATCTTGAGTACCTAGGAAGTACTGTAAGAGATACTAAGAACAAGTCTGTTTGGCCTTGTGAACTTACACTGTATGTCATGCTGTTTCCTTAATCATTGTGTTTTGACTCACATAAATTGTCTCTTGCTGTGCTGATAGAAAGGGTTAAAGGGTTGCAAAGAGTTAAACGGAGAGGAAACATGAGGTGGGACTCTGGATATATGGCCCTACAGCATCAAATTCATCCGCAATAAAAGATTTTCAGGACTAACTTTTGATTTTCTTTGTTGTGATCTTTTCCAGTATTTCAGACTTCATTTTGTGTGTATTTAGGCTATGTGGTTTCAAGCCTTTAAAACAAAATGTATCCTGTTATAACAACATTCAGTTCCATTCTTAAGTTGTTGGGCAACATTTAGCTGTTTTCAGTTTATCCAGTTCAACTTTTAGAAAAGAACTACTATTAGAGTAAAAATAGTCCTGTTGATTCATACAGTATGTCAGTGAAGCTAAGGAAGATTCCCAGCTCATTTGAAGGAAGAAAAAAAAAAAAAAAAAAAAGCTTTTTTTATATAATCACAAACAGAGATACTGAGAGGCTTTGAAAGACTTAATATTTGTTAAGAGGACCAGAAGACTACTTTTTTTTTTTTTTCTCCTCTCTGAATTTCTGATTAACCTCATGTAAAACAAGACAATACATACATATATAACATATGTGTAACTACATACAAAAATATAGGAAGGAAAAATAACTCAATCATGGGAGACTTGCTTAGCAAAGATTGGTTTGAGCCTTTCCTGCAAAGAGATTTCTTCATGTTTGATGACATATCATAGAAGTTAAATTCAAGTAATGGGTATTAGAATTATACTTTCTGACACAGTATGGGTTTCCACTAAAGAGAGGAAAGCAAAAAATTAACAGTAATTAGAGATGTCAGACCATCTCTGAGAGCAAAATGTAGCTGAGTAACTTTTCATACTGAGATGTATTGACAACATTCTGGGTTTTGCCAACCTTACTATGTTTCAGTAGAAATAATTTAATTGAAGTTGATAAACCTTGAAGTTGATACATCTTCAAACATTTCAGCTGATACAGTTGAATGGAGAAAGGGGGGGAGAAGGAATGGGAATGGGGGAGAGAAGTAACAAAAAATTGACTCACTCCAAAAGTAATCTGATGTCATGACATTCAGCATGTATGATATCCTGCTTTCATTCTTTACCCAGGAAAAAAATGTTCTAATAGAAACATTAGGATTATTCCATTACATCAATTTAATTATAAATTCAGGGCACCATTCTACATTTATACTTCTTTAAAGGCCCAGATCTCATTATCTGTATAAGTGTTTGCCTGATCTGCTCTCTTTCTTTAGATATATGTGTGTGTGTGTACTTTGTTTTTGTATTTGTGCATTCTTTCTGTATATACATGCATATATATACATGTACTTACATATTTTTTATGTACACTCTACCATTCTTATGTGGATAAATTAGGAGGATGAATTGTAGAGATACACTGCAGATATCCAAAGAAAGTTTGAATAAATTTATTTGACCTGAGAAGGATGAAAAAAAAAAATAATACACTTGACTGGAAGGCACAAAGTATAGAGGAGTCCTGAAGAAAGAAATCTCAGATTTCAGGAAGATCAGCCAGAGCTCTGACAAGTGAAAAAACCACACCTGCTTCAGGCTAGTTGAGAGACTGTTTTTGATTATTTTGGAAGTATCTTGATATTTCACCTCACTCGGGCTCAGTTACTGCCTTCCCTAGCAAAGGAGTATCTTCTAGCTTATCTTTGAATAGACGCTCTTCATTCCTTTCAGCCACCTTGACTTGTTTTGGAAACTTATGGCCCAGCTGCAGATACTGCAGTGAAAACAGCAAATTTTGCACTGCTTTGATCATCTCAGGAAAACTGTCAGCCCTGGAAGTCTTCTATCTTATATTCTGCCAGCATTCAGAGAAGATGTTGGCAGCAACACTGCTGGTGTTACATGAATGAGATTTACAGTCTACATAGAGAAAAGAGATTTTAAAAAACCCAGCTTGATTGTCCTTGGATTAGTAATAAAACAAATGACCTGGTGAGGATCACACTGTATTTTTTAAAAGGTATTGATGACGTTTATAGTTGATTGTATTCTGGGTCTTGCTATGTTTCTCTTAAAAATGCAAAGTTCCTCAAAAAAATTTTTCAAGACTGGCAAAAACTGTATCTAGCACAGCAAGAGAGAAACACTGTCTGTTAAATGCAAGCACCCTTGGCTGATGGTGAATATTTATACAGCATTTCCTATTTAACTTTTTGCTCTGCATTTGCAATAATCTGCAAGACATGCTGAGGAAGATAACAAGCAAGATTACATGCTACAACAGACAAGACATGCAGAAGTCATCAAAAGAATTATTGCTGTTGTAACAGGCTGATAAAGAATAGGGACAAGTGAGTAAGTACTAGTTTGTTTTATGTTGGTGTAATCCTGTTGACTTCAGCTGAAAATAAGGAAAGATTTTGGCCTGTGATCTCAGCTGATGTATAAACACGCCACACTCAAACCATGACCACAAATCTTCCATGAAGAAAAATTAAGATGATTCAGAAACCTAAGGACTTTTAGATACAAGGTAGAAAGTTTTCTTATTTATTTATTTATTAGGTTTCTTTTTAACATGATAATTAAATAGTTGAAACTGTCTCCCTAGTTTTTAGTACAGGAAACATAAAACAGTCATTATGTTTGGTACCCATTTATTTTCAAATCACAGGACAGTAGCTCACTTTTTTTTTTTTTTTTTTAAGTTTCTTTCTTTCTTTCTTTCTTTCTTTCTTAATTTTTTTTTTTTTTAAAGAATTGTAGGTTGAAACCAAGCATTGAAACTGTAGGAAAAAAAATACAAGAAAAGAGAGACAAGAGTACAATGTGAATGAGAATAGCACCAGAAAACACTGAATTGTTTCAGTAAAGCTGAACTAAAGATCTTTAGTTTTCAAGATATTTTTTCACAGTACTTCAAAAGTGAAATACCTAAGTGACCTGTACTTGCCAGTGTCTGATTATTTTATTTACATGTGTTCATCAGATTAGAACAAATCTCAGACTGAATCTTATTTCTACATTAGCTGTGTGAGGAGTCTGAAAGAGTTTGTGTATGAAAGTGTCAAATAAGTAATCCAGTAACTGTAGCACTTTATTTTTACTTTTATTTTTTTGCATAGAGGTGCTATACTATAGGCATACCAAGAAGTAATGTCTAAACTTAGATTGCCTAACATTTTCCATTGAAAGCGTCAGTTTATATATGTTTAGTACATTGTTAAACTAATTGTTTGGGTTGAAACTTGCCCTTTGCTTTAGACTCAGTATGTGTGTTTTTATTTTGTTTCTTTGTAATTCTTACAAGGTTGTACCGAAAATGGCTAAGTTGTTTCAAAACTGAAGTAAAGGAAACAATATCTGCCAATATTACAAACATTTTCCAACTATTTCATTGAAGCATTTGGTGAAGACTATGATGTTTAGAAGAACACAATTCTGGGATCAAAGAGTCATAGAATAAGCCAAGTTGGAAGGAACCCACGACGATCATCAAGTCCAACGCCAAAGAGGTGTATTCTGTTTTACACCCTGACATAAATTGGCTCCTTTTCACCCAACATGATGTGACTAAAGGGAGCAAAAACATCACATTTGTTAATATGACCCCCTGCAAGAAAATTCTGTGATCTAAATTCTCAGTGGTGCCCCCACATCCTGTCAGGATTCCAGACTCCAACTTGGGGAACAAGAACCTAAAATTAAGTTGCCACATGTACAGATGTTTAGCATCTTTCAAAACAGGCTGGGCCTCCTCAGTGTGCCCAGATAAACCTCAAGTTAAATTCAATAATGACTTGACCTGCTTGTAAAGTATTGCAAATTTTGAAAATGCTGAACTAGATTATATGGAAAGGAAAAAAATACGCATGGGAAATCAAGATGAACCCATGATGCCACAGGAATGTGCTTCTTAAATTACTTGCTTTTTATGAATATTCATAAAACCTTATATTCAAATCAACATCGAGTACGTTGCTGGTTAAGAAATCACCATGTAAAAAAAAATCAAATGAAAATCTAAGTAAAACAGAGACATAAAGTACCAGAAGACCATAACCTTCAGAAAATATGTCCCACATCTATATGGGAATTAAGATATGTTATTCAATAATTCTACTGAGAACCTGAACCTGGGACAGCAAGAAGATGACATAGAGGCTTCAGGTTTTGAAGTAGTGTGCTAATTAATTGTAAATCGGTAAGGCCATACTGTAAAATTCTGGGTGAGCATGACATGCCCAGACAGCTTACTTTCAGATATCATCTGAGAAATAATTAACTTGGCAGAATAGCTCTTTTAGATGACTCTCCTTTCAGGAAAATGCAACGAAATATGTGGCACTTGAATCCTTTCACTTTCTCTCCAGATTGATTTCCAGTGGGAATGAGGGCTTGGAAATGAAGTAGAACTGCTAGAGTGATCAAATTTCTCCTGCTTTGTAATAAAATGTCCAACTGAAAAAAGAACATGCTGTCTAGACTTACCTGCTGGGATTTGCTGCAGTGAAAAGCATATTCTTGGTCTCCCAGTTCAGACATCTGTCAGGACATGTCAGGGATCTCTGCAAAATCATATACCAAGGCATCCTTTTTTTTAAGTAATAATGAAATGGGAAGGAAAGAGGAAGGGAAGGAAAAAGGAAAGAAAAAGGAAAGGAATGGGAGGGGAGGGGAAGGGGAGGGGAGGGGAGGGGAGGGAATATGGAGCAGAAAGATGGCTGATGTTCCGATATCTTGCCTTCCTATGAATACATGGTACTAACAGGGTATGCACCCAGATATGGCAGTTTGGAAGCTTTTTTGGGCTCAGGAATATAAATACAAATGTTCATCGTCAAACACTCAGAAGAAAATATTTTGGTTTAGAAACTCTGCAGGCTCTTCTTTTTCTCTTTTGATAAGATAAGGCCTGCTCAGCTGACAGGCAAACATAATAGGACAGGAAGGATATCTGCTTCAAAAGATTAAGTTGACTAGGTGATGACTGCAGTAGTAGCCATACATTTGCTTTCCTTTCTTTCAAGATTGTCTGCAGGGAAACCTAGCTGGAATTTAGCAAACATTTACTTACAGTGTAAAAGTAGTATGTGTGTTGTACTCCCAGAGTACATGCTTCATTGTCTAAGCAACAAGATGGACATATCTCAGATGAAAAAAAATGAAAAATCTATTCATCTACAGTTAGATAATTGTGTCTTTTTTTTTGGAGGTGCTTTATACAGTTGCATTTGATCAAAGTGAAATGATATGTCTGTAAATACTTCTGTATGGCAAAAGAATGATTAATATTTCACTTTGTATAAAGATTCTTTAATATTAGAGGAGTATGATATGCTTTTCCAAAATAAAGCAGCCCTAAAACAGAACTGACTAGTATTTGCTAGCAAAGAGAAAAAAAAATGGAAAATAACTCATGAGTGTATTAGCAGTGTACATCAGTAATCACTGCCTTTGATTAACTTCTATTCTAGACTTTTTATTTAGTCATGGTATTGCCAGTGCTTCTTGTTTATTTTTCCTTGCTTTGTTACTTTTTCTAATATTTCAAAATCTGCTTCTGCAGGGTAGTAATTATGAACAAGATGTTATAATGATTTATACTGGCATCACTGACATTATATTGGCATTATATCATCTCACTCTTCCTTTCCAGAACTCAACCTCAGGAATGTGGGTACCCAAAAGACTCATATCAAGACCTCAGGAAAAGTTTTTGTGCTTAACATATTTAACTTGTTTTGTCTATGTTAGTTGGCCTCATAATACGTATTTTCTCCATTTCTCCAAAACTTGTATTGCTTTTGTCAATAGACCATAATTGCTACAACACCATTCTCTTAAACACTCACTGGACAAAATATATACAGTTTGGGTTAATAAGAGGATAACTCATATTAACTGGGGAAAAAATTAAACACTCCTGTTTAAGCCTGACACATTTTTTACAAAATTCTCAGTACACAGAATTTCAAGATGTATGAAAGACACAGAGTATCTCTCTCTCTTTTTTTTTTTTTTTTTTTTTTTCTTCCCAGTTTGAGACACCTCTAAAAGACATCAGTTTAAGGAATGTCATTCATGTTGGTCCCACAATTGTATTACCAGACTCAGCTCTTGACTGGTACATGTTTAAAATGTCCTCTGAATTCAAACCATGTTCTATTTAAGCAATAAATAAAATAAAATAAAATAAAATAAAATAAAATAAAATAAAATAAAATAAAATAATAAAATAAAATACCAATTTCTTAGTTCAGATTGCTTAATTCAGTTCAGCAATCTTTAGTTCAGATTGCTTTGTGGTCTTAATGTCTTTGGGACTTAAATGTAATCAGCAGGTTTACCAACACTAAGATGATACTAGGCACAGGCAGCCAGAGGGTGAAATGACATGGTGTTGTTCTTGACGTGTGGGTTCACTTGGATACTTAAAACATGCTTTTGTTTATACTATATTGCTTCCTGAGCATTTGTCACCTTAGCAGTTCAGCTCTGCTGTCAGCAGTTTTTCAGTATTTGTTATTTTATTCATTGTGGACTCCTCTGTGTTCATCATCCATTTATTTTCAGTTGAAAGAATTCTTTGAGATTTAATTTAAACTTGTTTTGATTTCTCCTACTGTATCTGCTGAAACTAGTGTCACATTTGGTAGCCACTCTTTTTATTTACTGCCATAAAAACTGCCCTGACATTATATGATTTCTTCTTTTTTTACAAAATAAAATAAAATAAAATAAATAATCTCCTTTCGCAATATAAGATTTTTAATAATGAGTATAGCCATTGATACACTTTTGTGTGTTATTAACAAGAATGGATTATATGAAAAAGTGTTAAGGTTTAAAATGTTACCATAAAGAATATTAGAGCATGTGTGGTTCAGGCTCAGCAGTAAGGAAGGGTCCCTTTTTCATTTATCTGTGCTTTTGTCTTCAGTCTACTTCTGGAAAAAAAATGCAGATTATTTTCCTGGGGGAAAAAAGTTCTAGTAATCAACTCATAACTGAAGTAGGTGACTAGTGAACTGTTGTCAAAGATGGTGCCCATGCTTAAGTGTTTTTCTGGACTGGAACTTTATGCATTTTTCATCTCATCTGCTTATTCCACTGTGATGCCATGGTCTTCCTAGTCTGAACCATCCTTTCCTGACTTGGAGAAAATCCCTCCCCTTCAAGTTTTTCTTGGCAGAGACTAAAACATTTTGGTTATAGACTCTGGAAATATTTTACAGAAAAACTAATGCACTTCCCAGAACTTTTTTGCTAAGTTTGTGTTGCATTTTGTTATCATTTTACCAATCAGTCCAACAGTTTTAACAAGCCTGCAAGTACATCTTTGAGATTTGTTTCATATTACTGCAAAATAAAAAACAGATTTGGTGAAGCAAATCATATATTTTTATTTAAAATACCAATGAGAATGCAGTCAAAATCAGAGACAGACTAATTCTTAAGGAACTGATACAAGTTTACCTGTAAAGGTAAACATTCTCAAAACTGCAAACTAGATCTGTTGAAGGATTTAGTACACAGTCCTGATTCATAGATTTCAAAAGTCCTGATTCAAAGTCCTGATCCACAGTCAGCTGAGTATGAGCCAGCAGTGTGCTCAGGTGGCCAAGAAGGCCGACAGCATCCTGGCTTGTATTAGAAACAGTGTGGCCAGCTGGGCTAGGGAAAGTGATTGTCCGCCTGTACTCGGCTCTGGTGAGGCTGCACCTCGAGTACTGTGTTCAGTTTTGGGCCCCTCACTACAATAAGGACATTGAGGTGCTCAAGTGAGTCCAGAGAAGGGCGACAAAGCTGGTGAGGGGTCTGGAGAACAAGTCTTACAAGGAGAGGCTGAGGGAGCTGGGTTTGTTCAGCCTCAAGAAAAGGAGGTTCAGAGGTGACCTTATCGCTCTTTATAAGTACCTTAAAGGAGGCTGTAGTGAGGTGGGGCTTGGTCTGTTCTCCCACGTGCCTGGTGACAGAACGAGGGGGAATGGGCTTAAGTTGCACCAGGGGAGTGTTAGGTTGGATGTTAGGAAGACCTTCTTTACCGAAAGGGTTGTTAGACACTGGAACAGGCTGCCCAGGGAAGTGGTGGAGTCACCATCCCTGGAAGTCTTTAAAAGACGTTTAGATGTTGAACTTAGTGATATGATTTAGTGGAGGGCTTGTTAGTGTTAGGTCAGAGGTTGGACTCGATGATCTTGAGGTCTCTTCCAACCTAGACAATTCTGTGATTCTGTGATTCTGGTTACAGAAACATTTGTTCTTTTTTTTAAGTTCCTTACAAAGGGCTAGTTCAATTTAACTTTTGCATTTTTTTTCATTGATCCTGTATTTGTAATAAAAGTGGCATTCTTTCTTTAAAAATAAGATTTTTTTTTTTTTACTTAATTTAATTAGATCCTTTCTTATACCTAAATTCTTTTCTGCATTATCTTCTAAGGCAGTTCTTTCAGGAACTATTATCCATAAAAGTTTTCATCTGATTTAGATACAATTTCAAATAAAATGTTTTGTTTGTTTGTTTGTTTGTTTTTGTTCATTTGTTTGGTTTTTTTAAGTCTTTGGTGTACAAACTCTGACTTTTCCTATACAGGTCCTTGATTTTTATGTTTTAGTTGATTCCTTTAACTAGTTCTCACAGTCCATCAAAACTTAGTTTCTTTCAATAGTGAATGGTAAACTGTTAAATTATTTTATATATTGAATGTTATTTAGATATTTAAATATTGAATATTAATTACTTATATATTTAGTTGTTCCTGTTTCTTATTTTTTAATTACTTCTCTTTTTCTTTTTATTTAAACTCAGCTTACTGTCCAAAATTTCTTTGTACTTGCAGTTTCTGTAATATTTTCTCTACTTTACAACAAATAGCCTTATTTCTTCCTAGTTGTGTAACTGGTGAGGATATTTATTATTTCCATCAAAACCATCCTACCATTACTGGTATTTTTAATTCTTTAATTTCTGTGAAATTTGTGCATTCCATAATTGTAAAACTTCTAATAGTAGTTTATAATCACAGTTATATCCAAGCCAGGGAGGTAAAGCAAATTTCCAAATATAGCTTTGTTTGTACACAGATTTGAATAAATAAGTTCCATTTTCCATGTTGTCTCTTAATAGTCCCATTTGAGACTATCATGACAGAAATGTAATTTTTTATGCTTTTGTCATTCATGAGCAACTCTTGTGACTTATGTTCAATAAAAACCAAACGTACTTTTTTTTTTTCTTTTCTCAGGTCCAGTCTCTCATATCTTCATTCCATAGTTCTTCCTGCTTTCTTATGGCAGTAAATGTCTCCTTTTTCTTTGTTACCTCTTCATCTTCCATTTCTTTTCAGTGTTCTCCAACATAGAATATATTTTCTGCCATTCACCCACCATGAGTTTCTAGTAGCTGATGGTCCCACAATTACATGTGTCAGGACACTCATCCAGATAAAATAACTGCCTGCTTGTCTCATCTATTAAATATCTGAAAATCCTGGCCGTTTATGAGGTTTCTTTCAATCCTGTTTCATTTTTCAGATTTCTTTATTCAGTATTGTGTCAAACCTGTTTCAACTCCGCCATTGGTTTCTAACATAATTCTAGTCTTTTTGTTTGCAATAAAGCAAAAGATCATGCAAATGTTGCTTTCCAGGTTTTTACACGTGCTTAACACCAATATCTAGACCATTTTGCTGTCTTTGTATTCTTCAGAACTTCTCACTACTCATGGCTGTCACCTTTAAGAGAATAGTAAAATGACATATAAGACTATGTTTCCTGATCTCAAGACACTATTACTTTGGTGTATTTTTTGTTTTGTTTTGTGCTTTATTTGTTTTATTTTTTATTTTTATTTTAATTTTTTTTCTTACCTTAAGGTAGTCCTGCTGTCTGAATAGCTTTAGAATTAGTTACAAAGCAGTAGTGAAACCAGAGGGCTTCACACACACAAACTGCAGAATCTTTATCCTCAAAGTAACATAGCCCCCAAACAGACTGCATATTAATAAACTTCTTTCAAACCTACATGCTTTGTAGACTGCATCATAAAAATAAATAACTAAATAAAGCTGTGTATAGACAATTCATTTGCCAACAAATAACATCAAACTGATTTTTTTCCCTTTTAAGGATAGATATTACACAAACTTTTATTATTTTCTCATCCTTCTGTGCAGGAAAGAAAGACCTATGAATATTGCTTCTACAAACATTTTGCGGATTAATACTGGACTAGGTCATAGTGCTTACATCTTCCCTTGCCTTCTTTGCCCTCTGAAGTAAGTATCCTAACTTCTATACTAACAGCATATATGGATGTACTTTCTCTGGGACCTAATTAATTTCTTATCAGTCTTTGATTATATGAGTAAGTTTGGGTCACACACAACATGGTCACAGAACACAAAGCACTGTTCAAGGGTAGGAATGTCAAATGGATTTGTTCAGGCTAACTTTGCACTCAGAGGATTTAAACTGTATCAGGGACCATCTGGTCAGGCACACCCAGAGCCAAGCTGAGACAAAAGCACACAGACGGCCTGAGTTCCATATCGTGTTCTCTAGCTAATCTGACAAAACAGAAATGTTGGCATGTCTTAAGCATGATCTGAATCACATTTGTGTGCATGGGTGATGTAGAGGGGCTGACTGGAAGGCCAAAGCCTGTTCACTGAAAGAGGGGCAGCATCAACAGGAAGGAAAGAGAATATTCTCCATACCATTCAAATATATTAGCTCAATTGAACAGTCTTCTCAGAGTGGTTTGGCACATCACATTTTTCTCTCTCTGTGCATGTGGGAACTAGAAAATGCTGTCTCCCAAAGCAGCAAGACAACAGCAGTCAGCAGCTGGAAACAGATGACTCTCACAAACATTTCTCAGTGGTCTACCAGCTGCTGGCTCTGATGAATGTTATTCAAAAGCTGCTGTCATGCTTGTCTTTGTTCTCAATACCTTGTTTGTTGGCCTTGGTGTGTTTCATGGTTAGTGTTCATTTTCAGAACAAGGGTACAGATGCAGTAAGAGTGAACTGCATCAAGTATTTTGTACATTGCTCCATGTGTTTTGTAAGGAGAGTTCTTCAGCCTCTAACCACAAAGCTCTAACCAAGGTGGATCAGGGTAGAGGTAAACAATAAAGTTTCACATTGAGTGAGACTCAGAGAGCCCAGCTGTCTTCATCAGCATCTGTTGGTTGTTTTAGGAAAATTATTTTACCAACTTTAGATTCCTGTGTTCCTGGTAACCTCATACAGGACTTTAATTCTGTTCTTCAGGATAAGTCCATTTGTGCAAGGAGGCCTATGGATCTAAAATAGTAACACAAAGACAAATGAGTTTATCTGCACTTGATCATGAATCTCAATAGTAATTTACTTGTCTGACTACTCTGCAGACATCAGAAATCATTGAGGGATTATGATATAAATTAGACATTTTTCCCTCAGCATTGCCATCAACTTTTCCTCTCATAGAATCTGTGTTTTGCTTTGGGACATTGAGAAAAATAAATCTCTCCTTTTTTTTTTTTTTTTTTTTTTTTTTTTTTTTTTTTTTTTTCTTATATATAATTTAAATATTTTACAGATCTCAGTATCTGGCATACTTTGGAGCAAGTTTCTTACTGCATCTGTGTCTTTTCTACTATTTATGTTTAATTAGCACCTCACAGTTTTGAATTTGACAGATTACCTTTAAAATCATACAGTGATTAAACAATTTCATTTGAGTTGAGTCACAGGTTTGGTATGTACAGTAAATCAGGCAATTCCCTGCTTCTTTCACAAGAGTTAATGAAGTCGCCCCATATGGTGGCCTTCATCTAAGGTCTGGCTGTCATATAAAAATAGTCTGCTCACCACATCTTTATACGTCCATCAGTTGGAGGATTTCAGCTGGCAATGTTTGAGGTTTAGGTGAGTCACCCACAAAAGGAAAAGATTTTACCCAAATGTGAGATAGGCCTCCTTTCTCTTAGCTCCCTTGGCTAAGGGTAGTAGACAACACTTCAGTTCTCTCTCAGAAGAGAGAAAATAAGAGAGATGGAAACATGTCTCAGAGGAAATTCACTAAAATATAGATGAACCTGTGTCTTGAAGTCTTACTTTTTTTTTTTTTTTTTCTTTTATGTGGAAACACATTTTGTTTTAACCTCCACATAAATTTTCACCAATGTTATCCATTCCTTTCTTCAAAATCACTACGGAACCATACTTGATTATTTCGTTTACATCCATGATCTGCTAAAGATTTGAAAAGTTTGGTGTAAGTCAAATTCTAGTCCTGGCTGTACACATGAAATCCTGATACTCAGAAATATTACCTCATTTTGTTTCTGTAAGTCAGGTACTGACAAGTAAGTTGGTAAATCAGGTAAGTCGGCCACTTGCCGAGGCGATCGGCTCCGGGGCACAGAATCACAGAATCACAGAATCTCTAGGTTGGAAGAGACCTCAAGATCATCGAGTCCAACCTCTAACCTAACACTAACAGTACCCACTAAACCATATCCCTAAGTTCTACATCTAAACGTCTTTTAAAGACTTCCAGGGATGGTGACTCCACCACCTCCCTGGGCAGCCCGTTCCAGTGCCTAACAACCCTTTCAGTAAAGAAATTCTTCCTAACATCTAACCTAAAACTCCCCTGGCGTAACTTTAGCCCATTCCCCCTCGTCCTGTCACCAGGCACATGGGAGAACAGGCCAACCCCCACCTCGCTACAGCCTCCCTTAATGTACTTATACAGAGCAATAAGGTCACCCCTGAGCCTCCTCTTCTCTAGGCTGAACAAGCCCAGCTCCTTCAGCCGCTCCTCATAGGACTTGCTCTCCAGGCCCCTCACCAGCTTCGTCGCCCTTCTCTGGACCTGCTCAAGCACCTCGATGTCCTTCTTGTAGCGAGGGGCCCAAAACTGAACACAGTACTCGAGGTGCGGCCTCACCAGAGCCGAGTACAGGGGGACGATCACCTCCCTAGCCCTGCTGGTCACACTGTTTCTGATACAAGCCAGGATGCCGTTGGCCTTCTTGGCCACCTGAGCACACTGCTGGCTCATATTCAGACGACTGTCCACCATCACTCCCAGGTCCTTCTCTGCCTGGCAGCTCTCCAACCATTCCTCTCCCAGCCTGTAGCTCTGCTTGGGGTTATTGCGCCCCAGGTGCAGGACCCGGCACTTGGCCTTGTTGAACTTCATGCAGTTGACCTCAGCCCATAGGTGCAGCCTATCCAGATCCTCCTGCAGAGCCTTCCTACCCTCGAGCAGATCGACACACGCACCTAGCTTGGTGTCATCTGCAAACTTACTGAGGGTGCACTCAATGCCCTCGTCCAGATCATTGATGAAGATGTTAAAGAGGACCGGCCCCAGCACCGAGCCCTGGGGGACGCCACTAGTGACTGTCCTCCAACTGGACTTGGCTCCATTTACCACAACTCTTTGGGCCCTGCTATCCAGCCGTTCTGCAGACGCGTTCTGCAGTGGAGCGGGGAATCGGACAGGCAGGGCTAATTTTTCCAGCACCAAGCCCACTCGAGGGAGCCGCCAGGGCCCTGCAGCCCTTGCGAGGCAGGTGAACGAGGTAAGAAGGAGGCATAGGCGGAGCCAGCAGCACCCCCCACCCCTGGCCGTTCAAAAGCTGCCCCTAGGGAGCGCCAGTGACCACGAGCGCAGTGAGCAGGATGGGCAAACAGGGCGTGGCGCGTCAGAAGGGAGAGGCGCGGCAGTTAGTGCAGGCAGGGCAGAGCATTCCCCCCACCCATACGAACACGTCCTCTAACGGCAGTCTACCTCTAGCTCAGCTGCAGTGGTCTCCACCGGGCACAGTGCTCTCTCTAGGAAGTCTGTACACACCCAGAACAACTGCTTGCTCAAACATTTGCGGCAGTTCAGGTCTCTGGGTGCAGGGAGTGCCTGAGCCTGTTGCTACCATCTGCGAGGAGCAGAGAGACTGTGGGCGTGAGGTGCAAGCAGGTGGACGACCTGGTCCGCCTTGTGGCAGAACTCAAGGAGGAGGTCAAGAGGTTGAGGGAGATCAAGGAGAGTGGGCGGGAGATAGACTTGTGGAGCAACTCCCTGCAGGGCCTCAAGGAGAGGTACTGGGGTGAGACACCCCAAATGGGGGTGGAGCCCCAGCCCTGTTGCTGTCGGGCAGAGGGCCTCCTCGAGAAAAGGAGGCTCAGGGGTGACCTTATCGCTCTTTATAAGTACCTTAAAGGAGGCTGTAGCAAGGTGGGGGTTGGTGTATTCTCCCATGTGTCTGGTGACAGGACAAGGGGGAATGGGCTAAAATTGTGCCAGGGGTGTTTTAGGTTGGGTACTAGGAAGAACTTCTTTACTGAGAGGGTTGTGAGGCATTGGAATGGGCTGCCCAGGGAAGTGGTGGAGTCACCATCCCTGGAGGTCTTTAAAAGACATTTAGATGTTGAACTTAGAGATATGGTTTAGTGGAGGACTTGTTAGTGTTAGGTCAGAGGTTGGACTCGATGATCTTGAGGTCTCTTCCAACCTAGACAATTCTGTGATTCTGTGATACTAATGTTTTACAACCTATTGACTAGTTCTGAAAGCTGGTTGGAAAAAGCAGTTAAACAATATGGCTCTGAAATTTAGAAGAGAGCCTTTTTTGTTTGGGTTTTTGTTTTATGTGGAAACGAACATTTAATTGAACTGATATGGTGAAAACCTTGAGCGTGTGGTGTACCAGTCAAGTCATTTCAATTAACCTTGCCCTTTTGTAAGCTACAATGAATTCTGAAATGAAGCTTTGGTCTGAGGCAGTAGATCAAAACCATTATCCAGCCTCCCTGTGGGAATAAAGTTGGATCCAAACCAACAAAAAATAAAGGCTCCAGCTGTGCCTCCGTGCTCCTATTAGACAGGAAACTCAGAAATCTCAGTTAATCTAGCCCAACCACAAAATTTTCAAAGCTATATATTACAAGCTTTCCCTTCGCAAAGAGACCTACTTTGTTAATCAAAGGAGATCAGTTAATGTGATATGAACAATTTTGCTGTTGTCTATCAAGAGTCTTTGTCTTCTGCATAGATACACAGTAAAAATTAGTGCATAGGCTCTTATGAGAGCTCCATGAAGCTGTACCATGTAAAGGAGTACTTGTGAGCTAATCTTGAGACAAATTACCTGTTAATATTTTCTTTGGCTTGTCATGCCCTTTTGTGTAAGCAGAAAAGGGATTTTTTTTTTTTTTAATTTCATGCCTAATGGTTAAGAAAACCTTTGTCTCATTCCAAAACTAGCTCTAGCTGGGGTCATACCCAAGTATTGGTGAAGGAAGCAACATCAGCAAAGCAATGCCAGCCAGAGGCAATATGATGATGTTTAAGGAAAGCTTTTTTTTTTTTTTTTTAAGGACCAAAGCACATTGTAGGAGAGGCTGTTCTCACAGTAATAAGGTCTAACAGGAAAAGTGGATGTTTTTCAAAGAAACTGTACTGATAGGAAGAACAAAAAAAAATAAAAATAAATAAAAAAAAAAGACATTTAGAAACTACAGATAAAAATCCAAAGAAAACTTTACAGTGCTTTGAAGTTTCTTGTCACAAGACATCATGGACACAGTCCCGTTCCTATTTTCAAATTGAACAGCCGCCATGCCACTTTAAACAAGTTGAAGAGTGTACACTGCTGTAACTACAGCAGCTACCTGCTGGACACATGCCAAAAAGCCATTACTGCTTTACATCTTTAGCAGTGAAACACTACGTGGTTCCCAATCTTTGTTTTTTTTTTTTTTGTTTGTTTCTTTTTTACATATTTACACATATTCCATTAGTGCATCTTCCTCCATTATTAATTATGTTCTGTTTCCAGCTGTTCTGCATTTCCACCCTTATTTTCTGGGTTTAATAATATTGTCTCAAAAAAGCCACCACAGACTCAGTTTTGGCAAATACAATCTCAACACAAGTAAACACTGACACATTAAGTCATCATCATGGTTATCTTCTGTTACTTGTATGAAATATTACTTGCTTCTACTTTCCTGAAGAAGCAATTTACATAGTAAGTCAGAGTTCTATAATTTGACCTTTACTTTTACAGTATGACCGATGGTAAAGATGTTAAAAAAAAAAAAAAAAAAAAAAAAAAAAAAGAAAGACGAATGAATTAGTGTGGCAACTGCCTTCTACTTGTTATGGGATATATTATATGCCTCACTGTTTGAATAAAGTTTTCTTCTACACCAAAGTCAAATTCTGTTAAATAAAGAGTCATTTGCAACATCAGTGTTATGACACCAAAATACCTATTAGTGTTTTATAGAGTTAGGTTTATTTCACCCTCTTTTCTAAAATTTCTTCTGTGGCCCTAGCTATCCCAAATGATATTTCCATTTAAGGTCACTGGATATTAATTAGTTTTCAGAGAGAGAAAAAGACATTGAGTGATTAGCATTATAGGCCATACATGTAAATACCTAAATTTAGATTTATCTCTATAAAATTTAGATGGTTTATCCACTTATACTTACATAAGTACATTGGCTTTTTTTTTTTTCAATTCTGTTTTGTTTAAATTTTCTAGTTTTTATTAACTGCATTGACATTTGTTTCTCAAAAGCCTCTGAAGTAGAACAGATATATTTTGAAGTGTTGACAAGTATTTTAGCACACAGGATAACCGGTTTAGTAAATGACTGCATTATGCTTTTTGCAGAACTGAAGTGACTGTGTATTAAAAGAAAAATAAAAATTGTGTGCACTTAACATTATTTTATTAATAACCAGATATGATAAAAAAAAAAAAAAAAGCAATCAAAATTAATGACCAATTGCTGTTTTTACTGGTGTTTTGAACTCATGACTTCATTATGTGTGCACAGTCATCCTTTGAGTGAGGCCCTTGGTATCTGCTTTCCTAAATGCCATGCCACAGGATTTTGGTTCGACTCCCTGACTGGAAGAGCAAAGCTCTTCAGCTGCTCCATCCACAACAAATTTTGGTTCCCTATTTGTTGGAACACATTTTGAGACAAAACCATGACTTACATATCTGGAATCTGCTGTCTGAAAGCCTTCATAGGTTTTCAGAAAATTCTCAGACTATTCACAAATGTTATTGAACAATAAAACTCTGAGCACAGGCTGAAGCCACACCCAGCATCTAATTAGTTTGATATGTTTTTTAACATTTCTTTACATTGTTTCACCACTTTTAATCTAACATATTGTGCTTTTTTTTTTTTTCTTTCTGATAATTTCTTCAATCCATGTGTTCTATTAAAGAAGTTCATCTAATCTTTTCTCCTTTTGAACTATTTTCAGTTTTATTTTTCTTTTCTGCCAAGCTGATATATAAAAATAAAGCACTAAGATTGGCCAAAACACATGTAAACAGGATAAGCAGGAGAAGATGTGTGGTTCTTAAACCTGTAGCTTCTTAGGGTAATTCAGGTTGGAAACATATATCTTTCCTATGTATTGTCTTGCTTATATCGAGTACTTCATATTCCATCAGCTAGTTTATATTCTGGAAGTCATATAACAAAAGATGCAATTGTTTCCTGCACTTCATACAAGTAACAGCTCACTACTGCATAGTATAAATTATGCCTACAATATCACTGATAATTATTCAAATGAAAAAAAAAAAGTAAATAAGTAAAGTAATAACAAGATTTAAGAGCTTAATTAATCAACATCTGGGTAACGTCAAGATGAGAAGATTTTTTTCCCTTAAAAGAAATTATATGCATAGTATATAGAAAAATAGCCTCAAGATTTCTTGAATTGACATTCATATTGTAGATTTAAAAGTTCTCTATAACATACATGCTACATTTTGTGATTCAGTTAATGTTTCAATGTTATGTTTCCTTGATGAGGAATAAAGAAAGTGTTAAAGGCAAATACTTTTCAAATCTATAATGAATAATGCAAATATATCTAACAATGAAATACCCTTTGTCTGCCCAAGATTTCTTTCAACTCATGATTTTTTTTTGTCCATTTTATTTCCAGAATACCTACTCCTAACAAGACATGTTCAGATTTGATTATGCCTAGAATTTTCCCAGTGGCATAAAGTATAATTCACAGCTATCAGCATAGAATTTTGAAGATATTTTTAAAATAGTAAATTTTAAAATAATTTGAGAGATGTGTTTGAAAAGATCTTTTTCTTCTATTCAGTTTTAGTTGCAGCTCCTGAAGAAAAACAATGTCTTGTTGTTTTTTTCCTGTGTTCAAAGCAAGCACCAATTAATTAATTTTATACTCACTTTCTCATGTGCCATTGCTCAGTTAATGAGCATATATCTAAATTCCAACACTTGAGAGAAGGCTAGTAATGAGGAGACTAATTCCATATATGGTTCTGGTTGGCTAAGCAACAAAGGGTGGATAAGGGCCAGATACTAAACAAAAGATTCTTAGGGGGTATTTGAAGCATAATCATATAATGTACACAACGTCTGCCATAGCACAGTCCCTGTCTGGGTAGTTTTTATATGCCACAAAAGTAAAACTATTCAAGAAATATCAAGTCACAGAGCTGCATGGAAGTTTAGATTTGATGTCCAGAATACTGGACATGACCATGTTTGTTCACAGATGATACCAGTTTCTCCTCTTTTAGGGGAATAGGTGGGTTAGAAAGTTGTATTTCAAACTACATGTCATGACTGTTCATCTCAAGAACCTATATTACTCCACTGAAAAAAAGAAGAAATGGAAATAGACTCATCAGTGATGACATGGAGATTAGGCTTCCAAGAGACAACCTTCAAGATCTGGAATTTGCTTGTGTAATTTGCCTGGTTGGTAATTTCACTCTCTTGAAATGGAAAGTGGAGGAACCACAGAAATGCTGTGGCTGAGATGACTGTCTGTGGAGTCAGGGAACCTGTATTTGAAGTATGCTTATGTTTAATGAATGTGTACTTTCCAGTATGGTAAAGCCAAACCATGTGTGACCAGGTCTAAAGGAGATAAGAGATTTGCACAAAATGTTCATACAAGAGAAATAAAATATTCTTGAGCATGTTTTAACATGTATAAGTACCTTTCTGCACATCCTCAATACCATTTAAGATTGGCAGACACTTTATGTTAATAATTTTCAAACAGAGGAGAACACTACCAGCTTAAGAGAAAAGGAAAGATTAAGGGGGCACTTTCCACTAAACCAAAACTTTGACACTGGAGAAACATGAATTCATCCCCATTCATTTTATCTGAACATTTCTGTATGCTCCCTAAATTTTTCACAACTAGCAGGCTTGAGGAGGATAGTGTTTGGGCATTCTTGATCCAGTTGGTCTGGAAATACTGCCAGAAATACCATGGCTGTCTTTTGTTTCTGTTTCTACATTCAGACTGACCCAGGAAGTGCACCAGAAGAGTATGAAAATGAAAGGCAGCTCAGCCTGAAGAGGAAGTACATGACATGCAACTGTAGACTTAATTATTTTACTTAGCTTTCATCATCTTAGGAGAAAAAAAAAAAAAAAAAAAAAAAGTATGTTATTAACCATCTTTCTTTTTCTTTTGGTCAAAAAAATTAATGTTCAAAAAAAATTTTTTTTATTTTATTTTTTTCCCCTAATATAAGGTAAACAGGATAGTAATCGTATTGTATAAGCAATTTGAGGAATCAGACAGAAAGATAAATGATTATACAAGAGCCCCAAGAAGTGTTGCTTTTTGAAATAAGTAGAAATCCTGTAAGCAATACTAGTAGTAATAATAGGGAAAAAAATAGTCTGTTCTAAACAGTTTATGTGACTTGAGCTATATTTATTCCTTGTGTATGTATACTCACAATCAAGGTACGGACATGTTTCAAAGACTTGTAAAGCCAATAGTAGAAAAAATCCCACAGCAGACTGCTGATCAGGAAAAGTAGCCAGTATAGTTTTGACCCAATATGCTAACCGGTAGACTTGAGGCATTATTTATTTTCATAAAAATGTTCAAAATTGTTCAGTAAAGGAGATTTTTAAATTTGGTGGTGTATTACATATGTCCCTATATGGTACTAAGATAGAAACTTAAATTACTTTTCAGATTCATTTAAAAAGAAATAACATGTATGTGTTCCAAGCTGGAAGAGTTAATCACAACAAACTAAAACCACACACATAAAGCAAAGATATGCGTATGGATTCTATTCACATGTCTACTTATGTGCATTCTTTTTAATAAATGGCCTTGTGATATAGTTTCTTCACAATTTTCCTGGACATGTTCATCATCTATGTGAGCACTAGTGGTCCACTTTCTCCTTAATGAACCAAATATATTTGTGCACAAGGTGAGGACAATAGCAGTTAGCCTGCTATTGGATGAGTGGATCTCTAAAATTTATTGTATACAATGAATCTGGATCTTCAGCTATTGTGGGTTAATTTGTCTTCCTGAAATGACCTCTGTAGATAGTTACAAAACATTTCTCTTAACTCTAAACCAAAAAAAGGCTGTAATTACAAGAGGAGAATTATGCAATTCTAAAAATGTAATCAAATTGCTGCTCTAATGGAATCAGAAGTAGAATTTCTTTAAAGTAATCTGTGTGAAGTTACAGCTACAACTAACTTCCTCATTGTACCGGAACAGAGAACTCTCATTTGAGAGAAAGGGGCGAAGATAATCCACCATTAGATGGGGAAAAGGCTGTTTGCTTACTAATAGCAAGACTGACAGATCTGTCAGTGGAAATAGTACAAAATCTCTCCTCAATCTAAGCAAAGATTTTGCCGGCCTTCAGTGGAAAAAAAAAAAAAATCAAGTTAATAATTATTCAGTATTTGGGATTTAGAGCAAATTACTTAGTCAAATGGAATGCTTTTAAAATAAGCTAGTGTAAACAAGCAGTATCACAGCAGCAAAAGTGTTTGGATAGTGTAATTTTGTAGACATGCAAGGTGTAGGGACAGGTCTGCCAAGGGAACTGGGAGAAGCCAAGAGTTCCAGTCACCACACTGGGTACCCAACAGAGAATACAGAACTTTAAAATTCCCCTGCAATGACTGCCTGTCCTACGAGATAATTAAGACATACAGGTTGCTGTGTTGTGATCAGTTCTTAGGGGCAGTTGAGTATCTGATGCTGGACATGTCCATAAATGTGTAGTAAGGAGTCTTGAACTCTACCAAGGTGCCCCTAAAAGCCTTAGAATCTTCAGCAGCTACCCCAGAACCATAAACTTCATTTGCTGACCAGAACACAACAGTTAGTTCACGAAGCAAAAAGTCTTATGCTACCCATGTACTTCCTTAGTTTCTTCTTCTTTCCTTGGTGGAAAAAAGACTCAAAGACAGCTATTCTGTCTTTAAAGCAGAATGGTGTCCTGGTTTCAGTTAGCACAGAATTAATTTTCTTCCTAGTAGCTGGTGGAATGCTGTGTTTTGGCTTAGGATGAGAAGAGTGCTGATAACACCCCGATGCTTTAATTGTTGCAGAGCAGTGCTTATACTAAGCCAAGGACATCTCAGCCTTTTGCTCTGTCCTGCCAACGGGCAGGCTGGGGGTGCAGTAAGAGCTGGGAGGGGACAGACCCAGGACAGGTGACCCAAACTAGCCAAAGGGGTATTCCATACCATCTGACGTCATGCTAAACAATATATAGGGGTGGCTAGCTGGGGGGGAAGGGGCCGGACTGCTCGGGGTTAGGCTGGGCATCGGTCAGCGAGTGGTGAGCAATTGCATTGTGCATCACTTGTTTGTACATACTATTATTACTTTCCTATTATCACCATTGTATTATTATTGTTATTATTTTATTATTATTTTGTTATTATTATTTTCCTGTCTTATTAAACTGTCTTTATCTCAACTCACGGGCTTCACTTTCCATTTCTCTCCCCCGTCCCAGAGAGGGAGGGGGGAGGGTGAGCGAACGGCTGCGTGGTGTTTAGCTGCCGGCCGGGTTAAACCACGACAGCCTTTTTGGCGCCCAACGTGGGGCCCGAAAGGTTGAGATAACGGCAGATCTGACCAGAGTGTGTTAAACTAAAATTGGTGTAAGGATTAGACCTGCTTAATAGTCACTTGTCATGATGCTGATTGCTTTAATCTCAACTCTGCTGCGCCTGTTTTCCAAATTGAGTATTATAGTACATTATTTTCCGTATTTACTCTCTGTCGTGTTGTTTATCCTCTCCGGGCCCTGGTTTCAGATCATTATGGTGCTGTGTGTTGTAGCAATGGCTTATGAGACGATGAAATATGTGGTCATGACTCTAACTTGTTATTTGTATTCAGTAACATCGTCGACTCTGTACTTTGGAAACTGTATCTTGGAAACTATTAGCAATTATACCTATTGTTTTTTTCCATTAGGGAGTCAAGCTGTGGAGGGGAAAGGGGAGGATATTTTTCCTTACTTGCTTACTCTCCCTTTCTCCTTCACCACCCCTGTATCCTCCTGGGTCACTCTGCCTTCCTCCTTCACCACCCTCTTATCCCCTGAGCTTGTCACAATAGCTCTCCAAGATATTGAATATTTCTGGAATACTCAGAATACCATAGTCTTGTTGTTCTGCCTCATGAATGCACTTCAGGTTCTGCTTAAAGTTAAACAACTACTTGGGAAGCTCTTCTGGAGATCTGCCCGGGGGCAGGATAGTTGTGGGTGGCAGGGAGTATGGGCGGATATGGGCAGGCACCTAGAGCAGTTGGCACCCCCAGTGTGTTGGAAATTCACCCCTGAGCAATGGCAAAATCCTCAAAAACTGGCAGAATGCTTGAAAAAAAGGTGTCATGATTCTGGCAGTTCTAAAGTAACACAAATCATTGTAACGTGCTGGGGCCTGGCTCATGCCTATCGAGCTGCCATTGATACTGCTATCAACTTAGTGACAGACCCTGCGGCCACTCCAAGCCCTGTGACAGATCCAACGGCCACTGTGACCCCTACGGTGGACTCGGCAGCCGCTCCAGATCCGGTTCCTGCAGCCGCTCCAGTCCCAGCTCCTGCAGCCGCTCCAGATCCGGTTCCTGCAGCCGCTCCAGATCCGGTTCCTGCAGCCGCCCCAGCTCCAGCTCCTGCAGCCGCCCCAGCTCCAGCTCCTGCAGCCGCTCCAGTCCCAGCTCCTGCAGCCGCTCCAGTTCCAGCTCCTGCAACCGCTCCAGTCCCAGCTCCTGCAGCCGCTCCAGTCCCAGCTCCTGCAGCCGCTCCAGTCCCAGCTCCTGCAGCCGCTCCAGTTCCAGTTCCTGCAGCCGCTCCAGCTCCAGCTCCTGCAGCCGCTCCAGCTCCAGCTCCTGCAGCCGCTCCAGCTCCAGCTTCTGCAGCCGCTCCAGTTCCAGTTCCTGCAGTCGCTCCAGTTTCAGCTCCGGCCGCTACTCCAGTCCCAGTTCCTGCAACTGCTCCAGTCCCAGCTCCTGAAGCTGCTCCAGCTCCAGCTCCTGCAGCCGCTCCAGCTCCAGCTCCTACTGCTGCTCCAGTCCCAGCTCCTGCAACTGCTCCAGCTCCAGCTCCTGTAGCCGCTCCAGCTCCAGCTCCTACTGCTGCTCCAGTCCCAGCTCCTGCAACTGCTCCAGCTCCAGCTCCAGCTCCTGCAGCCGCTCCAGCTCCAGCTCCTACTGCTGCTCCAGTCCCAGCTCCTGCAACTGCTGCAGCTCCAGCTCCAGCTCCTGTAGCCACTACAGCTCCGGTTCCTGCAACTGCTCCAGCTCCTGCAGCCGCTCCAGCTCCTGTGGCCGTGTCAGAGAAACGAGCAGTAGCAGTGCAAGCTGCCCCTGTAGAGAAGGTGAAAATATGGTATAGAAATTCAAGTCGTTTAGAACGCAGAGAGTCTTCTGCCAATCCAGGTAAGGCTTCTGCCAAAACTAAGTATAGAGATGACGAAGATGATGACGACGCTGGGCCATCAAGGATTCAGGAGGAGGAAGATGAGGATGCCGAAAGAGCAACAGTAACTACCCGAAGCCTAAACGAGCGCGAGCTACAAGATGTGCGAAAAGATTTTGGTCGCTGTATAGGTGAGCAGCTTGTCACCTGGCTGCTCCGGTGCTGGGACTCTGGAGCCAATTGTGTGGAATTAGACGGCAGGGAAGCCAGACGGTTGGGATCCCTTGCTCGAGACGCCGGCATTGACAAAGCAATTGCAGATGGAGCACGACCCACCAGCCTCTGGAGGCGTCTCCTCTCAGCTGTGAGGGAAAGGTATCCCTTCAAGGAAGATATTTTATGTCTACCAGGCAAGTGGACCACTATGGAGAAGGGAATCCAGTACCTGAGGGAATTAGCCGTACGGGAAGTGATTTATGAGGATCCAGACCAGACACAAACATCCAAAGATCCAGATGAAGTCAAGTGTACACGACCCATGTGGCGGAAGTTTGTACGGAGTGCACCATCATCATATGCCAGCTCATTGGCAATAATGGCCTGGAAAGAGGATGAGGAACCCACAGTGGATGAAGCGGCTAAACAACTCCGGCAGTACGAAGAAAGTCTCTCCTCTTCCTTACAGGCCTGCGTCTCAGCTGTGGAGAAACTTTCTGAAAAGGTTCACCAACTTGAAGAGAATCTATTGTCCTCCCCACCTGAACCAACCAGTGCCCACCGACCAAAAGAGAACACCTGGGAGAAAACACTTTCTGAAAAGTTTCACCAACTTGAAGAGAGATTATTCTCCTCCGCACCTGTACAAAGCAGTGTCTCAGCTGTCAGGGGTAGGCGTTCACCCACACAAGGAAGACGATATGGTGGGTACTCACCCCGTGCCACCCTGTGGTTTTACTTACGAGACCATGGAGAGGACATGAGAAAATGGGATGGAAAATCTACCGCGACCCTAGAGGCACGGGTACGTGAGTTGCAAAAGAAAACAATCAGGAAAAAAGGATTCTCCGAAAAGTTTGCTGCTCCAACTTCCAGCAGACAATCCTTCAAACACAGAAACGAAGAAGATTCTGACCAGGATTAGGGGGGCCCTGCCTCCAGCCAGGGGGAGGAAAGGGACAATCGAGTTTATTGGACTGTGTGGATTCGATGGCCTGGCACATCACGCGCACAGAAGTATAAGGCTTTAGTAGACACCGGTGC
Source organism: Anas platyrhynchos (assembly GCF_047663525.1). NCBI lineage: Eukaryota > Metazoa > Chordata > Aves > Anseriformes > Anatidae > Anas > Anas platyrhynchos. The sequence continues at coordinate 135,474,171 of NC_092587.1, forward strand.
ACAATGTACTATAATGCCATCGAGCTATAAAGGACCAGAGCCCATCTATATTTGTGGAGTGACAGGAGGATCTCAGCAGTTGACTGTATTGGAGGCTGAAGTGAGTCTGACTGGGAATGAGTGGGAAAAGCACCGTATTGTGACTGGCCCGGATGCTCCATGTATCCTTGGCATAGACTATCTTAGAAGAGGATATTGCAAGGACCCAAAAGGGTTCCGGTGGGCTTTTGGTATAGCTGCCTTAGAGACAGAGGGCATTAAACAATTATCTACCTTGCCTGGTCTCTCAGAGGACCCCTCTGTTGTGGGGTTGCTGAGGGTCGAAGAACAGCAAGTGCCAATCGCTACCACAACTGTGCACCGGCGGCAATATCGCACTAACCGAGACTCCCTGATTCCCATCCATAAGCTAATTCGTCAATTGGAGAGCCAAGGAGTGATCAGTAAGACCCATTCACCTTTCAATAGCCCCATATGGCCAGTGCGAAAGTCTAATGGCGAGTGGAGACTAACAGTGGACTATCGTGGCCTGAACGAAGTCACGCCACCACTGAGTGCTGCAGTGCCGGACATGCTGGAACTTCAGTATGAACTTGAATCGAGGGCAGCCAAGTGGTACGCCACAATTGATATCGCTAATGCATTTTTCTCCATCCCTCTAGCAGCAGAGTGCAGGCCACAATTTGCCTTCACTTGGAGGGGAGTCCAATATACTTGGAATAGGCTGCCCCAGGGGTGGAAACACAGCCCTACCATTTGCCATGGGCTGATCCAGTCTGCGCTAGAGCAGGGGGAAGCTCCTGAACACCTGCAGTACATCGATGACATTATTGTGTGGGGTGACACAGCAGAGGAAGTTTTCGAGAAAGGGAAGAAAATAGTCCAAATCCTTCTGAAAGCCGGTTTTGCCATAAAACAGAATAAAGTCAAAGGACCTGCACGAGAGATCCAGTTTTTAGGAATAAAATGGCAAGATGGACGTCGTCAAATCCCAATGGATGTGATCAACAAAATAACAGCTATGTCTCCACCAACTAACAAAAAAGAAACACAGACTTTCCTAGGTGTTGTGGGGTTTTGGAGAATGCACATCCCAAATTACAGTCTGATTGTAAACCCGCTCTACCAAGTAACCCGTAAGAAGAATGAGTTTGAATGGGGCCCTGAACAACGACAAGCCTTTGAACAAATCAAGCAGGAAATAGTCCATGCAGTAGCCCTTGGGCCAGTTCGAACAGGACCAGATGTAAAGAATGTGCTCTACACTGCAGCCGGGGAGAACGGCCCCACCTGGAGCCTCTGGCAGAAAGAACCTGGGGAAACTCGAGGTCGGCCCCTGGGGTTTTGGAGTCGGGGATACAGAGGATCTGAGGCCCGCTATACTCCAACTGAAAAGGAGATATTGGCAGCATATGAAGGAGTTCGATCTGCTTCGGAGGTGGTCGGTACTGAAGCTCAGCTCCTCCTAGCACCCCGATTGCCGGTACTAGGCTGGATGTTCAAGGGAAGGGTCCCCTCTACGCATCATGCAACTGATGCTACATGGAGCAAGTGGGTTGCACTGATTACTCAGCGGGCTCGAATAGGAAACCCCAGTCGCCCAGGAATATTGGAAGTGATCATGGACTGGCCAGAAGGCAAATACTTTGGGATATCATCAGAGGAGGAGGTGGGTCGTGCTGAAGAAGCCCCACTGTACAACCAGTTACCAGAGAATGAAAAGAAATATGCCCTGTTCACTGATGGGTCCTGTCGTATTGTGGGGAAGCATCGGAGATGGAAGGCTGCTGTATGGAGTCCTACGCGACGAGTTGCAGAAGCTGCTGAGGGAGAAGGTGAATCGAGTCAGTTTGCAGAAGTGAAAGCCATTCAGCTGGCTTTAGACATTGCTGAACGAGAAAAATGGCCAGTTCTCTATCTCTACACCGATTCATGGATGGTAGCAAATGCCCTGTGGGGATGGTTACAGCAATGGAAGCAAAACAACTGGCAGCGTAGGGGCAAACCCATCTGGGCTGCTGCATTGTGGCAAGATATTGCTGCTCGGGTAGAGAACCTGGCTGTGAAAGTACGCCACGTAGATGCTCATGTGCCCAAAAATCGGGCTACTGAAGAACATCAAAACAACCAGCAGGTGGATCAGGCTGCTAAGATTGAAGTAGCTCAGGTGGACTTGGATTGGCAGCATAAAGGTGAATTATTTATAGCCCGATGGGCCCATGACACCTCAGGCCATCAAGGTAGAGACGCAACATACAGATGGGCTCGTGATCGAGGGGTGGACTTGACCATGGATGCTATAGCACAGGTTATTCATGACTGTGAAACATGTGCTGCAATCAAGCAAGCCAAACGGTCAAAGCCTCTTTGGTATGGAGGACGATGGCTGAAATATAAATATGGAGAGGCCTGGCAGATTGATTACATCACACTCCCTCAAACTCGCAATGGCAAGCGCCACGTACTTACAATGGTGGAAGCAACCACCGGATGGCTGGAAACATATCCTGTGCCTCATGCCACTGCCCGGAACACCATCCTGGGCCTTGAAAAGCAAGTCCTATGGCGACATGGCACCCCAGAAAGAATAGAATCAGACAATGGGACTCACTTCCGAAACAACCTTATAGACACTTGGGCCAAAGAACATGGTATTGAATGGGTGTATCACATCCCCTATCATGCACCAGCCTCCGGAAAAGTCGAACGATACAATGGCCTGTTAAAGACTACCTTGAAAGCAATGGGCGCTGGGACGTTCAAAAACTGGGATACGCATTTAGCAAAGGCCACTTGGTTAGTCAATACTAGGGGATCTACCAACCGAGCTGGACCTGCCCAATCAAACCTGTTACGTACTGTAGATGGGGATAAAGTTCCTGTAGTGCATGTAAAAAATATGCTGGGTAAAACAGTCTGGGCTACTCCTGCCTCAGGAAAAGGCAAACCTATTCGTGGAATTGTTTTCGCTCAGGGACCTGGATACACTTGGTGGGTGATGCAAAAGAACGGAGAGGTCCGGTGTGTACCTCAAGGAGATTTAATACTGGGTGAGAATAGCCCATGAACTGAATTGTACCATGTTAAATAGTATATTATACTGTATGTTATCACTACCATGATTACTATAGGTGACTAATTAGAATGTATGGAAAAGAGTGTAACCTGAGCATGACATAAATGGTATGGAATAAGGGGTGGATAGATGTCCTGGTTTCAGTTAGCACAGAATTAATTTTCTTCCTAGTAGCTGGTGGAATGCTGTGTTTTGGCTTAGGATGAGAAGAGTGCTGATAACACCCCGATGCTTTAATTGTTGCAGAGCAGTGCTTATACTAAGCCAAGGACATCTCAGCCTTTTGCTCTGTCCTGCCAACGGGCAGGCTGGGGGTGCAGTAAGAGCTGGGAGGGGACAGACCCAGGACAGGTGACCCAAACTAGCCAAAGGGGTATTCCATACCATCTGACGTCATGCTAAACAATATATAGGGGTGGCTAGCTGGGGGGGAAGGGGCCGGACTGCTCGGGGTTAGGCTGGGCATCGGTCAGCGAGTGGTGAGCAATTGCATTGTGCATCACTTGTTTGTACATACTATTATTACTTTCCTATTATCACCATTGTATTATTATTGTTATTATTTTATTATTATTTTGTTATTATTATTTTCCTGTCTTATTAAACTGTCTTTATCTCAACTCACGGGCTTCACTTTCCATTTCTCTCCCCCGTCCCAGAGAGGGAGGGGGGAGGGTGAGCGAACGGCTGCGTGGTGTTTAGCTGCCGGCCGGGTTAAACCACGACAAATGGGCAGCATTTTCAGTAACATCAAATAACTACCTTGCCAGTGTACATAGAGATGGTTAAGTAATTAAAATATTCACCTGACAAGTAAATTTTTCTTCCATATTCACTTTTTTTTTTTTTTTTTTGTCATAATTCAGTAATATAAGGTTGTGGAAAATAAATAAATAAATAAATATTGAAGGATCCAGATCTGAATGTCCCTGACATCTTCAGGTGGAAAATATTTACTGTTTTGAGGAATTATGCCTTGTTTTCAACTTCAGGGAGATTTTAATTGAAAGTATGTTTGTTCCATTAGCAATAAAACACATTAACAAACAAAAATGTCTTAGATAGTGATAGGCATTCTTAATATACATTAGGAGCTGTGCAGCATTCCTATCACTATAACAGTGTAGATGCTTTAATAGACAGGGATATAAGTGATCCCTTTGTCAGCTCGTTGTATTCATCTTAAGAACAGCATTAAAAATAGAGCTAAAATTACTACAGGCTATATGTTATATAACAGTGCTTATTCATTTTTAAAAATAAAATTAGGTCATTGGGCAAAACTTCATTTCAATTGAGTTGTCTGATTAATAGTGTTTCAATTTTGACAAGGAGAAGACACAAATTCATTGTTAAAATACTATTACTGGTGCATGTAAATAAAAAAGTGGGGGTAAAAGGAACTGAAAAATACACTCTAACTTTTCCCTTAACTCTTGCCATTTAAAACCTTGTCCTGTAGTATTTGCTACGCAGAGGAATCTAAAGAACCTCTCTATAGGGTCTTCAGAAGTGGATAAAGTGATTTAGTACGGAATATAGGCAGTAGCAGGGTGGAATGTCAATGAGGATTTAGGTTAATGCTCAGCTTTACAATGGCTCTCCACCTTACATACTGCTCCCAGACTAAGCCTATTACTGTGGCATATCTGGCTTCAAAAAACAGGGAAATATAACATTCCATCAGCTTTTTTCATTATGGAAAACAGCTGAAGGATTACATGTACCTATATGAAAGGAGAGATATCCCAATTTGATGAAACTTTTGAAAGGTGAAATTTAAATCTTTTCAAGGAAGAGAACTCTTTCTCTCTCGATCCTTTTCTGCCAGACATTTTAATCTACTAGAAATCAGGTGTGAGAAGCAAAATTTTATTATGTTTTTTCTAATACTGAAATGAAACCTTACCGCTATTTTGCAACTTTTATCAATAAATATTTTTTAAATTAATTCTCTAGTGTTTTTTAAAACTGTTATGGATTATTTGATTTTTCATTTTAATTCACTCAGCTCTGTACTGGAAGCACAGAATAATTGGTGGAATTTCTTTCAGAATTCAGGAGCCAGATTTTTCTCCTTTAAAATGAAAGCAAGAAACCCTAGCCATTCTCATTCTTCCATAAAAATATGGCTTTGCATTTGTAAATAGTGACCAGTGCAAATGTTCATAGCTAAAAGACTGTGTGCTATCTTCCATGCTCTACATGAGCAGAGCTCTGTTGACTTACTGATTTTACAACCATAGTTAGAACAAAAGGAAGAGCTGAAAGGTACTGTTAGTAGTCCTTTGCTTTCAGAATTTTTCTGAAAAGGGATGTCTGACCAGATTTAACCAGCTAGACCCAGTTTGCCTTTTCAGTCAACACGTTAGTTTCTTCTCAACAGCTCTTAGCTGGGCCAAATTACACTTGCTTATCCCCACCTTGTGAGAGATATTGCAATAGATGGTTACATTCCTAACATCTGTGGTTCAATTAGGTACCTACATTGAGATGAGATGAACCCAGACCTAAGAAAGCGATACGCTAAAGTCACAGTAACCCCAGTAACAGTAAACACAGTAACAAGTCTATAGCCAGTAGATACTTACAATCTAAACACCTAAAAATAAGTTATGCATTAGCTCATTACAGTCATCAGCTTTTCTAAGATCCTTATTTAGCCTATTTTTCTTTCTTTTTTTTTTTTTTTTGTTTTTTTTTTTCTTCTTTAAATTCATTTTTCAAAGGAAAAACTCTTAGTCAATGTTTGTGTTTGTGTATTTCTTGTTAGTGTCAGAATGCATGTACGCCTAATTATGTTTGAGGGGTGTGGGTTAGTTGATCTTGCTTTTGATGGGAAGATGAGGAATACCTTATAGAGGCCTTCCAATACCTAAAGGGGACCTACAGGAAATCTGAGGAAGGACTCTTTATCAGGGAGTGTAGTGATTTGACAAAAGGTCAATGGCTCTAAACTAAAAAGGGTAGATTTAGATTAGATATAAGACAAATTCTTTACTCTGAGGGTAGTGAGACACTGCAACAGGCTGCCCAGAAAAGCTGTGGATGTCTCATCACTGGAAGTGTTCAAGGCCAGGTTGGATGGGACTTTGAGCAACCTGGTCTAGTGGTAGATGTTCCTGCCTTTGGCAGGGGGGTTGCAGTTAGATGAAGACTCCCTTCCAACCCAAACCATTCTAAGATTCTGTGAGAGGAGGAGGGAAGACCTAGTAGAACATTCAACCAGAAAACAGTAAAACCATAATCAATGGACAAACAAGAGACTAAATCCTGAATATCCTGAACATGTAGAGAGAGTGAAACACTTTCCCATCTGCTCTTCCCAATCTGTAAAAAAATAGAGTTGTGTAATAAAGGAAACATCTGGATTAGAAAATATAATTCCCAAATTAGATCATCACAAATCAGTAGTTAATGAAATACTGGGCTATCCTCAGTGTTGGAACAAATTACTCATTTCCAGCTAAAATTGTGGGCTAATATTTTCTCATCTGGATGGAATGTTTTGCAACAATTATTTGTTTTATTTGCATTTATTCTCCTTTCATATCTAAAATTTTAGTCCAGATTAAATTAACTAGTAAATGAATTTCACATTATGCTTCAGTAAATTTTGGTTGAACATTTATAGAGGTTAAGATTTAATCTAAAAGAATGTATGTGGAAGTCAAATGTTATGTCAAATGTTAATGTTTATGCAACTGTACATATCTCATAAATTCTCTGTTGTAGCACCTACAGCACATGTGGTAGTTTTTTACCTTTCTCTGTCTGTTTAGGAGAACCGCATTTGTCATGAGAGTTCCTGTTCCCCACAGGAATATTTCCAGTTCAGAAACAATGTAGCTGACCAACTTTAATTGTTACAGTTCAAATGAGCACAGTATTCCAAACAACCTGGTTAAACACAGACTACTCAAACATCAATGAGACAGAAACAAATGAGTAATTGGCGTGAATGGCATAAATGGAGTAAATAATATAATAATAACACAGCTGTATGGTTTTTCTTTAGTAATTGTCCCAGACTCTTCATAGCAAATATATACTTTGGTTTTTAATGATTGCTCAGCTTTTAGTTATGCTCATTTAAAAAAAAAAAAAAAAAAAAAATGTTTATTAAAAATAGCACTCTTGTAAATTTACCAGTAACAATTGGACATCTTACTTTTGTGCAATTTTACAGAATAAAAGCTTTCTTTACCTTATAATCATCACCATAAATGTGTTAATCTAATTGCACTAAAAGGGCATATTTTTGCAGGACTTCAGTGAGTTGCACAGGCTGTACAAAACTGTTCCATCACTTATACCCTCCAAAACATGGCATGCATCTCAGGAGCATATTGAATCTCTCTCTTATTTGCCTCTAACATTGGTAATCAGTGTGTTCTGTGACCAAGGCGTTCACTTTCTGCCCCTCTGGACTTGCCAGTCAGTCAGTCAGTCAGACTTTTAATGTCTAATTTTGTTCCTGATCAAGATCTGTATTTACAAGAACAGAAAGGAAAATTGTGAGGGTGGTGACAATGATAGTTATCATAGGAATACGTAGCTGCTGGAGTCATTATTTAGTTGGGGAACAGGCCAGACCATCACCATAACTTAAAAGCAATCACTTTAAAGACTCTGAGGTAAGGTCTCTTTCTCGCCCCAGAGCACTTTATCTCTGATACTGCTGGGAAGAAAGAGATGATGTAGGCCTCTGAAGAATTCCATATGTGAATTAATTAGCAGACTGAGCTTTTTTTTTTCTTTTCTCTAAGATCTGTGAAAGTACTTCTGTAAGTTCAACTATATCTGCAATGTGAGAAGACATTGTAAAAGCAAAGATAACTTAAAGAGTAAAGTAATAGAGGAAAAAAGAAAAGAAAATTACAAAATGCTTTTAAAAAGATCAGGGAGCATTAAAATATATCATTAATTTTTATGCTGGTGGACTGACTAGAACCTATGCAACCTGTAAAACTTAAGACTACATCCATATAGTAATCCATTATAAATATATAATATAATTTACCATGTGCTTATACTTTTAAGATTTCGTATCTTTAAACTACTACTCCACAATTAGACAAATATTCTGTCTGTGCAAGACTCTAGTGCAACAATTTAATAAGCCAAACAATTCAACAAAACCACCAAAGTGAACACATATATCGACATAGTTTTCCTCTCTTTGTGGATGTTTAGATAGTTCGACTGCATAAAATCATCCTTATATTAGGTTTTTGGAATAAATTAATTAGAGCAGAAACTGTGATCTATGAAATGAATTATCTGGCTTGATGTCATTACTTTATCATCATACTGTCACAACATTCATGCTTAATTGCATGTTTATATTGTGTTCTTGTAGATGGAATGTCTTAATGCAAGCTACTTTTGCATGAATTCATTTTTCTTTTTTTTTTTTTCTTCTTTTTTTAAACTCATTTTTTTCTTTCTTTTGCTTTACTGGATCAGACATGTGGTCAAGAGACTTTTCTGAGATAAAAGTTCAGTCTTGAAAGAAATTCTGAGGCAGGAAATATTTGCTGGAGAAGACAGCTGAAAGGCGGTTCTTTTTTTGCTCTACAAGCCACTTTCGCATATTCTCATGCTGCTACACTTGGTGTTTCCAATCAAGATCAAGGGGTGTTTCCTACTGTTTTGGTCTTGTATTAATTATTCTGCACATCTGTTCATCTCAAACAGAGAGCACAAATGTGAATGCTTGCAGAAAAGGCAAAAGAGGGGTGGTCTACAAGTATTTGAGATGTATACTATGCCTTCTCTTGGCAGGTAAACTATTCCAGGATTCTCCATACTTTTTATTAAGCTAAAAGCAATAGGGATCAGGCTAAGACAGTTTTCTTCAACCCTGCTGGAACTGTGACCTCTGGAATTTACATTTTTCTTATGACAGTATTCTCTAGAGAGCAATAACACATTACTTTCACTGAACTGTTACAATACCAGTTTCTAATCTCAGCCCTACAATGAGCTCTGCCGTGTATGATAAAAGCCTTCTTGTAATATTACAATCAAGTCAAACTGACTTGATATATAAAGGAAATGGACAGAAAAACCTGCCTTACATAATGGTTTCATATGTAATTAGTTTTTCATATGCTGGATTTCAGCCACAATTGTATCATTTTCTCCATTTTGTTAAATCCCTGATGACATCTCAATAACTTTCTTCCACCATGGATAGACACTTCTACTGTGGCTGACTGGCGTAGTGGTATTAATAGTTTTAATGAAAGTTGTTGGATAGAAAAATATGTGTACATATATGTACAAATATGACTACAAAATAAATAAATAAATAAGTTTTTCTTAAAACATTGAGATGTGTCAGAATCACTCTGTGCAGCACTGTATGAGACAAATTGACCCAGAGTGGAATGACTGCTCAAAAGCTGAGAACACATTTCCCAGATCAGCAAGTGTCTCATGAACAGCAGTCAATGGGAGACAGCTAAGATTCAGTTTCCCTTTCTGCTAGGTTTGTGCCATCAACTTCAGTTTAATTTAGATAAAAAGCACCAACTTCCTGACCACAGAACAAACCGCTATTTCTTAGGTAAATATGTTTCTCCCATCTTTTTATTCTCCTGCTTTCCTCTTTTTCTCTCTCATCAGTTTCAAGACTTTTTTTTTCATGTTGTAGATGAAGAAAAGGTGAACACTATAAGCATCTTATAGTATAAAAAAATCCAATTGTCAGCATTAAAAGATTTGAAATATTTTCTTGCCAAGCAACTGACACAGAAATCTGAAGAAAGACGAGAGATATCCAACTCATTTTAAATCTATTTTTTGTTAACTCCACTTTATAGACCTAAATGATTTTTAAGACTGCTAGGTCAATCAAATTAAAGCTTTTCTACAATGTGCCCCTCTGATGGCTGAGAGTACCAAGCCATGTCTGTTTTTCTGGCCAGCATAGCAGAGTTATTGCTGTAGGTTCAGACAGAGCAGAGTTGTGGCACGTACTCAAAGTCATTCACTGGGACACAGGACCACATTAATGCAAAGGTGTTTTGCATACCTGAAACAGCTGAGAAGCCTCATACAGCATTTTCCAGTACCAAAAGCAATCATCAGCCCAGAGGTCTATTAATACATTTTCTGTGAGAGAGAAAAGAAGAAACATTGACACTTGAAAAGGGTAATGTAACCTGACACACAGAAAGAGGTGGTAGAAAGAATCAGTTAGCTTTACTGTTTCCATGTTTTGAAATAAAATAGTAAGAGCACTAGAAATAGACCACCTACCAAAATGGTGACTATTTACACATGAGCCAGAGATTGCAGTCTGACTGTGCTACAGTTGATTGGGAGGAGCTACTCCTGTCATCTCTAAGTCAGTGCAATATTTCAACCAGTTTTCAGAGCTTAAATAAGTTCAATGTGCGAACTGTGTTTAAAAATGGTTCATGACTTCACACTAGCTCCTTCTCAGAAATCTATTTTATTTGGCAATATTCTTGCTTTCTGAAAATATTATCAGTTTGGCACATGGAGGGGATATTATTTTTGGCACATTTTCTGCAACCAACAACAGGATGAGATGCAGCAATGCTGCCAAGGGATTTAACAAATCAATTCTGCTTGTAGTTGAATATCAAGGTTTGTTCAGGATTTTATCTCTTTTCAGTAGCAAAAGAAGCCATAATGTTCTTTTTCAGACAAACACTATAGATAAGATGATAACCTCAAACCTACAGTAAGAATGCTGTCTTCATAGAATAAAAGATGTCTTGGGCCTCCATATCACACAAGATCCAAGTATCAATAAAATTTTCAGTAAGAGCCCTGGATTTTAACCTCGTGAAAAGTGAACTAGCTACATGCCATGCTCAGAGGGAGCAGTCAGACTCCTCTTACTATTTCTACACTCATTCCCTTTTTTCCCTTTTCTATAAACTTCACCAGACTCTATGTTGGAAACAGCTCAGAAAAATATTTTTTTTTTTTTTCTTTTTTTCCTTTTTAGATGGTCTCTGCCACTGGATTCAGTCAGAATGAAGAAACAGGTTTTTATAAAAGGAGAGGCAGCACTGGGGACAACCTATTTATTTACAAGAAGCTTCCCTGTGCATCAGAGCTCTTTATGTAAGTGATTCATGAAAGACCAAGCAAGCAAAGATACTCACTTGAATAATGAGACCTGACCAGCCACAACTGTACTGTTAACAATCTGACTTCCAAAAATGAATTTCAGGAGTTACTTACTTCTATACTCTTCCTATGCATCAAAACAGAGATCATGTCTGATTTTTCTTAGATGATTCGATTTGATTTTACCTGTGAATAAAATATAAAGTATATCACGATAGCTGGAGAAATATTTTACTTTATGCTCAGTAGTGTATGTTCATTTCCATTCAGTTATGTACATAAATTTAGAACATATGTTTCAAAAGTCAGAATAGGTAACTGGGAGATTGTTTCATATTTTTCAGCAGGAGTGGTGCTGACTGAATTGAGTGGTTTGTTTAACATACTACTTGAACTGGTAATATAAATGAATTTATGATCAACAAAACCATCACCGTATTTTTGTGCATATGAAAAATACACAACAAAAATTTATATTTTTCCCTCATTGGTAACCACTGAGATGACCCAAAGCTACAAGTCTATAAGTATAAATAAGGATTCCTACTATTAAAAAGCTTACTCAGAAAAATACTAAAAGGCATAATCGATGTGGGATATTTAACTCTCACTATGACAAGAATATATTTTTTTCTGTCCCATTCTCTGTCTTCTACAGGGAGCCCATGTCATCAACATGTGTCTCCAAGACTGGTGCATCTGCCAGAATTTTGGGTTTTATAATCATGGAAAGAGTCTTCAAGACAAAACTGCTGGGTCCTAATGGAACCCACCTGTGGAGGAGATGTTTTCTGGCTTATAAGCTATCAAGACTGTTTGAGAGGGCTTTAAACTAGGATCAGTGAGGGAGGGGATACCATTAGGAACCCTGACTTTAAGCCAGAGGATGGTGCAGCAGCATATGAGGGTGGCAAAACTAATGGGAGCATCTGTGCCACTCCAGGGAGCACATCTGAAATACTCATATACCAACACACAAAGTACGATAAAGAAATGTGAAAAAAAATAATGCTTTTGTCCTTTCCCAAAGCTATGTTATCATTGGTATTAGTGAGACTTGGTGGGATGAGAAGTGTGACTGGAGTACTGGGATGGAAGGCTATCAGCTCCTTAGGAGGGGTAGACAGGGCAGGTGAGGTAGAGGTGTTACACTGTACCTGAGAGAGATTAGACTGCACAGCCCTTGCCGTTAGGGATGATGCTGTAAAGTCTCTGGGTGAGGATTAAGGAGGCAGATAGCAAAACAGATGTCATCGTGTATGTCTACTATTGACCACCCACCTAGGATGATAGCATAGATGGGCTCTTCTATAGGCAATTAGGAGAAATCTCTGGAACAGTTGCCCTTGTCCTTATGGGAGATTTTAATCTCCCAGACGTAAACTGGGGATATCATAATACTGCAACAATAAAGTCTGTAAAATTCCTAAAGCATGTTGAAAATAATTTCCTGTCACTCAGTAAGCCAACTAAGAAATGTGCCCTTCCGGATCTCTTGCTCAATAATAGGGAAGGCCTTGTGAGAGAGGTGACAGTAGGTGGCTGTCATGGCCACAGGGATCTTGAAATAGTAGAGTTCAAAATTTTTGGTGTAAGGAACAAAAAGGTCAGCAGAGTTGACACCCTAGACTTTAAGAGAGCAAACTTTAAGCTTCTCAGGAAGTTACATGTAGTTAGCAGTGTCCCCTGGGAACTGGGCCTATAAGGTCAAGGGGTCCATGATAGATGGTAGCTTTACTAGAAACACCTTTTAAAAGCACAGGAGCAGGCAATCCCACTGTGCCATGAGTCAAGCAAGAGAGGGGCCTGACTGAAAAGGGAAATCCTCCTGGAACTAAGGGAGAAAAAGAGAATATGCGATTTCTGGAAAGAAGGTCAGGCTTCTTTTATCAATGATCTGTATGCAGGACATGAATGCATCTTTAGCAAGTTTGCTGGCAATACTAACGTGGAAGGTATTATGGACTCCTTGGAGGGATGAGAGGCTGTGCAGAGGTATCTAGATAGATTGGATAGATTGCATTGCAATTAGCAAAAACATGAACTTCAACAAAAGAAAATTCCAGGTTCTGCACCTGGGATAGAGTAATACCAGGCACAGGTGCAGACTCAGAGAAGAGTGGCTGAAGAGCAGCTCAGCAGAAAGGGATCTAGGATTTCTGGTCAGCACCAGGCTCAACATGGGGCAGCCAAAAGGACAAACAGCATTTTGGGGTTCATTAAACACAGCATAGCCAACAGGTCAAAAGAGGTGATCCTCCCACTGTATTTAATGTTCGTGTGACCTTACCTTGAGTATTGTGTGCAGTTCTGGGCTTCACAGCACATCAAAGTTTTTAAGGTTCTTGAAAGCATCCAGAGAAGGGCAACAAAGCTGCTAAAAGGACTGGAAAACATTTCCTGAGAGGAGTGGCTGAGGACACCTGGGCTGTCCAGTCTAGAGAAAAGGCTAAGGGGCAGCTTCATTGCTCTCTGCAATGTCTGAAGCACAGAGAGAACTGCCAGTCTCTGCTCCTTGACACTGATTGTCAGCAATGATAGGACACAAGGAAATAGCACAAAGCTGTGCCAGGGGAGGGTCAGGCTGGGCATTAGGAAAATTTCTTTACCATGAGGGTGATTAAACACTATAAAAGGCTTCCTAGAGAGGTTGTTAGTGATCAAGATACACTTGGATAATTTGTTATTACTAATTATATAATAATAGTAATTAGTAATTAATATGCTTTTAAAATGGTTAATAATATGCTTTAACTCTTGGTTAACTCTGAAATGGTCAGGCAGTTGGACTTACCCTTGAAGGTCCCTTCCAACCAAATTGTTCTGTTCTGCTCTGCTCTGCTCTGTTCTGTTCTAACCAAACTTTTTTTTGGTCGATTTGAATATTTTCTTCCTTTCTGAGACTTGTTCCAGTCTTCTTGATTTAGCATAGTTATCATCTGTCAAATGAGGATCACCTGAGGGTCTTTTCAAGACCCTTGGAAGTGTTTTCTAAGATAACATAGATACAGAGCTCCTGAGGATGTTTGAAAATTAATGCTATCACTAGTTTATCAATAGTACCCTTATAAATATATTATATATAGCCTTATAAATATATTTATATAACCTTATAAAAAGATGGAAATAAATATTATTGATACAGCTACATGCTGAGAATGACTAGACACAACTTTTCTTGACATAGTTAAATTTGTATTTATTAAAAGGACTTATGTAAATCCTTTAACAATTTAGATAATTAAACATCTTACAATTATTATTTGTCAACTAATATCAAAGAATGAGCCATGAAGGAATACTGCAGCATTTTCTTAGAACTTGCTAGTACAAGAAAAGGGACTTTACATAAGTAGACTGTTCTTTCTTGGCAAAATTTTACAGATAAGTATTACTAATATTATATTATATCTGTTTCCCTTATACTGCCTTTTTAATAAATGTCTGCATACCACAGTTATTTTTTTTTTTTTGTGACTGAAACATGTGTTGCAGATTTAGAAGGTGATAAATCAAATGGAGCAAGAACTCTTTAAGCTTAGGGGAGAGGTTGGGAAACCAAGGGTGAAACAGTCTTGTCAAGCTGTCTTTAGGAAATTCACATCCTCCCGCTACCATCTTGCAAACTTTACATATGTAAATGCTCTTATAAATAAGGTTATGATAAATGCATATAAATAAACATTTTAGAATCATAGAATGGCTATAGGGCCATAATTTGCATTTATAAGGCACATCTCATGAGATTGTCAAATGTATGCACTTATGTACAAACACATGTATATTTCACATTCTCATAGCAACTATTCCTTCCAGATAGCTATTTTGCATCATCTTGAGTTAATCTTTGTTGTTGTTTACAGTGGTTTATATCAGAATCACTGCATTGGTTTAATTTGCAGACTGTGAATTACCAGTTTTCTAAGATACCATATTTTCTAACATCTTTAGACTAATCTAACATGAGTCTCTCCTACAAGAAAAAAAAATATATATATATATCTCTATAATACTCCTCAAAATATTGTAATGGCAATGTGAAAAGGTCACAGAATATGTCTAAAATTTATGTTCTACTTTGGAGTATTTCCATTTGTTTCACTTTGCTGTAGCACCAAAGTTATAAAATCTTTTTGTTACAGACAAATGAATCAACGTGAACTTCCAATAGCCTTTTAATAGTTGATTTTGATGAAATGTTGTTTGCTTTTTCTAAATTAAGGTGTTGAGAGAGTAGTAGTTTTTTGTTTTGTTATGGACATTTATCTTAGATATCCCAAAATAGAAAATGTACACGTACTGTACTGGACAGAGTAGAAATAAATGTTGCAGAATGTTTCTGGTCTGTATATATATGAAATACAATCTTCCAACTTTTGACCACATTTAATTTGCTTTAAAGTGCAATTTTAAGGTAGAAGCAAATACCAATAGACTTCAGTAAGTAGTTTCATTTTCCATGGAAAACAGTTTTTCAAGTCTTAGCAAAACATCAAGCTTTTGTTCAAAATAGACACTTAGAAACAAAAATTAGAGAAAGAATTTAGTTTCTCATTTAGAATTTCCCTGTGTAATTGTACGTATTAGGTAAAGATACCTATAGGCTGGGAAGTGCAAATAATAGATCAAGTTGCTAGAAATACACTTACTGCACTTCCAGTGTAATTCAGTCCTGGTGGATGTTGGCTTCTTTTAATATATATGTTGGGTAAACAGTTAAATTTACTTCTTTGGACTGTTTAGCTTTTATAAATAGTATGTATTTATGACAGTTTCACTCCTAATAGCCTCTAGAGAGTTTAACATCTATCACAAACCTTTGTTAATTTGCTAAAAACTATTTCAGTTCCTTGATTGATTTAATATGGCCCAACCGATCTGCACAAAACAAATGCTTCCATTCCTCATGGTGCCATGGAAAATGCAAAAAATCCCAGATGTGAATATCATAGTCAAAACTATTTTGGAGTTTTTCAAAGTGTTATTAAAATAACTCATATGATTTATGGATATTCCTATCCATACTGATGAGTCATATATAAATAAAACATAGAATCACAGAATTATGGGGTTGGAAGGGAATTCTGGAGGTCATCTCATCCAGCAGGCCCCAGGCAGGGCCACCTGTTGCCTAGCACCATGTCCCGGAGGCTTTTGAAGATCTCCAAGGAGGGAGATTCCACAAGATGTCTGGGCAACCTGTGCCAGAGCTTGGTCACCGTCACAGTAAAACGCTTTTTTCTTCTGTTCAGAAGGAACTTCCTGTGTGTCAGTTTGTGCCCATTGCCTCTCATCTTGTCACTGGGGACAGTCTCTGACTTCTTTTCTTTTCCTAGTAAAAACAAGTATTTCCAATATTGCATATTTTTTTCTCTCCAAAATTAAATCCTTACAATCAGATTGTGTGGTACCAATTTGAAGTAATTGTGAGAGGGTTTTTTTCTCCCCTGTCTAAGGACACCTGAGAAAACTAGAGGACACCTGAGAGAATGTAGAAAATAGAGGAAAACTGAGCACCTTTGGAAAGAGATTTGTCACACCAGAGTATGGCAGGCAAACCTGGACATACCTTGGTCTCTCCACTCACTATATGGCAGCTCCTGTGTATGACCTAGCTGACATCTGTCCTCTAGATGGGCTGATTTGGGGAAAACAGCTTCAGACATAAGTGCATATTTAAAATAGACTTGCAACTGTATTGGTTGAATAGGTAAGTGGAACCTAAAGACCTATTTTGAAATTGTACTTTATATATCTTCATTAATCCTATTCATTCTAAAATTTCAGCATTAAAAAGAAGGAAAATTAAAAGCGCAGTGTGATTACTATTGCTATGAAGATAAAGGATTTGCACACCATACTTCAGTAACATAATATAGTTGTAAGGCTTAGTAGAAACTTGATATCAGAACTAAGTAGAGATATTTCACAATGATTCAACTTTCAACAGCTTGGTTACATCTGTCACTTTAAATTTTTCCACAAAAGCTAAACTGTAAGCCTGAACTAGACAGACAGTAACACTCTAATCTACTTGACTTATTTTCTATAGATTATTTTGAAGAAATGTTGTATTTGTTCATTCACGTTGCCATATTTTGAAAGATAGATTGAGAAATTATTTTGAGAGGGAAAGAAAATTGCCCTCATAACTTTCTTTCAGTCACGGTAGTCTTTACTCAAAAACAGGATACATTTAGAAAGAGGAAGTAAGGCAGGAATTAATAAGTTAGTCTGCAGTTTATCTGTCAGGTGTAAAATGGTGTGGATTGTGTTGTAATGCCCAAAATTTTTAGGGACAGATATGGTTATGTTCTGTGATTTACGTGTTAAGCATGCTGTTTTGGTGAGTAGGAGGTTTCCTGTACAACTTATATTGCAGTAAATAACAGAGGTTTTTAGAAAAACACAGGAAAGAAGGATCATCATCTTCTTTTTCTGTGTGTTTTTCACCAGACCTCACAATTCATCCCAAGATGAGGAAAAGACAGCTAGCAGGAAAAACTTGAAGGTTACTAGAAAATCCTGGGAGAGACATAGTTTAAGTCAACTTTTCACTGAGCCTAACAAACTCATTCAAAAAATGTAGGGATTTCAGATTGGCATGTAATGATGCACACTAGGGTAGTCTGAAAACTTTTGAACTTACCTTGGACTTACCTTCCTCTCCAACAAAACATGGGCAGACAATAACATGAAATGCTTTTATAAGGACTTTTTGAAAAACTTTGCATTTTACTGGGTTTTATTCTTTTAATATGAAAAGCAAAATAAAGCAAAACAAACAAAAACACATGGAAAATAGGAACAGGAAGAAATTTGAGAGATATTTATTCCATCCACTGCCTGACAGAAGGGTTATCTGTAGATGTCATTCCCTTCAGTGTCTAACATGTTTGTTTATACATACTTTTATTGGGGAAAACTTTACAAACCTACTGGGTAAATTATTCCACAGTCTTATGGCTGTTAGCAATGACAAAGTTTTTTGTTCACCTCAGTTTAAAAATTACCCCGCTTGCTGAACTACAGATCCATTATTTCAATTCGCTATCAGGTAAAAAGTTTTTTATGTTTCCGTTACTATGTGGAAGACAGTTATCATGTTCCTTTTAGCTGTTTTTTGTTTGTTTGTTTTTTTGTTTTTTGATTTTTTTTTCCTGCTCTCTAGGCTAAACAACAGCTTATGCAGTCACCCTTCTGAAGTCATTTTTTTTCCAAATTCTGATCATTCTCAGTATTCCTCTCTGGTCTCTATCCAACTGGTTCACATCCTTTCTTAATTACAGTACTCTAAATAATATTTAGTGCTCCAACTGAGGCTTCAAGAGCTTCAAGAAGACTTGAAGGACCACTTATTGTGTTTTTTAGAACAATGTGCCTCCTAGAGCGCCTTTTTCACAACACTATTGGCTCATGTTCAGCTTGTGCTCCACAATAAGAACAGATCCTTTTTGTTGTTAGCGAGCTGTTGCTCAGTCAGCCCTTCCCCACCCTGCATTTGTACAGATGGCCGTTCGTAGTAAATACCTCGCCTGAAGAAAGCTACCAACAGCTCCAAAGAGAAAACCAGGGATTGCTGTGCAGACCTAGATGTGCAACAGAAAACCGAGACTGACTCAAATATTGAGAAGCATGCTATTCTACAGAGGGAGAGGAAAAGTCTTCTGACCCAATGCCTCAAAGGAAGTCATTCCTGCAGACCAGAAGGGAACCCCATGCACACTCCCCAATGCCATAGTAAGGTTGGAAAGGATTGAGTTCACAGTAATGAATAAAGAAAGGAATTGATCCTTATATTAGGAAACATTATACAATAATACAGGATGCCAGGATTAAAAGCAGGTGAGAAGCTTTAGGGAAAGATGTAATCCTCATTTCTCTGGAACTGCCTTTGCACCAGAAATTCATTTCAATTCACTTAGTGGAGACAGATTTACTAGAAAAGGCTGAAGGAGTGGCATCCCTCCTTTTTGACTCCCCCACCCCTACAAACACACACACACACACAGAGGTTGGCATAGAACACAATCCTAGCCTTGGAAGACAAACTCTCCTATTTACAGTTGCTTCCTCAACACCCTGTGGCCCTGTCATCAGACTTCTCCCTCACATTAGCTCCTGTGGCTGAGGTTATTGTTTGCTTAATGGAATTCTGTTGATCCGTCCTTCAGAAGGGTACAGCAATTTAAGCAACAATATTTCCTGTGCCATGTCAGCTTTTGTAATGATGGCCATGGCCAAAGAAATATTCAGAGGCTTTTCTGTTAATATTTCAATTTACTTTCCCTTTACCACTTTTTTTTTTCTTCTTTACATCTAGTTGTAATAGCTTCATGCTGAAGCTTGGTCTCTGTGAAGCAGATATGCAGAGGTGAACTTACAAGCCACTGAAGAACAGAGTCAATGTGTAATGTATGTGTAATGGCATTTTTTAAATACAAATTAAAGTAAGGAGGAGGAACAGACTGCTGCCAAATGCTGAAGGCTGCAACTGGTAATGGAAGAATTATTTTCATGTATTTAAGAGAAAGTGCTGAAGTGCTGAAGAGTTTTATAATCTGTTTTATAAAGTACTTGACAGTGTCCCTTTAACATAAACCTGGCCAGAATAATTACTAGATTCCTTGGCTATTCTCAGCAAGTTAAAATAAAAGCTCCACCTTTCCCTGTATGAAGAGCTGTGATTTTTGCCCCTTCAGAGGGAATGAACTCATTCTCCTCCTGCTTGTTCTACCATATGGTCTCCTCTAAACAGCTAAGGGCCAAACAAAATGCAAGCCTTTTCTGCTTGTGGTTCTTTTTCCCAGAGCTTGAAAGGGCTGCTGCGCCCTTTCTTTCCTACATCAAACTTGTAATGAGCCTCTACCAAAGCACAGGTCAGTAAGAAAAAAGAAAAGAAAAGAAAACAAAACAAAAATCAGGTTATTTTCTTTGACTTAATCCTTCTGACAGGCACAGATCCAGTAACTCATGAAGATCCTCATCAAGTATGTCTG
Source organism: Anas platyrhynchos (assembly GCF_047663525.1). Lineage (NCBI taxonomy): Eukaryota > Metazoa > Chordata > Aves > Anseriformes > Anatidae > Anas > Anas platyrhynchos. The sequence goes on from NC_092587.1 coordinate 135,494,361, forward strand.
CTCCATTTTAGTCAATTAGTGAATATTGTAATGTTGATGAAGTATCCCAGAGGAACTGCTAAACACGACTTCATTACTTACACTGACATACCCCATCTACTAATCTTGTCAGGGAAGAGTGACTGTTTCTCTGAAACTCCCTACTCACTACTTGAGCTGTGGCAGCGCCAGCAGCATTTCAGCCATTTTTCTTTGGAAAACTCCTCTGTAAAACAGCAATGACAAGTGGGTCAATAAATATCTATGAAGCATTTGAGCACATATTCTACTTCTATTAGTCCATTCATTAAGGCTTAATGAAAGATAACTGTGTTTTAATGAATAGCATGCAAGACATTGACTACCAAATACATGAAAAAACTTTTAAAGCAGTTCTTTCAGAAACAAGCCCTTGATCCTTCAAATATTTCAAATCTGGGCTGCCAAGACATGGCACATAGCACTGTCTGTGAAATCATCACTGGCTGCAGAAATATCTCATCAAAGTGTCAGCTCTGACTTGGCAAAAGGTTATGTGGTGTACCAAGATAGCTTATACAATAACAGGAGTTGGAGTGTTCATGCATCTTTTGTCTTCAACTAGTTGCTCATGTGAGTGTGAGAGAGGGAAATCTTGTGGTTCTGTCTTTTAAAATTCTTTGGGAGATGGTCAAAAATATTGGCCAAGCACAGGTTTTATTTTTCCAGACAATTAATATACTGCTTTCTGCAAAGCAAAGAACAGGTTTGAAACCCTCTTTTTCAAACACAATGTTAGAAACCTAGAGGTATGCAGCAAGTACAGAATTACAAAGGGACTATTACAGTAGTTTCAGTTGTGGAGGTAATAAAAATTGGCTTTTCTGATCTCCCAGATTTTTTTCAAATTTATAGCATTTAATAATAAGGGTCATAGACAAAAAATATGTAATCAACAGCAGGCTGGTTAAACACTTCTCACTCACTTATTTCTTCAGTAAATATTTTTTTCTCTGACATATATAAGTGTGTAATCCTACAGGAATAAACTGTATTTGCCCAAAAGAGTCAAGACATTTGGTCACCTCCCTTCAGCCTTCCCATTCCCTTCCAACAGGATAACACTACTTGAACTCTGATTTAGTCTTTAATAAACTTATAATTATTCCCTGGTATCTTATTTACTTTTTAAAACACCTTTACAAAGTTATGCAAGAGCAAGACTTTTCTTAGCATTCAGAAAGTCATTTCCTTTCGAACACCTGCAGGCCAAAATACTCTAGAAACATCAAAGGTCCAGGATGCAGCAAACAAAGCCAGGCAAAAGCAAATCCTTCTCTCTCATGAAAGGATCTCATGATCTTTCATGTTCATGTTTTATGAAGAACAGTTTCAAAACAGTCCTCTGGGAAGGAAGCACATGAGTTTAGGGCTAAGAGCTGCTGCAGAAAATTAATTGATGTGCCTGAGAACAGGCAGTGTCTGCATCTCCTGCAACAACTCCTACTGTCTACTCTCTAGATCCCTTCCAAGAAAGAACCTTACTTTTATAGTTAAATATTAAAGAAGTATGGCTAACTATCAAGTAACATGAAATGTGTCATCTTGTTCAAGGAAACACTGGGTGCTGAAAACCCCAAGGGCAATATTTCTGTTTCTGCTACAAGTTTCTTCCCCAACTATTGTTATTTGTGCCCTACTAACATCCCCAGGCAGGAATTAAAGCCCCATTATTTAAGGTACAGCATATTCAACAAAAGATGACTCATGCACCAAGGATGCTAAGTTCATGATGACAACTATGTTCTTGTGGTTAATCATGCATATTTTGCTTTCTCTTCCATGAAAACTTGAGACAATAACACCCAACCCCTAGAATTTATTTTCAGGCTAGGAAGCGTTCATAAATGTTTGGCAAGTGCTTGATTTTTAAGTTTCAGTTTACTAGAGAAATATAAAGTAATATATATACTTTCCCTCCAGAGCAAAAATAAGCATTGTAAAGAAACTATGTAGCACACGTAGCTGTTGCAAAATAAGCAATTGTAGTATTTCAGAATTTTTTTCCACGCAAATATGTGTTCTTTAAATGACCCCAGGGTGTTATGGTAACTGAGACCACATTCCTTCACAAGTCATCACAGCGCTTTGTTTTATTAATAATTATACTGTAATGTTCGGTAAGTTACAGTAATGCTGGAAATCTCTGTCTCTTGCACACCCTCACTGCTAGATCATCAGTTTGACAGTGAAATACCCTAAATCCCAAACCAGCTCAGAAATGATCTTTCAGCAGACTTTAAAATTAGTTGGTTCTTAACCAGGTCTCTCTGGCTTATCAACAGCCAAATTTTCCCAGCATATGTGTCTGCTATTTCAGACTTCTGTTTGCCAAAGTGTTTTTTTGGCTTGGATCAACCCCCTGGGTGTTGTGCTGGAAAATTTGCCAGAAACTGGGGGGATTGCACTACATTTGGATCCTTCTATGTTTTCCTCAGATTTTCTTTTTAGCATGATTTCCTCTCCTGAAAAAGGTCAAGGAAATGACAAAAGAGTTAAACAATTATAACATACAATGCTCATACAACATACTTATGTAACATAAATATATCTTCTCAAAAGCAAAAAAATTCCCATAATCTAAATGTAATTATGTAGAAGGATAAATTTGGAAGCGAACTTTTTCTCCTTTATGTTAAGCTGTGTTAGACATCCAGACACTAAATGTAAAAATATAGAAAGCAGCTGCTGTAACCTGACCACTATTATCTTTTTTTAATTGAGTACTACTGCAAGACCTTCTACATTCTCTGCTAATTTTCATTGCAAAGTATTTCTACATCAATGTCCTCCACATGGTAGCAAAATGTTTGCAGTCCTATGCAAAAGAAAAAGTGATTGATGGTGTATTGTACAGCTAATCCAAAGCTTACTGATGTCAATGCAATTCTTTGCTTTGGCTTCTGTTGGTTTAGGGTCAGACACTAAAGTAGTGCTTGTGAAATGTTAAATGTTTATTTTAAATAGGAAAAGATGAACTGCAAGCCAAAGAGCTTATTCAAAAGAGAGAGAAAGAAAAAACAGCAAAGCAAAGATTATTCTCATTTCCATGCTGTGGACTGTAGAGGCATAATTCTTTTCTTAGTGTTGATTTATAAATAACTTCATTGCCAATCTGAAAACTCTTCAAAAGAAGAAAAGAAAAAAAAAATAATAATAATAAAAAAAACATTCACAAGAACACAAGAAGCAATGCTAGAAACATGAAGAAATCACATAGTTTCTGAGGTAATAAATATTGCAAAGTCTTAAACACATAGTATTGTGGTCTTAGAATCTTAATCCTACATTCTCACACTCCTTTTCTAATGATTCCCATGAAATTAGTAATTTCAGATACCCAAAGACACTTTAGATTTCACATGTATTTTGAGTTCTGAATTTCCGTGGTTTACTTAGTTTATCCTAACACTCCTTATTGAAAGCAGTAAGAAAATTGGACCCCACTATCTGTTCAGCTCATACCAGTGATTCTGCTCTTTCTTTGCTTTATCTGGTTGTATTTTCTGAGACCAGCTTTATATTATATCCTGCCTTTGGAACAGCTATCGGAGAGCTTCACAAATCATTCCAGTCAAGAGTGATGTGAAAGCAGATTCCCATGTATTAATGGACTCATTCTTCCTCCTAAGAAAACAGTGGAGAGTAGATTTTCTCATTCCAGATCAGACCACCGATACTGTATCTCATCTCTAACAGCAGTCAGATAGAGCTGCATCTGAGAAAAATACAAAAGGAAATCAGATGCAGGAGACCATTGAGAGCTTTCCATTGCCTCAGGCCACTTGCATTTTAAAATTTCAAGGTCTTATTCTTTTAACACAACTTGGTGGCCCATAGGTCACATATAATCAATGGGTTGATTATATATTTTGAAATTAATTTTAATTCATTTTTTCTCAGATTCATTGGAAGTACCTTCCTGCTGTAACACAAGAAAGAATAAAGATCATAGTTACCTCTTTCAGAATGTTTTGTGTGTTATTCTTCAGTCTCACCTTATGTATCTAGGCTAGCAGGAAACAGGTTCAATCTGTTTGGTATTTCCTTGTGAAGAAACCACTTACAATTTTACAGCAGTGCCATGTATAAGTGCCATGAGAATATTCCAGCTAGAAAAGTCTTATTTATACAGTGGAACTGTAATCTCTCCCATTTCACAATCTCATTTTCTTATTTAACAGTTTTTTCTGCTTTGCTGCCCACTGTCTGGCAGTAGACTAACACTGTTGTGAGTCCATTCATTCCTCAGTTTGAACACTCTTGTAGCTTTCCAAGGGTCCTTGGGTCAGTTCCATCCTGACTTCTGATTAATTTCGAATAATGTTTGTCACCACTTCACTATTCTGTGAGCCTTGCCAGCGTTTGAAAAGCAAGCAAACAAAATGTGTAATAGATTGTAGGATTCTTAAGGCATTCTGCTGTTAATTATCTTGTAGCACTTTTTCCTTCATGAAAATAATGTTTAAATTATATCACATTTTACAAATTTAATATTTTTTCCTAAGCCATATGCTTTGGCAAAATGCAGACTATAACTCCTGCATGTGATTTAAAGGATAAACATAAAGGGGGAAAAATAAATCTGGTAGTTCAGTAAAATAATTCTGCCAGAGAAAACCCATAGCTAATGTCTGATTAGTGTCAAGCTTCCCATGCTACTTGCACATTACCTTTTCTTGAGGCTACCTTTCATGGAGGGATGGAGGACTCTTCAGCAACCTACCTCCTGGGTTATCTTCTCATTTCTGAACAATGCTTCCTCGCCCTCCCTGACAAACACAGCAATGCATACAAGTCATGTGGCACAGGAGTCTTTGCTTTTCTGAGGAACTGCATTGAGAAACAAAAGTGGAAGCCAAGCTCAGGATGTTTCCTGTGACAGCCCATGCCAGCAACTCCCTCCATACAGCGTGGAACTACGTGGGTATGTCCATTTCCAAATAAAGCAGCCACCTTTTGTTGAAATGTGAATATTAAGCAGTTTTACAACCTGTAATATGTATTAATATAATATAATAAATATGATATGATATGATAATAATATATTATAATATAAAAATATTAATAAATGCAGTATTTTCATCACTGTAGACTAATTCATGAAAAAAATGTTTACTGAGCATTTTTTGTATGTCAAAGTTAATGCAGGAAAGTTGACCTGTTTCAATTTACCTAAATTCTTTGTATATAATGACAGTCAAATAAAGGTGATAATATCAACCACAGTTATTGAGTAATTTTGCCAAATGAAAAGATGCAAACTTTTCTAATCATAAGCCAAATCATAAGAAAAACCTCATCTCTTGAGAGGTCAATTGACACCATGATGATTAACAACTAAGAGATTATATATTTTCTACTTATTAAAAGTCCCAGCTACCTATGAATACTTTATATATTTCACATAGTTCATTATTCTTCAGCATACATTTTAAGTATATGCATGTATATGTCCAGAAAAAAATAAACACATCTTCCTTGAATCAAAAATCTAAGGTACAGGCCCTTGGGATATTAGAACCAACATTATTGAGTGTTGATACTTGAAATAACAGTATTCAATAAAAATAAAAATAAAAATAAAAATAAAAATAAAAATAAAAATAAAAATAAAAATAAAAATAAAAATGAAAATGAAAATAAAAATGCATCCAACTCTCAATAGTTGGATAGTCTCAATAATTCTTTTTTTCACTCACACTAGAAGAAAAATTGGTCTTGAAATCTTACAGACTTTTATTTTAGTTTAATCTATATTTAAAAGCAAAATGAAACAAAAACAAAAACAAAAACAAACATTGAGTTCTGAATTGTAACATACATTTTAATTTGTTGAAAGTAAATTTTACTTTGAAATCATGATAGCAACATTTTGTTGTTGTTGTTGATTGTTTGGGGTTTTTTTTTAGGAATATTTATCTTTTGTTGTTATAAACTAGAAGCTGTCTTCATTTTCCACACTTGAACTCTGAAAAATGGCCACACTGGCGAAAGCAGTCAAGCTGCACAGCAACCTAAATCTTGAACAATCATTCAGTTATTCACTGGCCAACTTGATTTCACCACAAATTGAATGCTTTCTGACAAACACTACCAGAGCAAAATTAAAATAACAAAAATGGGAATTATTTTAGCAGTACCGTCTTTGCAATCAAAATTATTACAATTTCAATAACAGCTTTTAATCTAGAACAGATTACAATGTTTGACTTTACAGTAGAATTGTGTGACTGCATCTTGGATCACAATCTTTCTTTTGAAGAAATTCCTGCTCTTCAGAAACCCTGTATGTAACTTTCTATCTGACCTTTCTGACCCAGTAATACTAGCATTGATATAGCATCTGCTATCTTTATCTTCTAAGAAATACCTGAACTTTTCAAATTTTGTGGTTCTTCTGAGAGAAAGCTAGGTGACAGGAGTTACAGTTTTATCTCAAAACCTCTCATATGGTATAGAATATGGTGAATTTATCATTGGTCAATATTTTAAACCAAGATTAATTAGTTTGATGAAAAGAAAGGTCTATCTCAAAACTAACCCATAGGTTTCATGCAGAGTTCATGTGTAATGTGGTGAGGTTTTTTTCATAGTTTACAGCTTCTTTCATGCAGCAGATTGGATTATAACAAAGATTTTTTCCAGCTTTAACATTCAGTGTTATTTTTGTCCTCCAAAACTGAATTCCACAGTTGTCAAGAAAATATCATGCCTTCAGCAAACGTCTGACTTGAGAGGTAATGGATCCAGTGAAATACAAAATCCAGTTCCACACAGCTCCTCACAGTGCTGGTTATGCATTTTAGCAAAGCTGAACTCTCATTCCAAGCAACATCTTTCAAAAGTCATTGAATTGGGAGCATGCCTGGATAAACACATTTTTTGCTGTTTCAGACCACTAAGTCCCACTTGATGAAAGTGAGACCCAGTCTACCACCTCCCACCCCAAACCTAAGCAGCCTATGCACTGGAAGATGCACCCATTGCGATTCCTCTGTGTCCCTGTGCTTTTGGCACAATACCCATGTATTTGTCTCACATGTGAGCATTCAAGTGGCCTAAAGTGACTGCGATTTTTTATTGTTTATTCAAAACTGAATTCCTTCAGAGTTTAAATACATAAGCAGTGGAACTAAGTGAGATTAGTCCTACAGCCTGCTGCTTTCCTTATGTATGCGCTGCTATTTTTAGGGAGATCACAATATATGCTATTCAGGATAATAATAAACATTAGTAATTCCCATTAAAGGGAGTAGAAACACTGGAGTTCTGCTGTGTTTTTAACTAACTTCTTGGCTGGCTATCTGCAATGTAGTGGGTGGTGGAAAATCACAGCACACCAATGGCATGGTAACAATTTCCTCTCCAGCAATAGGCTTCTATAGGACATCCTTATTTGAAAGCAATGATATTTTGTAACCAAAACACTACCTGAAAAGCAAAAAATGCTATGTAGGTCTAACTTACATATTAGGAAACTTACATTTTTCCTAACACAGTTTCTACTCTTATTAAGTATTCTTTGACAAAATGACATAAACAGAAAAACAATGTACAAGATTCCATAAAATGATTTGCTGTTAACAAAATAATAGGTGAGCAGAGCAACAATACAACTAGAAGTGTGAATCCAACACAGTGAAAATGTAGGCCCAATTCAAAAACCTTATCTGTAAGAGTATCTATAGTGATACTGAAATAATACAAAACCTTACATTCTGCACTCCTCTCCTGACACTTTTTTATTCTTTTCATTACTTTAATTTAAATAATGTAAAAATAATAAGCTACTTTTACAGAGAAAATGCTGTGTTGAGAGAAAAAAAAAAAAAAAAAAAAAAAAAGCATGATTATAGAAACAGAAAAATGAACAGATATATAGCAAGCCAAAGGAAACAATTGAAAATCACTGCAGGCAGGAAATATCTCTATAAATTTAATGCTCATCGAAGAATATTAAGAAATAAGAAGGGTTTGAACAACCATAACACGGGATAATAACACTACAGTTAGGGCTAGTGAAGAAGATGAACTCAAAAGAAGTAAACAACAATCTGTATGCAAAGAGTACAGTGTAATAGTGAAGAAAAACTGCAAGCCAAACAAAGAATTACCTAATTGTACTATATACAACTCACTGTAATAAATGAAATATATATATATATAAATATATTCCACATTAAAATCAGCAAAAAAAGGAGGTGTGGAAACTGCTTTAAAATATATAAATAAATAAATAAATAAATAAATAAATAAAAAGGAAAAATCAGCAGAGAAAATATCCAGTCTAGATGTCATTGTCCTGTAAATTTAACTAGTAAATAAATAAATATCTATGAGCAGGATGCATTTGTAAAAAGTAATTATCATACAGCTATAATAAAACACAAACGAAAATCTTAACAAGTTTTAAGAGTAGAGTAATTTAGGGAACAGGAAAAGACATGATGTCAAATAAAACCCTAAAGTTTAAACAAAATGAACAAAATTAACAGAAATATAAAAATGATGTTGGGGTCTCTCAAACCAATCTGAGTGGGGATTTTTAGAAATGCAATCTTGGGCCTATATGTCTAAAATCCATGTAGGTTCAGCACTCAATATTTGAGTCTTTTATTTAATCAGGCTATTCCACTCAACTCTCACCAGCTGCCAGAAATCTTTGTATATAATATTTTTTGCTTTTTTCCCCCCTATATTTGTAGGAGTTTATCATTGGCTCTGACTCCAGTCTGATGTGCTAATTCACTGGTGATGACTGCACTCAAAATGCTAGCAGTGTTTTGCAAATTGCATAGATAAAATATTTTGCACATAGTTAGAAGCTCTTTTTTTAAGACAAGCTGCTGTATCTCCTATGTGTATGTTCCTATTTCTAAATTGGTCAACAGCACGTATAGCACACTGTAGAGTCTGAGAGTTTTTCAGTTTGAGGCATACAGAAACTTCAAGACTTAGCTGGCTCAGTGAAGGATGCAGGCTGTGAAATCCACTGGAAAGTGCCAAAATGAAGCATGTGTTGTTTGACCTACCTCGAAGAGACAGGGGATATCAAGAACATGTCTGCATCATATGGTGGGGACCTCAGGGATCTTGATGGATGAGCTATGAGCAGGTGCTGTGAGGACCCTCTAGTACTCTAGTAGCCCCTTACAGGAATCCCAACCTCCTTGCAGAAGCAGTTTCCTTTGCCCAAGGCTGGGAGCCATAACTGAGGTAATGCGCAAAGAACTTTGGTCTCTCTTCCTTTCTGGATACTCTCTAATTACTTCATGTAACTGAATGATTCATAGTGACTTTCTTACTAATTTGGTGGAACAAGAAGTTAGGTCACATTTGTGGGCGTATGGAAACATACTTATTGAACAAACTGCTAAATTGACAGTGCTACTGACTCTCCTGCTCCCTCTCCTGAGTAGTCTGACCTGTTCCCTGGTAATTTCCCTACTCTTCCTGTGAAATGAGTGAGAGTTTTAGGTCTGACCCTATCAGGTACAACAGCCATTACATGTTTGCCACTTGGCTAGAGAAGAAAATACAGCCACTTTTTGGATGTGTTTGCTGAGCATGTGTAGTTAAATTGCATTATACAGCAGCTCTGTTTGGTGTTGAACAGCTTATCCAAAGTGTCCTGTGTCTGGCTTATCCCACAAGCATAGCCAATCCACCAGTGTTCAGGGAGCTGAGGCTCTGTCCAGGTGCCACCAGCCGCTCTGCTCAAGTGGGGCTCCATGGCCAACAGCCCATACTCACATCCTGAGGAGTACAAGCAAACTGAGAGAATAAATTCCTAGAAAAATTGGTTTGTTGAGTCATACAAGGGAAGTAAATGATACATCACTGACCAGATTTTGCTTGTTTCTCCATTTTGCTTTTATGATTTTGCATTTACATTTACAACAATGCATACTTCACCAGTCCCCCCTCCCACAAGACACTCCTTGTGTCACCTCTGCACTTCTGTCCTTTCCACCTTGTTATTCCCTCAGAGTAGATGCTTTGTATATACTTAATATATCTGCTCTTTATAAAGTACAGAACAGAGGCATTTCTGAGTAAAATATACAAGTGCGTTTGAAGCTAAAGAATCAGGAGTTCCTAACTAGAGCCCTGAAAAGCACACAAAGTGCAGACAGAAATAGAAGCAGCTGTTGCATAGCAAGGAATACAACTTTCTGGGGAAGGGAGGTCAAGAATTCAGAGGTGAGCAACTGCGAACCCAGGTTTCTAATTTATGGGAGAGAGGAGGTTTTGAACCTTGTAAGTGGAGGAAACAGGAAGGTGTTGAATAGTGTCAGCAAAGTTTAGTGTCAGCAAAGAAAGTGGTGACAAGACAAAGGACCACTTTTCTTATTAAAGAGCTGCAATCTAGGGGGGCTGAAGTACTTAAGTACTTGAGAAAACAGTACGGAATGGGGCAGAAAACATCTGAATTCAAGGTTGGAAAGACGAGTGTTGGGATGGAAGAGGAAAAGGATATAGTGGAGTTTGGGAAGAAAGAGAGTCAAAATGTGAATGAGATCAATAATAATATATATATATATATATATATATATATATATATATATATATATATATATATGTATCAATTTTCTCTCCTTCCACCTGCTAAGGTTTGTTGTCTTTTATTGAAAAACTAAATTTTTTTTTAAACCAGGAAGTTTCCTGCTTTTTAGACTGAGAATTAAAATAATAATTATTATTATTGTTATTATTTAGCAGTGCTGTATCCTTGCGTCTGCTGCTTCATTATCTTCTGTGATGCAGCTTAACTGTATTAGTCCAAAATGCACAACAGTGCCTCACCAGAAGGCTCACAAACCCATTAGGCTTGAAATGAGAGTGAAAGTTTAGTTCTTGAATATCTTTCCTTTGGAGGCCTGAAGGCAACCATGCTCGTGAGTTTTAAGAGATGCTTGATATGTTTGTGGTTATGAACATGAGCTTACAGCCTTTTTATTGCAATTGCAGACTTCTGGACCAAATGAATATTTTCCAGGACTCGGTAAGTACTTTCAGACCTAAATGCTAATGATCTATGAGAGCACCACACATCAAGTGAAATGTGGACAGCCCCACAGAAGGACTAGAGGTCATGAGAAACTAGAAATACAAATGAGCTGCCATGATGGGTTATTTCTAAATAGACAGAAAATAAAATAAAATTAGTCTTTAGAAACACTTTGGATCTTGCACTTATTATAGGAAATTCATGAGAATTTTCAGTAAAAATGTCTATGCGTTAATGTTACCTTCTAAGTCAGAAGACACAAAAGTAAAGAATCCTCCCACCATATGTAGTTCTCATTTCTTCCTGAGTAAAAGAATCATTAGAATGGGTGGGCCAGGGAAGTGGTGGGGTCCCCATCAGTGGAGGTATTTAAGAGACATGTGGACATGTTGCTAAGGGAAAAGGACTAGCAATGGAACTCAGTAGGTCAGGTTGGTGGTTGGACTTGATGATCTTGACTCATTCATGCAAATTCCATTTAACAAAGCTTTATAAAGACTCCTTTACAGCCCCAAGGTGTGGCTTTGCATTGACATTACAGAAAAGAAAAAATCAAATTCCAGGGCAAGGCTGTGAAGGTCAGTATAAAAATCTAAATCAACTATACCTTGGACAGAAGCATACCACAGAAATAGGTTGTTTAAGTTATTTAAGTTTAGGTTCAGCTAAATTGCCACAATGTGTCCTTGAAAGAAAAGTAGCCTGCAATATCTTGCAAGGGACAATAAGGTGCAAAATTACATCTACTCAGGAAATTACGAACATTTCTTTGGAAAAGGCAGCCTTTCTGAAGAAATGGTGTTGGTTAAGCAATGTATCCTCAGAATGGTGGAGTATGGGCTCAAAATTTACAACAGTAAAACAGTGCTAGTGGCTAATAATTTACAACTTCTAAACATTTTGGAGGCTTCCTGTTGGAGCCACAGGTGATCTTAGCTGTCAGTTGTAGCAAATGGACAAATGAAAGATTTTTGTTGCTTCTTTAGTCTATGGGTATTTCTCTAGAAGTGTTCAACACTTGCAAAAATGATTACTGGTAGTGATAGATTCAAATCTCGTGCCTGGGCTTTCCTGATATGACTGTCTCTATATAGAGCTTTTGCACAGCAAAGAGATTCTGTAGAAATGTCTCAGATTTGACTTTAAAAATACAAGATCAGTTAGTTAATTGTAGAGGGAGAATAAAGTCTGATTCCTCTGTTAGACTGGGCTGGGTGTTTTGTTTGTTTCTTGTGGTTGGTGACCTGCTACGGCACTTGGATGTGCACAAATCGATGGGGCCGGATGGGATCCACCCAAGGGTACTGAGAGAACTGGCAGAGGAGCTGGCCAAGCCCCTATCCATCATTTATCAGCAGTCCTGGCTATCGGGGGAGGTCCCAGCTGACTGGCGACTAGCAAATGTGACGCCCATCTACAAGAAGGGCCGGAGGGCAGACCCGGGGAACTACAGGCCGGTCAGTTTGACCTCAGTACCAGGGAAGCTCATGGAGCAGATCCTCTTGGGAGTCATCATGCGGCACTTGAAGGGCAAGCAGGCGATCAGGCCCAGCCAGCATGGGTTTATGGAAGGCAGGTCCTGCTTGACGAACCTGATCTCCTTCTACGACAAAGTGACGCGCTGGGTGGATGAGGGAAAGGCTGTTCCTTGTTGAACTATGAAGTTCAACAAGGCCAAGTGCCGGGTCCTGCACCTGGGGCGCAATAACCCCAAGCAGAACTACAGGCTGGGAGAGGAATGGTTGGAGAGCTGCCAGGCAGAGAAGGACCTGGGAGTGATGGTGGACAGTCGGCTGAATATGAGCCAGCAGTGTGCTCAGGTGGCCAAGAAGGCCAACGGCATCCTGGCTTGTATCAGAAACACTGTGACCAGCAGGGCTAGGGAGGTGATCGTCCCCCTGTACTCGGCTCTGGTGAGGCCGCGCCTCGAGTACTGTGTTCAGTTTTGGGCCCCTCGCTACAAGAAGGACATCGAGGTGCATGAGCGGGTCCAAAGAAGGGCGACGAAGCTGGTGAGGGGCCTGGAGAGCAAGTCCTATGAGGAGCGGCTGAAGGAGCTGGGCTTGTTCAGCCTAGAGAAGAGGAGGCTCAGGGGTGACCTTATTGCTCTGTATAAGTACATTAAAGGAGGCTGTAGCGAGGTGGGGGTTGGCCTGTTCTCCCATGTGCCTGGTGACAGGACGAGGGGGAATGGGCTAAAGTTACGCCAGGGGAGTTTTAGGTTAGATGTTAGGAAGAATTTCTTTACTGAAAGGGTTGTGAGGCACTGGAACGGGCTGCCCAGGGAGGTGGTGGAGTCACCATCCCTGGAAGTCTTCAAAAGACGTTTAGATGTAGAGTTTAGGGATATGGTTTAGTGGGGACTGTTAGTGTTAGGTTAGAGGTTGGACTCGATGATCTTGAGGTCTCTTCCAACCTAGAAATTCTGTGATTCTGTGATTCTGTGATTCTGTAATACCTGTGTGTTAGCATACACTACTTACCTCATTCAGTTAAGCTCATGTTGCTTAATTTGCCAACTCACAATGTGATGTAACATCCCAAACAGATATCCATAGGGATTCATTATTTCAAAATTCCCATCAAAGGATATAGGAAAATGTTAGGCTTACAGGTAAGGAGGAACTTCACTATGAATTACAAATGAGGAAATCGAAATATTGGCATTTTGGTGTGTTAGCACAGACAAATAAGTGAGTATAAGAAATAATAATTAAAAAAAAAAAAAAAAAAAAAAAGTGGAATAAGCTTTTCCCTCCTCTTACAGTGCAGTTCTTTCAAATTCATATTAGCTTATCTTTTCAAAACCGTACCTAACCATTACATAGGTATTTTTCTCTCCAGACAAAATTAATTTGTTTTGGATAGCATTTGAACAGCCCTTAAGCAGATGTTTTTCATTTTAAATGGAGCTTGCAGGCTCAATTCTGATTCAATGATTTTTTTTAACCATCAAAAGGAAGTTAACAAATATCTAGTACAGCACTCCTTTTACCTCTAGTCAGTTTACCAGTTTACAATGTTTGTATCCCTCATGTAACAGTAGTCTCATATTTTAAAAATCCCTAAATTTTGTAACAGTCTACTCTTACATATCATATGAAAATCATTACTTCTCTTCCCCCTCCCCCTCCTTTTTTTTCTCCCCCAGAATATGATGAATATTTTATGGTATCATTTTTTTCCTGAATAACTGAACCCAAAAGTTTAAGAAATATAAAATAAACTTGTTTTTTCATCAAAATAACTGAAAGAGAGTTGTGCCATGATAAACCACTGAATTGAGGACTTATTTGCTACATCACTAATGAGACCTAATAGTTGGACAATTGTCTATACAATTAACTTTTAAAGTATTCCTGGGGAAAAAAAAAAAAAAAAAAAAAAAAAAAAAAAAAAAAAAAAGTTTCAGTCCTTCTAATACAGTTACAACAACAATTAATTCTTCATTTAATATTTTCAGTGTGCTTGAATTGAAGAATTGCAAAGCTGCTTGAAATTACTGGCAATAATCGCTGTATCTTACTCTGAGACCTTGCTAGACCTTTACCTGTATCCCAACTTCAGAACAACTCTGTTCAGCAATAGAAAACCATGCTGAGTCCACACTTCTGCTAATTCATAGACATACATTTGATTTTGTTTATGATCATAGAACCACTGGATTACCCATGTGTGTAGAGCATATGATGAGCAAAGTTTGGTGTTTCCAACTTCACTGAACTGGAATCAATTCCAAATTTGAGGGGTTGGAATTTAGACCAGTATTAAAATCTTTCATACATTCAGACCCTCTACACTAAGGGAAAAAAATCATCTGAATTTTATTGATAAGTTTATTTTATCTATAAGTTTAATTTTATCAGTCAAACTGATGATTTCAGTTTGACACTTCTCTAGCCAAAGAGCAGAAATTGCTGCCCTCCGATGCCTCACTTGTATGTGTAATACAGACGATGATAATCCATCACATTTCTGGTAAATAAACAATGGACTGCTCATTGTTCTGCACCTTGTAGATTTACCTACAGCAGATAATAAAATTGTGATGTGCTCAAAAAACATTAGCCTATTTGGGAAAAAATGGTTCTGTTGTTAATGACCACCCAAAGTATGAAGCAATGGAGACATGCTTCTTTCAGGTTTAGCGCAACATTTTGGCCAGAGTAGTGGGGACTGGGAGAAAGGTCTCCATTGCTGAACAATGTTTCTCCTAGTATAGGTCATCCCTGAAGAGTAGAAAAGCAGTAAATGATACTGTTAATACTGCTATGCACAGGCAGTAGATAAAACAAATTCTTGCATTTAACTGCATGTGGCACTGGCTCTCTTCTCCCCCTTTCCAGGTATAGCATAAATTGACAAGATCATCACCAAATAATAGGGTCTGGACATGGCCAATCTGTAGCAGATAAGGCTGTATATTTGATCTTTAAAAGCAGAAGCATGTAACAAAATCTTTATAAATGCTACAAGTCAAAAAAAAAAAAAAGTGCATGTTTTTAGATACCTACGATACTTGAAAAATGTTTGATCAATGTATTTAGACACATGGGTTTCATTAGGAACTCCCCTACCTGAATTTCCTGAGTCTCTGAGTCTGAGAGGATTTTTTAAGGATGTTTCTCCAGGTTCCAAATTTCATACACAGACTGTGGCTCCATACTTGAAATTTGGGCCTCTACTCTGAAACATTTACCCAAGCCGGCTCTTGCCTTCTTTTTCAGTTAACTCCCAATAATTTCACTGGGACTGTTCACAATGTAAAGGAGACTGAATGTGGACCTCTAAAACTGAGACATACCTTCCAAGTGGGTAAGCAGCTGTGACAACATTGGTGTCTTTTAAAGAAATATCAAGTACAACTTCTCATCAGATTGCACAGGTTTTCAGGCAATAATATCTTGAAAACTTGTACATATTATTACAGAAAATTTTGTTCTTTTCTTTCTTGTGAGTTGGCCAAACCCCAGCAGCACTTCAGTGAGCTCCAGATGTTGTTATGCCCAAAATTTCAGTGAGCTGAATTCCCGTAACTAGAACCACCTCAGACATGAGTAACACTCCCCAGCAGCTTTCTGGTCCATAAGCTTACAGAAACAACTGCCTCACCTAACAGCACTGCATACGTCTGTCCAAATATTGCTTTAAATATATATATTAAGAGGCATGGCAATTTTTGGCAGGCTTTTTGAAGCTTACTGCTCCTGTCAGTTAGAGGCTATAGGATTTTCCAGATCAAAATCAGGCAGCCCTAGAGATGCATGACAAAACTCCCAATGACATCCTGCAATCCTCCACCATTTTAAGAAAGGGATCTTTTTTTCTGTTTCTCAAAGTTAGGGTTAAAATAGATTTCATTGTTTCAGACAATGGGAAGTTTTTTGAATTTTAGTTAATTTAATCACAGAAGAAAACAGTAAAAAATAATATCACTTAATAAAAGAGAAATCAGTGGGCGGGATCCTCTATTCTGGATACATTTTAGAGTATGTATCTCATGAATCTGTGTTAAGCCAGTCCAGGCCTGTTTCCTTATCTTCACTGCACTCTGGCATACTACAGAGCAGCTCACAGCAGAATCTACAAGAACCAAAGGGAATGATCCATGCACTGAGTGCATCACAGCTGTACACAGATGAACTCCAAGCCACCTAAGCACGTAACTTAAGACAGCAGTGTGTAGCTTAACTACACTGCAAAACCTTGCCAGAGAACTGTAGACATGAAGACTACGGGACCGTAAATACTTTTAATAATAAATAATAAATTCCCAGAATAAATTCACGGGATTATAAATACAGTTAAATATGGTTGCAGCAGCCACTTTAATACCACCAACTGCAGTACTGACATCTGTCGTTATATTCCAGTTGTATTCAGCCTCAGGTAAGGTATGTTCACCAGCTGATGCTTTCCAATATTTGTTTTACTTTCTCAAAAATTAGCACTAGGACTTGAGTTTTCTTTCTTTTGCAATTCATTACAAATATGCCCTAAAAACAGTATCACTGGCATCATATATGATTGGAAAGTCCATGAACTAAATATAACAACAACTTGCTAATGTTGTAATATCCATTCTTTGATTCCCTGTTAGAGAAATAATTTCATTAAGTCATTATCATTGTATCTAAACAATGCAGAGGGTTTTCCCATGTGATTTTCACTGGAGAGTTGTGATTATGGACAAAAGGTAAGCATTTTAAAAAGCTTAATACAAAATATATGTTTTCGGTTTTGTTGTTTTGTTTTGTTTTTTGTTTAAACAGGGATGACAGGATTGGGGGGAATTTATAAAGCAAATGTGGGCTATGTCTTAGTATTAGACGTCAGGTGAGCTTTTTAAACACAACTGTATCCTTGAAGTTGCTGGAATACAGATGTTTCTGGGGAAGGGAGATAGTTATAGTCACTGTTGTTTTACTGCAAAAGGTGGAATCAAAAGTCCATAGTTAGCAATTTCAGTAGTTCTTTGAATTTGACATTGTAATCTGAACCATTTTTTTTTTTTAATGATATATAACAACAGAAACCCTCATAAAGATATGCACAGGATGCCCAGCTTCAGCATTTGAGAGTTGAAAATGAGGTGTTCTGTAACAGGCCAATTTTATCTCAGATAACTACATAAATTGGAAATAGGTATATGTTGAAGGACAAAAGAAAAATCAATAGTGAAAAAAATAAAAATAAAAATAAAAATAAAAATAAAAATAAAAATAAAAATAAAAATAAAAATAAAAATAAAAATAAAAATAAAAATAAGGTTAGATGTTAGAAGGAAAATCTTCACTCAGAGGGTGGTGAGGCACTGGAACAGGTTGCCCATGGAAGCAATGAATGGATGCCCCATCCCAGGAGGTGTTCAAGGCCACATTGAATGGGGCCTGTGGCAATCTTATTTAGTGGGTGGCATCCCTGCCCATGGCAGGGGGGTTGGAGTTAGATGATCTTTAAGGTCCCTTCCAACCTGAGCCGTTCTACCATTCTATAAGAAGGAAAAGAGTACGATTTGTCCAAAAACCTTATTTAAGGTCTTTATATTGCACACTATTGGATGAATTCACATACATGCTCAAGCTGCCAAGGGACTTATTAACACATGACTTAACTCACACAGACTGTATGCTTGGATCTGTACGTTAGCTCTCGTATAAATATATAACACACTCTACAAATATCCCAGCAACTTAAATTATTTCATAGCAGGAACAGGTATTTTTGCAGGTGAGGGGTCAGTTGATTTTGATATGTCATAATGCAAGCCTGGTAAAGAAATGTATTAATCTACAAAGGCTTAATGTATTCCATTCTGTTCAGTAGTTTAATAAATAGTCCATGATTTAATACTTCACTGATGAGGGAAGATGTCTGACAGGCTGCACATCCAATACTTAATGGAGAAAACATTTTTGTATGTCCATAACAGAAGGGTTCTGTAGCCACTGCATTTTTCACAGATTCTGATTCAGGAGAGATTATGTCAACAGGGAACATGTTCAGGACTCTTGATAGCTGGCATGAATTTCATCTCTCCGTGGTCTGACCACTCCAAGACATTTCCCCTTACTCTGGTCCCACATCTGAGCCTGTTACCTTCCTTTCTGGTCCTTTCCTAGCAGCAGAGATGACACTTCTAGAGTTAGTTAGGTCATTAAAGCTGTCCTTCTGTCCCTAGTGAGACTTTCAAAGGCATTTAAATTTGGTACCTTGATTTCAAACCACAATGTTCCAATGTGCTGCTGAAAACCTGAATTATGTGATGATGTGTCTGTTTAGTTGCAAAATACTCCAAACATCTGCTTCAGTATGTGCCTCCACTGTGCAACCAATCTATACACTACATACACATGGAAACAATGAAAAAATGCTAGAAGTGATAAAGAATTCTCCAGAGAAACTTTGCAACTTCTTCAGGGACTGCCCTAAAAGCATCATTGTTTATACCATGGCTCCCGGTATTGTTAGGCTGCCCAGTTCCTCTGTGAAACTAAGGCTCTGTGAAACTCCTCTGCCTACCTCTGATCCCACAGGGCTGCCCCACACAGTGCTCTGACTTAGCACACTCCTTCAGTAATGACACGGTGTAAAAAGTTAGGAGACAGAACAATTTCCCAAACATTTTTTGTATTATTTAATTTCTGTACAAAACTGAAAAAAAAAAGATTTTGGTTTACATTTTATAATTTCAACAGAATTTGAGGCTGTAATCAGTTGTAAATGATATATTTTGAGTGGAATATTTCAATATTTTATATTAAAAGTCACTCAGGTAATTACCCAATCTGCAGCAAAAACACTAATAAAAAGGATGAATTTTTAGTCCACTCCTACCGCCAGAAGAGACTGATATGATACTTATATGCTTATTTTTCCTGGGTTTTAGACCATTACATTTTCTTGGACATACTCTAGCTAAAAATGTTTGATCTGTTTTCTCAGCAGCAATAAACACTTCTGTACCTTCCATATTTCAGTGCCAATAGTCAGAAAGACATTATCACTTGAATTTGAATCTGGAGGAACCACGAAGTCAGATCAAAGTCTGTGCACAGAGTAGACGTATTTTCTGTCTGGTAATTAGCTGCTTTGAAATGACATTTCCATCTTTGAGATTTATATGCTCATAAAGTCAAGTGCAGTATTGTAGATCTTTACTTAATTGCTTTTGCAACATGCTTTACTATGGGTTTTAAATCAGCCTCATCTTTTTAATAAAGAGGTTACAGTGTTGTTTCCAGGCAAATCTGTTCTACAAATCTGCACCTTTTTTCTTTATTTGTTTTACTGTCACTCAGAGAATGAAAATGTATATAAACAAGTCATCCATGAAATTCCATGCATTGGTGTCATAACTCTGAGGTCTTTCAATCTTTGTATTCAACCAGTTCACAGCTCAGACATTTGACTTGATTGAGCACAGATGTCTATGATATCACTAAGTTCTCTCGAAGACAGAGTATATTATTGCAGTATTAACATTGAATATGTTTCTGTTTAATATGTACTCCTGAGACCAAATTCCCTGTGTCATCTGGAATGCTTTTTCCAGATAAGAACAAATCAATAGAGTTCTGCTAGCAGTTAAGGTCAAATCCAGCCTCAAAAACAACAAGTGAAATTAATAGAACTAGATAATTTGTTGTGGATGCTAATGGTTTATGTGAATTCAAAAACATATCAGGCAAACTCGTGTAAGAAGAATCTATTCAGGAGCATTAACTACAAAGCTCAGGAAATCCCTGATGGAGGTGAAAAAGTATGCTGCTATATGCTCCCTGTTCATACAGTCTTTCCTATGCAGATGCTATTATCACTTATATAAACAGGAAAAATCAGATTGTCTTTAGTCTGATCCA
This sequence comes from Anas platyrhynchos, assembly GCF_047663525.1. Taxonomy (NCBI): domain Eukaryota; kingdom Metazoa; phylum Chordata; class Aves; order Anseriformes; family Anatidae; genus Anas; species Anas platyrhynchos. The sequence continues at coordinate 135,514,755 of NC_092587.1, forward strand.
TTATGGACATTTATATGTTCTTATCTATATTTTGAAGAAAGCAAAAGCAATTCCTAAAAAAATATTTCAGTCATGTCAGTAAATAAATTAATCCAATCTAATCAAAACCACACAAGAAACCTAGGAGACTGTAACACTTAATAACACATGCTTGCAATGCAGCAGTGCCAATACGAAAACAAATCGTAAGTCTTATAGTTTTCAGTGAAGACTCTAGTAAGGACAGTGCAGATCAAAAACATTAATTAAAAAAAAATAATCCCAAAATGTCATTACTGGAGAGACAATGCAAATGCATAGCAGCATAAAATTTGCATTTTCCAAAGTAATATTTCTTGCCCTTTGGTTCTTCACTATTATTTCTGGTATGCAAAAATACTACATTTGCAGCATTCATAACTGTCATATACAATTTTTAATCAGTTGAAATTCTGCACTGTCCTGATTCCAAGGTGTTTGAAAGGTTGCTTTCTCACTGCAGTGAAAATTCAAATGTCACTACAAAAATCAGAGCTCACTCCTAGTTTAAAGTTCTGTCACAGCTCCTCATATATCATCACTTCCTGAATTAACAACAAAAACAGATCCAGAGTTTCCTGTTAAAGTAACTGGGGAAGCATTCCTGAATTCTTCTCCCTCCCTCTCTCCCTCTCCCACTATTACCTGAACAGATGTGGATTTTATTTTGGGTCAGCCATATTCCTTACCACATCCTGTGACTAGTTTATATTAAATTCCTTGCTTATCTCTCCAAAGTCCGTTCTAGTTTTACAACACAGTCTCCTTACAAAAAGAAATGGGGTGTTGATTAAAGCAGTACAATCAATCATTTATAACCCCTGTACAGTCCAATAAATGCTGATGTTGTCATTTAAGCCTTATTTCAAAACACACCTTAACAAATGTACTTAAACCAAACTTAGTTAAGGTCAATTTAAAAGATAACAGGTTAGGAATTAGTATATATCTTAGTTAGTATAGTTATTTAGATATATAGTTAGTTAGTGTATATCTTAGTGTACAACACCAACCATCACAGAATCACAGAATCACAGAATTTCTAAGTTGGAAGAGACCTCAAGATCATCGAGTCCAACCTCTGACCTAACGCTAACAGTCCCCACTAAACCATATCCCTAAGCTCTACATCTAAACATCTTTTAAAGACTTCCAGGGATGATGACTCCACCACCTCCCCCGGCAGCGTGTTCCAGTGTCTATCAACCCTTTCAGTAAAGAAGTTCTTCCTAACATCTAACCTAAAACTCCCCTGGCGCAACTTAAGCCCATTCCCCCTCGTCCTGTCACCAGGCACGTGAGAGAACAGGCCATCCCCCACCTCTCTACAGCCTCCTTCGAGGTATCTGTAGAGAGCAATAAGGTCGCCCCTGAGCTTCCTCTTCTCCAGGCTGAACAAGCCCAGCTCCTTCAGCCGTTCCTCGTAGGACTTGTTCTCCAGGCCCCTCACCAGCTTCGTCGCCCTTCTCTGGACCCGCTCAAGCACCTCAATGTCCTTCTTGTAGCGAGGGGCCCAAAACTGAACACAGTACTCGAGGTGCGGCCTCACCAGAGCTGAGTAAATTAAATTAAATTCCTGTTCTGCAGAATTCACAAAGCCTTCAAAATTAATTAGCATCCAAAAGTTTAAAAATTCAGATGCAATTTATCTATATTAACCAATCCATTATGCTTTTAAACTCAACATTAACTGAAATCAGACCTTAAGTGTCTCCTGAAAGTCCTGCTAAAAAGACACAGTTCCTTAAAGTGATGCAATTATGTATCTCAATGTTCTTTAAAAAAAAAATAATAGTTATTTATTTCTACTTCTCCAAACTGCAAATAAGTCTTAATATACAGCTTGTAGTACTCAAAAACTGTAAGGCTGGGAAAAAGAACACATAATGTACTATCTTTAGAGATTTATGATATTTAAAGAAATCCCATGATTTGGGGAACTTTGCTCATATTCATGAGCAGTTGGGACAGAGGTCTTTCTGTTTGTTTTTTGGTTTTGTTTTGTTCGGTTTTTCATATTAGCATAACATTTATAGAGTAAATTGAAGGTTTACATCATTTACATTTACATTTTAGTTTACATCAACTTAACATGCCTAGTTCAGATAGTTAATAGCCATGAAATTATTCATGGTTTTGTTCAAATTAGGGAGCAGAATATGCATTTGTAGAAATTGATACCAGAGATGTGTGGATCATTACTACTGCTCTCCACTGATTATGTTTATACAGTATGTGCTTTTTTCACATCTCTGTTTTGTGGTAGAGAACACTATCTCATGTATATTAAATAAGTGCTACTTTTCAAGCCTGGACTTAGGATCATACGTGCCTACAAAATGTCTTGATGAAATTTTGGGCTTTCTAAATTTTAAGCTTTCTAAAGCTTAATAAATAAAAAAAAAAAAAAAAAAAAAAAAAAAAAAAAAAAAGTGAAAAATCAGCCTTATTTCTACTGTAAAACAAAACAGCTTTGAATTTTAATTCTAAACTAAAACTATGTAAAGATATTTAAAAAAATCACTTGATAATGCTAAAGAAAATGCAGTGCAGTACAATACAACATTTTACTTCACAGAAGCTTAGAGATTTCAGTAGTATATATTTATGAATCAGAAGATCAAACGAGAAGTTGGTTCTTTCATTTATGTTAATGTCTTAGTACCACTCTATTCAGTACCTTCAATGTGAAATAAATTACATTCTTCATCGGTCCCTTTTCCTGAGATAAACACAAACAGATGGACACATGCAAGTCAGGAAAAGAGATTAGTCCTATGGAAGACACATTAAGAAGAACCAAATTACATCTGTGCTTTTATGGTGGGCTTCAACTAATGTTTGCCTTCTTAACTATGCTCTAACTGAGCTCCAGAAGTCAGAGAGCTCTTCTCTCTGAGGATTTGCATCCAACACAGAGGGGATGATTCACAATGCGAAGTATTTCTCTCACCATTGACCACAGTGGAAGCCGGGTGCTGTACTTTCTTACAGTTAAAGTTAAGTGAGATTAAACATTCCTTCTCATCATATGTCATATACTAAAATACCCATATTAAAAATAAATAAATAAATAAAACCAAAGACCTCCCCAGGAGATGATATCCTATATAGATGATATTCTAGTTTATTGTGATGCTACATATCCACGGTTAGCTAACTAATTAGTCTTTCCCTTCCCTTTGGAAAATCCATAAAGTTTTGCTGTGGTCTGCAGCTGAAAGCAGTTTGCTTCCTAGTGATAAACACAGATGTTTCTCATAAACAAAGATACAGCAATTAAAATTTGCATGCATATCAGATCTTTCTATGAAGCTAAAAGTAGCTCACAGTAATGGGTTAAATTCAGAAGTACTTCATTGTATTTTAAAGGGCTGCAGAGATCATCAAGCAGCTGTTGCTGATGCCCACCCAGCAACTGTTTGGGGTGCATCTCAGGGGGCATGGGATACCTGAAACTGCTCCCTCCATCTGGGCAAGCTACAGAGCTGGTTCTTATGCAGTCTCTCAAGCTCTCTGCTTAGCTCAGGTTAAACTTGGAATAATTGGTGGATGCTCTACAAAATTTGAAAGTTACTGCTTCTGTTTGACACCAAAAGAAGTCTTGTGGGCTTAAAATTTAACTGTTTTCTGAATATACATGTTAGCTAAACAAAAGCCATGCTTTCATCTTCCAAAGTTGCCTTGTTTATATCCTTCTGTGAAGAAGTCACTTCTACAACACCATGGCTACTCCTTGTCCAATCTCACATATTTCATGGAAAACAGACTCTCCCTGCACTTCCTCACATAAATACAACTTCCTGGCTTAACTACCTGTAGTTTAAGTAAGCCTTTTCCAGAGGTCTGCTGTTAGGGACACCTTGAGTTTTATGATTCACCCACTCACTTTCAGTTACTGCAGAAAACAGACCTGCAGGCTTCACAAGGTTTCTAAATCTACTCACTTTCACTTTAAGTAATTCAAGAAACAAACTAAACATACTGCTTAACACCCACAATGACTTCCTTGCTTCATCTTCTTACTCACTTGAGCTGTCTTTGGATTTAGATGCAAATCTAGTTGAAGTATCTTCTTTCTCCCATGCAGCTTGCCTCTTTTCTGAGGTTATGTGGTAAGTTGGTATTCACATGGTTTTCCTTGCATTACTTTGTACCATTCTGTTCAGCTATACTCATCTTCTGCAGGGTACTAAACCCTTCATTATTTTTAGGCAAGGATTCTTTGCCTCACTACCCTACAATACAGGAGGTACCAGCTAGTGGATAGACAGCCTGAACACAGTTAGGATCAGTACAAACAATGCAGCCATGGTTATCCTAGGTTATCCTACCTTTATATATACAGTTGCAGCAGCTACTGGACACCAACACCTCATTCTTTCAGGATTAAAGTTTCAGCCACTAGTCAAAGGGGTTATGCTTCTGCTTCCTTCACATCTTTGGCCTTATGAATCTTTTGTTCTTTTACACCAGCATTTTAGCTATTACCGAGCAATACTTGCACAGTGCAAAGGGCTTTTCCATTTCCTATCTGTCCCCCCAGCAAGTAGTGGGCTAGTGGTGAATAAAAGGCTGGGAGGGGACACAGCCAAGACAGTTGACCCGAATTAGCCAAAGGGATATTCGATACCATATAACAAGTTCAGCAATAAATCAGGGGGAAGCAGGCAAGAGATCTTCCAAGACAGCTGTTGCTCAGCTGGTAGGAGTGGGTGAGTGTTGCTGAATCGGTTATGGGTTCTTTCTTTTTCTTTCTCTCTTTTTCTTTGTCTCTTTACTTATTAAACTCTCTTTATCTTGACCTATTAGTTTCTCTTGATTTCGCCTTTCCAACTTGCTCCCACATCCTGCTGGGGTGTGGGGGGTGAGCAAGCAACTGGTAGGAGCCTAGCTGCCAGCTGGTGTCATCCTACCAAAACACCAGAGAAGAAAAATATTGAAGACCCTTTTATCCTCAGTGTTTTACTTGCTGATTATTTTTTTTTGGCATTCTTTTAAATCGTTATCTTTTTTCCTATTTGTGCCATAGAGAGTGCCTAAGTATTTTATTGGAGGTATTAGTTCTATGGTGAATCAAAAAGGTTTCCTTTGTGGTATTTGTTTTAGATCTTAAATCCGCCTGGGCGTCAATCCCCAGCTGCATGTGCTACATTTGAAAAATGAGAATTAAGTGCTGACATTGTTGACTCTGGGTTCATAAAGTTCTGCCCCACTCCCCCACCCCCAATATGTTAACATCTATGTGCATTGAGGATACCACCATATAACATTGGTGGTGCACATACAGAAGCCTACCATTTTCTATTTAATTTCTAGATAAATATTTACTAGTAATGACATTTCATCCATCATGCTATGTAATAACCCATAAAGATGAATTAGAAAATTACAAGTTGGCTGCAAACTTATGTTGCTATGGTAACATTTCCATAGCAAATTGTATTATTGTAAAAGCCAATGTGCATGGAAATTCTTCCATTAGCCTGCATTAAAATTATAGTCATAACATGCCTATGGTTTTCCAAATATGCATGTGAAAAAAACCCTCGCATCTAATAATACAAGATTTTTTAACATTTTTTCTTAATTTAGATAACTGTAGACATATGGGCTGATACGTACAGGCCAGCGACCCACTGGAGTGGCAGAATCCCCTTCCTTGGTGTGCACTCCATGTGGCACAGCAATGACATATGGGAAAGGTGGTTCACAGCTCAGTCTTTCACACAGATTAAAAGCTTGTGAAGCACTTGGTGCTTCTTGTATACATGGCTTGAAATGTTGATGTCCCTCCCTGAATTTTTCAGGGGTATGAGCAGTCCACTAGAGCTTGACTTCTTATCATGCTAATTCATTTCTGCTGTTGTAAGAGCCACTCACACATCTGCTTGTTTTTACATGTTGGTCAGATAACACTAATGACAGCAGATCTTTGCAAAGCTTTGTGGCTGTGCTCAAGGTAGCTGTCACAACTAGCATTAAAACTAAGTTAATGGTTCTGCAACAAAATAATCAAAGTAGCCAAAAGTCCAAAATAATTTCTAAGCTACTATTAACAAAACTATAAGGAAATTCATACAGTAAAATTAACTTTCTGAAATAAACTTTGCTTTCTTTAGCAATTTGAGGTCTGTTATAACAACAAGAAAGCAGTGCTGGAACTATCACAAGTATCCCTGAAGGAAAATCTACAACCAGGTTGAACTTTTCAACTTCTAAGTATTACTTGCAAATAAAATTGTCTAATTCTGCCCAGCTGGAAGACAACTATGCAAGTACACCTTCTACTAATGCTGTTTACTTAGGTTTTGCTTTGTTTTTTTTCCTGTGTAGCATTTAGCATTAATCATATTTTCCACAATAGGTATTTTAAACCCTATGCTCAATTAAAAATCTAATTAAGATGAGCTAAAACAAAAAGTGGTCTTACAAATTGAAAAATTTGGCCTTGTTAAGTCATAAATAAAAAATTGGAGGCAAGCCTACAGGCATTCAGCATGGTCTGAATGGGTTTTCTAGTTATCTATGTCCTCTCTTGGAAGATGTTGTACCTATTTTAAGGGAGCCCTTGAATAAACCTTTCCCTGAAGGACTTTTGTTCTCTCTTTAAATAGGTGCATATACATGTACACCTATTCAGTTTATTAAGCAGCTTCTCATGGCAGAAGGATCATGGCTGCTGATGGAGCATACTCCCATGAGGACAGAAGAACCTGTCACTAAAGTAGAGAAAGGTGGAAGATGGTGGGGAGCTGGTGGTGACTTTCTAGCTAATACATCCACACTAAGCTGGCACCTTCAGGCACTGCCCATCCACATCCTGAGCCTAGCACCATCAGCCCCTTCTCCCTTCTACACACAAGATGTCCTGTCCCACTCACCCAGGAATAAGACAAGCAATGCCACTGCAGCCACCCTCCACCTGAGGTCAATGCCCCACCACTAAGTACTGACCTTAACAAGATGCAGGGGCATCCACCATGGATAGAACTGACTAAAGCACTCAGGAAGAAAAAAGCTCAAGAGTGCCTCAGCACTGTCACAGGACTCTGCTAAAAGGGTGCTTAGGATAAGATTTATTTTGTTTAATACCAGTGTAGTGCTAGATCAGAGAGAAGCTAGACAACATTTAATGGTATATCCAAAAAGCAGTGTGCTTCTGTGGTAGTTTTACTCTGCTGGGCAGTTGAACTTCACTGCAACTGCTCTCTCACTCCCCCTCCTCAATGGGAAAGGGGAAGAAATATGATTAAGAGGGCTCAATGTTTGAGATGAGGACAGGGAGATGCTCAATGATTATTGTCACAGGCAAAACAGACTCAGCATAATCAGTAATTTAGTTTATTGCCTATTACCAACAGACTAAACCAGTGAGAAACTAATAGCAAATTAAAAATACCTTCCCCCAATCCACTCTGCTCTATGTCCTTCCCCTGAGCAGTCCAGGAGAATGGGGAATAGGGGCTGCAGTCAGTTCCTAATGCTTTGTCTCCGCTACTCCTTCATGGTCACGCTCTGCCCCTGCTCCCCGTGGGGTCCCTCCCACGGGATGCCGTGTCCTTCCCAAACTGAGCCTGCGGGGGCTGCCCACAGGCAGCAGCTCTTCAAGCACTGTTCCCACATGGCTCCGTACCACGGGGTCCATCCCCCAGGAGCAAACTGCTCCAGCACAGGTCCCCCATGGGTGACAGCTCCCCCCAGGCCCCCTGCTCCTGCGTGGGCTCCTCTCCACGGCGTTCCAGCCTGGGGCCTGCTCCTGCAGGGGCTCTCCATGAGCCAGGCCACATCCATCTGCTCCACCGGGGGCTCCTCCACGGGCTGCAGCGTGGAGATCTGCTCCATGTGGGACCCGTGGGCTGCAGGGGGACAGCCTGCTCCACCAAGGGCCTCTCCATAGGCCACAGGGGAACTCCTACTCCGTGCCTGGAGCACCTCCTGTGTTCCTGCTGCACTGACCTGGGGGTCTGCAGGGCTGCTTCTCTCACATTCTTATTCCTCTCTCCCAGCTGCTGTTGAACAGCAGTTTTTTTTTGTTGTTGTTGTTTGTGTTGTTTTTGTTTGTTGTTGTTGTTGTTTTGTTTCTTCCCTTTCCTAAATCTGTTCTCCCAGAGTTCCAAGGCAAGAACTCCTTGCCTTGGCTCTGGCCAGCAGCAGATCCCTTTTGGAGCTGGCTGGAGCTGGCTCTGACAGCTGCTGGACTCTTTTCACAGAGGCCACCCTGCGGCCCCCCGGTACCAAAACCTGGCCACATAAATCCAATACAGATCAGAGTTCCCAAACTAAAATGAACCAGAAGGCCTCACATTGCCTTGCCTCTTTTCTCTCACATCCAGGCAGTGTGTAGCTGCTGCAAGCCCTTGGTGAAATCAGGGCTCTTGATGACCTTTGCCACAGCACATGGCTCCATTTATTAGGTAGGAGGTCTGTGCTCATAATACGGAGGTGTTCTCAGAGAAAGCTGAAAAACATACTTGTAAAAGTATGTTGGATTATTTAAAAAAAAAAAAAAAAAAGGAAAAGAAAAGAAAAAGAAAAAAAAGTGCTAGTGAATTCAAACAAACAAGAAGTTTAAAAACAGCACACAGATACATAGAACTTCTTTAATAGCCCAAAGTAACACTTCATGTGACAGATATACGTGCAGGACAGAAAACTAGGCACAAGGAACAGAGATTAAAGGACTAATGCATCCCAGCTTGGCAGGTAGCAGATGCCAGCTCCACAAGCTGTTCAGAGTCTTCTGTCTTGCACTTGAGATGCATTTCCTCACACTTCTCTTTTTATGGACAAAACGACCTTGTCCTACTTTCAGTCTTTTCCACTGCCATAAATAGATATTAATGCACTTCAGTTTTCCATTTCATTTTAACAATGTTCAGGTCAGATCTTTCTGACCATTGGAAGTGGGTATATTAACAATAACATGCTAGTTCAGTCTGTTTCTGTCCTGCAGCTATTTGATGTAATGCTTAGAACTGAGATTTTATGGACAGAATATCCATCACAGTTATGGATATTCCACTACTGACATGATAACTGCCATTGTTTTCCCATAAAGTGATGATAACCATCTAGAAGCACAAGTAAATGAACAGACAGCAATTCAGATGGAATAAATATATTTTAATGAACATTTTTACATCCAAAAGCCCAAAGAAGAATATAGTTTCTTTGTTGAAAAGTTAGTAATTTAAGTTTTGCTTTTTTTTTTTAATTCTTCCTACAGCTTTAGCAATGTCAGCCTAGCATGAAAATTTCCAGTTTATAAAATTTTCCCCCAACATTTTTCTAAAAATATGTTTATCTAATTTTGTCATGGTTACTAAGCATTGCCCTGAGAGAAAATTTTATCATTTGAGTAATAGCTCCCTAAATAACATTTAAATGATTTATTATAATAATGAGAATGTCATTTCATTCATTTCCCAGGTCTTCAAAATCTTCAGTACTCATCATAAAAATCAGAAAAAAAAAAAGTAAAGAAATAAATTTTGTCATCACTACAGAATGTTAATCAGGTTTAAACTCTGATTATGTTCACTTGAAGAGCACACCTGAGTTGGAGGCATAGAGGCTTATGTCAGATTTATAAACAAAATATTTTAAGCTCCTCAAGGATGAAACAGAAGACATTTGCATTCTGATGATGATTCCCATAATTTCACATTTTGCTTTAGCAAACCAAGGAAAACACACTATACCTCACAAGTAAATGTAACAATATAAAACATGTACCTGCCATGCGATACCAGCTTAGTCCTAGCACCCTGAATATCAGAAGACTTGGTTTCCGATTCAGGTTTTGCTTCTGAGCCCTGCCTGCAAGAGGGATTTAGGAAGCCTAGGAGGTCCAAGTCAAGGTTTAGGATAAAAAAAATCATTCCTATAATCAAATGTGATATGTCAGAAGAGGCTAGAGAATCTCTATTGATTTTCAAGGTTTAATTACACAAAGCCATATCTGACCTAACGGTGCTAGATTTGAGGTAGTGCTCCTCCAAGCGCTGCTTCCAACCAACTCTGTGATTCATTGATTTCAGCAACAGAAGTGGTTCTTGATCAAATGCATCTCTAAAGAACTGCAGGCATGCTTTAAAGACTTGATATTATACAACAGCTGACACTGATTTTCATGCAGATGCAATTTACAGTGGAAATTGTTCTACAAAATCTTTCTTTAAAAACCCAACCCCAGGCTTTTAACATGCAGTTTAGTTGATTAGGTTCAAGTAAGTATAATATTATGGTTTACCATAGAGTTAGACGAAACACTATAAATAAATGTTTATATTATTCTGGGTTTGTTTTGGTTTTAGTATTCTACTCAAATACTTAAGTTGCATGAGATTTTTGTACTGTTGGCTAATGCATCTGATTACAAACCCAAGTATACAATACACATATGGCTGAAGACACCAATGACATCTGATTAGATTATTTTATGACTGTAGAAAATAACAAGACATTTCAAAGCCAGTTAAAAAGCATTGTTGTAATATGGTCCTGATATCATTACAGGCTTTAAAAAAATACATCAAATTCAACAATACTTTAACAAAGAGAGAAGAAAAAAAGAAAAAGGGAAACTCATCATAGTGGAACTAACAGAGCTCTGTTTTGAAACATGTTTGCTTCCAGTCTCTTATAGAATACAGGTTCAGGAAATTATTTTATGACCTAATTTCCCCCAACAGTGTTTGTTCTGAGGCTGACCAGTAAGGAGCTCTGCCGTGTCCCTTGCTTTCCTGATTGCAGCCCTGGTGTTCTGCAACTAATGAGGCCCAGATGGGGCCACAAACAAACAAAATTAAGTGGGTGGGAAGGGACTGATTTATAGTCCTACTCATTCTCCTCCCCCTCCAAAATAAACAAAACTAAGAAATAATAAATCCCCCTAGGCTACTAGAAAAATTGCTAGCCCATATGACATGTACACTCTTAGAGGTCTCCAAATGGAGCAAGACAGTGAGACTATCAGATGCATTCCTTTCAACATAGCATACTAATCTGTAGCTACCATATCTGCTGTATCTTTTTTGGAGGCAGTTTACCTTGGAGGAGCATGTGGCCTACGTGTGATATTTCAAACAAATAGTATGCATTTTCAGTCCTGCTTGTGTTAGAAGTTGTTTTATTTCAGTCCTACATGTATGGTAGGGTTTAGGATCTCCAAGGACTATTGTGTCTGAAAAATCTAGCATAGCAGAAGACTAGCCTGTTTGTGTGTGCCTGCTTGCTCATAAAAATTGTCTACACAAATATTTGATTATAGGTACATGCTGACTTACCAGATAATGCATAAGATAAAGTATGCTTCCTTTAAAATAAAACCATTTTAGAGGTAAATATAAATCATTCGTGCATGAAGCTCCTTTCATATGATTCTTGGCCCTTCCACCATTGCTTTCTTTCTATGCACATACCCCCAATAAAAGATTTTGTCACTGGTGAGTAAGACTTGCATAACTCAATTTTTATATGGTTTGCCCTTTCAGCTGGCCTGCTTTATGTTTGTTGTAATCATCATTTTGGAAGAGGGAAAGACTGCTGACGTAGTCTACCTAGACTTCAGCAATGCCTTTGACACAGTCTCCCACAGTATTCTGGAGAAGCTGGCAGCCCGTGGCTGAATAAGTACACTCTTTGCTGGGTTAAAAATGGGCTGGATGGCTGGGCCCAGAGAGTAGTGATGAATGGAGTTGAATCCAGCTGGCAACCGGTCATGAGTGGTGTTCCCCAGGGACTGATCACAGAATCACAGAATTTCTAGGTTGGAAGAGACCTCAAGATCATCGAGTCCAACCTCTGACCTAACACTAACAGTCCCCACTAAACCATATCCCTAAACTCTACATCTAAACATCTTTTAAAGACTTCCAGGGATGGTGACTCCACCACTTCCCTGGGCAGCCTGTTCCAATGTCTAACAACCCTTTCAGTAAAGAAGTTCTTCCTAACATCTAACCTAAAACTCCCCTGGCGCAACTTAAGCCCATTCCCCCTCGTCCTGTCACCAGGCACGTGGGAGAACAGGCCATCCCCCACCTCGCTACAGCCTCCTTTGAGGTATCTGTAGAGAGCAATAAGGTCGCCCCTGAGCCTCCTCTTCTCCAGGCTGAACAAGCCCAGCTCCTTCAGCCGCTCCTCGTAGGACTTGTTCTCCAGGCCTCTCACCAGCTTCGTCGCCCTTCTCTGGACCTGCTCAAGCACCTCGATGTCCTTCTTGTAGCGAGGGGCCCAAAACTGAACACAGTACTCGAGGTGCGGCCTCACCAGAGCCGAGTACAGAGGGACGATCACCTCCCTAGCCCTGCTGGTCACACTGTTTCTTATGCAAGCCAGGATGCTGTTGGCCTTCTTGGCCACCTAAGCACACTGCTGGCTCAAAATTGGTACATATAAGCTACATGATTTTGGGGCTCATCCTCTTTAATATCTTTATTAATGATTTGGATGAGTGAATTGAGTGTATCCTTAATAAGTTTGCAGATGACACCAAGCTGGGGGGAAGTGTCGATCTGCCAGAGGATAGGAAGGCCCAGCAGAGGGACCTGGACAGGATGGGTCAGTGGGCAGAGACCAATGGGATGAGGTCCAACATGGCTAAGTGCTGAGTCCTACACGTTGATCACAACAACCCCATGAAACACTACAGGCTTCAGGCAGAGTGGCTGGAAAGCTGTGCAGAGAAAAGGGATCTGAGGGTGTTGGTTGATGCTCAGCTGAACATGAGTCAGCAGCATGCCCAGGTTGCCAAGAAGGCCAATGGCATTCTGGCTTCTATCAGGAGTAGTGTAGCCAGCAGGACAAGGGAGGTAATTGTCCCCCTGTACTCAGCTTTGGTGAGGCCATACCTCAACTACTGTGTTCAGTTTTGGGCCCCTCAGTACAAGAAAGACATTGAGGCCCTGGAGTGTGTCCAGAGAAGGGATGTAGAAGCGCCTAGACTACAAGTCCTATGAGGAGCAGCTGAGGGTACTGGGGTTTTTTAGTCTGGAGAAGAGGAGGCTCAGAGCAGACCTTATTGCTCTCTCCAACGACCTGAAAGGAAGGTGTGGGAAGCTGGGGGTAGGGCTCTTCTCACAGCTAGCTGGTGATAAGACTAGAGGGAATGGCCTCAAGTTGCTCCAGGGGAGGTTTAGGTTGGAAATTAGGAGATATTTCTTCTCAGATAGAGCAGTCAGGCATTGGAACAGGTTGCCAAGGGAGGTGGTAGAGTCACTGTCCCAGGGGGTATTTAAGGAAAGGTTGGATGTGGTGCTTAGGGACATGGTTTAGAGAGTGACATTGGTAGTAGGGAATGGTTGGAGCAGATAATCTTGAAGGTCTTTTCCAACCTTAATAATTCAATGATTCTATGAAAGTCTAGCAGTGATCTAAGAGCAGTATCATGGAGATAAAATGGTTTTATCAGGTAACAACATAGCATGTTTGCTTTACAACCCCTCCATCTACAAATTAGGGTATAGGATTAAATGACATTTTAAAATTTGAGATGAGTAAAGAAGGATAATGAGCTGTCTTGGTAAGAACTATGTTGTCATACCTCTTAACACCCCTTAGTTAATCATAATAAAAACTGATCATTAATATTTCTAAATTTTCAAAAAGTGGTTATAATTTTGAAATCAAAGGCACACTTTGAATATTATAATATTGTCAAAATTGGGACTTTGAAAATGGTGTCACTAGGTCTGTTATTTGCAATTCCAAGAATATGTGGAAAAACACCTCTGATATCATTGAAGCTGGGCATTTGGCAAGGTGACTTTGATTTCAACAAAATAATGCCATGCAGCTCTTAGGCAGTGATGGCTCTGAACCTCAAGCTCCAGACAAATTGTCTACTAATAGTTTGCAGAAGATGCTGACATGTTAGGGAAGTAAGAAATGCTCACAAGTGCACACTGGAGTATCAGCTTCAATGTATTAACAACATCTAACAATACTTCATGTGTACTGTAATCTTACATCTCATGTACTTCTGTATACCATACTCATATTGTTTTATTTGTATTCTCATCCTATCCATGAGTCTTCACAACAAGCAACAAGAAACAGCCATGGCTTTACGTGCTTTCTCTTCTCTTAGGAAAATAAGCTCCCTGGTTAGAAAATGCAAGACTGGAGGACCGTGGTCCCCTGTAATCCAGGAATTCTGCCTCTGAAAATTCCAAGAATGAAAAAGAGGAAAAAGTCCATCTCAAGCTTAATGAATAATATAATGATTTTGCATTTTTTTAATAATTAACTTCTGGTTGATGTATTATTTAGTAGTGTTCTAAGAACAAATAAGCATACGTAAGCATAGTCCAAGGATGTTCATATTGCCCTGCTGTGGAACAGCATGAATGGTAACAAAAGACCAATTCCAGTATGGAAAAATAGGAAAATAAGACCTAATTTCTTCAAGGAACTATTCAGTTCCCACAAATCACTCAATTTAGGATAGTTTTTTACTTTGTTATATGCCTGAAACAGTAGATATTATTTTGTAACTTATCGGTGCATAATTATCATGAAGTTAGACTATAAAATCTTGGGGTTTGTATTTCCTTACTTAGAGAAGGTAGAGATGCCTTTAGAACAAAGAAAAAGACCCTCTGAATATAAGCCCTGCACCACTGTTTCCTTACCAAGGTGCTACTAACCCCACTGGGCTGAGGCTGCCAATGTGAAAAGCATGGCCAGGTGACTGCTCCAGAGTCTGAGGCATAATGGGGGGGGGGGGGGGGGGGGAGGGGGAGGAGGAAGAGAAAGCGGAAGCATATGAGGATGGGTGGGAGGAGAAAACCTCAGCAGTGAAACCCAACTAATGCTGGAAAGTGCTGTGTACACTTCCCAGGGTATACATTCAGAGTATATATTCATTCAGAGGCTATGGAATAAATCAGCTAAAATGTCATTGTACCACATTGCATTTTTACCAATCTCTATTCCAAGATATATCATGAAACAGAACATCACAGCTGCCCTCCAAATTTAAATTGTCACAGAGGCATTTTTCTTTTCCTTTTCTTTCTCTCTCTCTTTCTTTTTTTTTTTTTTTTGTTCAGCATCAAACCACCAAACAAAGGATGACAAATTGTCTTCACTGCAGGAACACCAGGGCTTTTAATCACATGGCCCATGCTGTTGGGAGATATTTAACAATCTTTAATCTACATTGACTACTTTGTAAATGAAGCTAGCCACAGGGTCTGATGGCTTCTCTTTGTCCTTCTACATGGAAGGCCAGCAACAATCAGTGTAACATTTCATTTTGCCTTGAGCTGGTTTTGTTTGTGGCATAAATATGAAACAGTATCATTAAGGATGAGTGACCTAGTATGACACTGCTCACCAAAACATTTTCACACTCTGCAGGCTATAAATCTATTGATGTTCCTGTGTTTTGTGAATGAGTGCTGTGAAAGTGAAGAATATCCACATAATTTTATTTGACACGTAAACTGCACTGTGTGTTCCAAATCTGTCATCACTGCACTGAAATCTATCTTTGACATTAATTTGTACAAACAGCAAGTCACTTGAGGAGGAAAATACTTTTTTTGTCTGGAAAACAGTGCAGCTTGGTTTGGTAGGAGACAAATCTGTCAAGGGCACTTTGCCAGTCACTAAGCCATGGCTGTCATCTAGATCTCTTTCTCATGTAAATAGAACTCTCTTCATAACATTTTTTTTTTCCTGGAAGTGCTTTGTTTACATACAAAAGAATGAAAACAGTGATCACATTAATTTAAATTGGAGAAAAAAATGCTAAAGAAGATTGACGAGGTGGAGGGTTGGCTTTCTGAAAAATTCTGAAACTTCAGACCAACTTCTTAATAGCATAAAACTTAGCATTAAAAAAAAGAATAATAATAATAAAATCATAAAACTTAACAAATGTATTGTCTTTTTTATAGGGTTTTGAAGCACAAATGCATTGCTGTATTCATAGTATTCAGAAATCAGTAAACAGTTAAAGACAAAGCCAGAAAAAAACAGATAGCTTTTATACCTTTTTTGAATGTAAGACTATAAACTAAGACCACGCCATGATCTGTTTCCTTATAAATGGACTGTAGTGAAAATTAATGTTTTACACAAAATATAAAAGAGAAAACACTGTACGTTTAGTATTTTTTGAGATGTTGCATAACTCCTGGATTCTAAACATTCTCCACTCTTTCTGATTTCAAAACCTTGCAGTATTCGGCCCAATGTATTTTAAAATAGGTCCTAAAGTATCTGATAATCTCACCTCCTTCACTGAAATCCTGATGAAAACCCAAGACACTTATAAGCCAACTTAATGCCATGGATAGCAAGATCTGAAAGTGTTGTAAGATTTTTCTTCCAAAATGGAAAGAAACATCTTTTCTTTTACCCACGCCACGCTTTTGAATGTCTGTTCTCAAAGCCTTGAGCATGAAAATAGTTGGAGAATCTTAAATCCATATTTCCAATATTTGTAACTGTCCCCCAGACAATCAAAGTGAATTCATATGATGAGCACCCTAGTACTGGCTCAGCCCTAAAGATTATTTACTGTAATTATCCTCCTCTCTCAACACACACACGCACATTTTAGACTCCAGAATATCAAAACTTTGTTCCAAATACATTTCTCCTGCAACTGTTAGGGACCTCAAAACTCCAGAGTTTCTTGCAAAGACCAGCATAGGACTCAGAAATAGAATAAGAAAACTTCTGAGAGTATTTACAGACAAGCTCTTCCCACCCCCAGATTTCTAACCATTAAAAAAAATAAATTAATCTCAACAAATTTCCATCTGGTTTCCACAGGGCAGTCTTATGCTGGAATTGAACAGAGACACATTATTTTGAGCAGCAGCATTTAGAGACCAAGCAGAAAATCAGATCACTACAAATAAAAACAGTTTAAGCTCTATCATTTCTCCTTCTTGTTTGCCAAATGGAGCTCACTTTCTGATACTTTTCAAGAGAAGTTTCAACTTCAGCCAGTAGCTGAAGTTGTTTCTCAATGCAGTCTGCAGCCCGAACAGTTCCTTCATTTTTTTTTTTTTTTTCACTTACACTTTTCTTTATTTCTCCTGTTATGAGGAATGTCCTGTAAATTATACTAAATAAAATCCATGCCATGGAGCACTTTTCTGTTCATTGGTGAGCTGACTGGTAGCATGCTGACAAAGAAGCAGAAGGTTCAAAGCTAGAGGTGCAACAACCCATACCACAAAGCTGGAGGTGCAACAACCCACACCACTTCTCTCCAGAAGTATCTTGACAGATTAATTGCAGTAATGTAAAAGGGGTAGGATGAAATGGTCAGAAATAAATGTTATTATTATTTATACTTATCAGATAATTATTGTTATCAGACAATCTTCTCTGTCCTGAATGTTAACATTGTTCTGTGAATAATTCCAATTAGAAGGATAGATGTTTGCATATAATGTAAACTCATTTTAAAATAACAAACACTAAATTCAAACTCAGTATAATCAAAGAACTTAAAAAAATATATAAATCAATCAACCATTGCACTTCTTCCCAGGGAATGAAACAAATCTTTCAAAAATATTCAGATCAGGAAAGACTCTTGCCTCCATTTCACCATGTTTTTCTCCCTTCACTCTCATATTAGTTACCTACTCACTGATCAAGGTTTATTTTCCCAATAATTCAGGGTACAGAAGGGATAAATTCAAAATTTTGTTCTTATCAAATTGATTTATTGGGAACTGATGTCTCTACAATTGACTTCACTTCTGTGACTCAAAAAAACTAACAGTGTAGTAATTGAGAATTCTGTATAAGTTGTCTGGTCAAATCAATCCTGTTTCACTAAATTTTGCAATTTTGTGTGAGATGATGTAACCTTGTATTATCTTGGGTCATTCATGCACTTTTATTTTCATTTGTAAAATGCCAGAACTGGAAAAAAATATTTAATTTAGATACAATGAGTTCCCCGTGCAACAGGCTTTGTAATTTGGTTCTGAGAAAAAGATTTATAAAGAAGTTTGTTAGTTTGCATCATATAAACCAATGTGGTTTTGTTTGTTTGTTTGTTTTTTCCACTTTATGTTGAATAGTACTTGGGTTGTCTAAATTTCCTTGGAGTAAGATGATCACTTACATCCCAGAACTGCTAAATAAGATTCTTGGTATACCTTTTAAGCTGATTTGCTGCTTCTGCTCTGGAAAATATTACTTGAAAAATATGATCTCTAGACAGTTTGGAAATACAAGAATATTATAAAAGAGCAGGTCATCTCTGTGTGTTGAGTATGTGCGAGAGTTTAACTATGCTCTGAAGCTTTGCCTCTGCTAACTGCAAGCAGCTGACTCTTCAGCAGCTCTTCTTTGAAATGACTCTTTAGTACTGAAGCACCAAGTTAGGAGTTGTTAATCATGATCAAAATAGAAACAGCAAAAAATTCAGTACTGAATTCACAAAGGAGAAAAGTGGAGAACCTCCAAGGTGGTGGGGAAAAAAAACGGGAGGGGAGGGGAGGAGAGGGAAGGGGTGGGGAGAGGAGGGGAGGAGTTCAGTCACAAAGCATCAGGTGAATTCCCATTAGATTTGTGTCCTGTGCTTTTGTTTTATTTATTTATTTTTAAAAATAATTTCAGTATAAATTCTGTTGGAAGTGCCTTAACACAGCTAGGATATTGTCAAGTTTTCCAATGTATCTGTTTTCAGAAGTCTAAACTAGAACTTCGAGGGGAGAAAAGCTTTCTGGGGCATGAAGGGATAAAATTTGACTTACAAAATCTTCATCCTAGGAGAGCCTATTTTTTCTATTTTTTAAAAATAGAGGCAAAAAAAAAAAATAGTTCAAAGACTAGGTGTACAGTCAATTTATTATTCTACTGTCTCAACAACTCCTGTCAAGCAGAAGCAATAGATTCTGGTATGATCGATAGTGAAGGTTATTTGGCATATAAAGTTTTTAATGTATTTGGGGCTCATTTTTTTGAGGTAATGGAATTTGGGTTTTCCAGAGAGCTGGACTGGGATCTGATCCAAGACATTCATATTCATTAGCCATGATTTCGTATCCCAAGGTAACTCTTTGGAAGAAAACAAATACATCTGGATTTCACATAGATTGTAATGCAAAGCTGCAAAAGGAAATGCGAAAGTAACTGTTTCATTGCCAAATAGACCCAAAGACTAACCAAAGTCAGAAAAAGTATAATGCAACTTGTGGAATTTAAGTAGCAACCAGATTGTCCGCAATACATTACAGTGATGAGCTTATTATTCTTTAAAGCAATGTTAC
Organism: Anas platyrhynchos; assembly: GCF_047663525.1. NCBI lineage: Eukaryota > Metazoa > Chordata > Aves > Anseriformes > Anatidae > Anas > Anas platyrhynchos. Next base: position 135,534,032 of record NC_092587.1, read on the forward strand.
AGGTCATAAGATAAGTAGAACCATGTTGCCTTTTCTAGACACAGAAGTTGTGTATTTTTCCTTTAACAAATAACTGGAGATGCTATCCTTTTTTTTTTTTTTTTTTTTTTTTTCCCCACAGAACTGTAGAGGAAACAAATGTAGTGAAATTGTTTATTTCTTATCCAAAATTGCTCTGTCCAATGTTGAAAATCAAAGTTGGCAAACAACAAACCAGTTAGTAGCATCTCTGTGTGAAAAGGCCATGAAGCATGGAGCCATCTATGAAATACAGTCTTTTCAATGAATGATTCATAATAATCCAAATCTATAAAGTTTTCTGAGTAGACCTCAGAAGAAAAGTAAATGTGGATATTTCTCTTTAGAGCCATTTGTAAATGTGTGGCCTCTGAAGTCTGTCTCCAAGGGATACAGTTTGAAGTAATATTATTTTAAATTAGCAGTGGTAATATGGGCTTTTAATTCCTAGGAAGAAAAAAAAATCACTTTCTTTCACTGTATAGTATTTATTGGCATTCAGTTCTGGTAGTTGAAGTCTTCAGTCTCCTTGGAACAGGGATAAAATGTCCCATTTTTAATTTGGCGGATCTATAGCCAACATAGAGTCCAGCAATAACAGCTGCGGTGCAGGTGTGATAGGCGAAGAGCCTGCCCGGACAAAACTGTCTCGCTGCCACCTGGGTCTTACAGGAGCAGCTTTGGACTAAGCCTGACAGGGGATGCCTTTCAAGGACCCAGCAAAACTAGCACCCAGGCTCCTTGGGCTTGGCAGGAAATGTGCTGTGGCCCCTAGGCATTTGCACACGTGTCAATGTGTGAGATCCACAAGGTCTACCAGCACACATGCTCTCATATTTTGGATCTTTTACCTCCAAATAGGCAATATAACTTAATTCCGCAGCTTTGCCTGGCCTCAGTTCTATTGTACAAGTGCACAGGTGAAGAACAGCATACTCTAGAAAACACAAGGTTAAGCTCTCATTAGTAAGTTGGAAATAACTTAGAAAAAGAGCATAAATTCTCTTAAAAACAGCTAGATTTTATTTACAAATTCCCTATTTTGGTTTTTCACTTAGGATGTCTAAGATATGTCTCAGCTGTTAGATCTGTAGAAACAGCTCGTAGGGCAACACCCCGTTTGTGCTCAGTAGAACTAAAACTTCATTTTCCAGATTGAACATTATCTTTGGAAGCCAGAGACTTTGTGCCACTTCTTCACACTGCAACTTGCACAATCATTTTTCTGATCCACTCTCTCCCCCTTCTTCACTATAATACAGTATCTGTGATTGTGACTGATGCCACCTCTGCAGCAGTTCCCACATCAAGTGATTATCAGCATCAGAGACCAGCTATGACTGCCACAGGTTGTTTTGTTTGTTGTCTCATTGTACATGGATACCAGTGAGCATGGGCATTCTTCTTTCCCATCTATTATTCCATTTGCATTAATCTGCATTATATTAATAGACAGGAGACATAAATATTTATCATGGTGTTATTAACAATGAGTATTATTATAATGTAAATATAGAAAGCATCACTACCTGTATCCCCAGTTCTTAGTAACATGAAAGAATTTTCTGTTGCTTCTTTGTAGCATCCAATCTACATTTACCATACTGGTTTCCGTAAAAAAAAAATATAAATAAATAAATAAATAAAATTATTTTTCATGGCTTCATCTTCTACACAGTTTTCAAAGTAAATTCTTAATGCTGACAGAACTTCCCCAGTGCACTAATGAAATATATGAAGGGGTCAACTTGTATATCTTGTGCTCCTTTATTTTAGTGCTGTTTACCCAAGTTATAGGTACTTAATTGATCATCATAGGTACAGCATTCACTGGAAACCCTTACAATAAAGCAGAATGATGATTCTCCTCCCTGTCCCCGTGCTCTAATTTCACTGGCATCAGGCAGTGCTAAAGCACATAAAACAGCAGGGAAAGAGAAACGCTAAATGTATCAGTTCTCAAAATTAGAACATTCCTGTTTTGAGTATGATTTTTTTTCTCAGCCACAAGAGGTTACTAATTTGTTCCAATATTTCTATGAGCAATTGTGGCCTTCTTTAGGTATCACATTCTGCAACAGTCCCTCTGCCTGCAGGGGAGCTTCCTTGTCTTTGGGTTGAGGCTGCTTCTCACTCTTCCTGGCCAATGCACAGGCTTTCAGGGCTCATTTTTTCCCTGCAGCAGCTCTTTTCCAACAGCAACACCATCTTCCAAACAGAGAAAAGCTGACAGCAGGGAGAGAGAGAGGATTTCCTAGAAGGGAAATCCTTTAGTAATGAATGGATTGCTTCCTCCATATGCTTCCAGAACAGGGGTCCCTCATTTTACTTTGCTTTGGAGACGTGAAGAAAAGAAGTAAAATGGTGCTAAAGCTCTGTGCCTAAGAGCACAGGAAGAATTGTTAAGCTGATTTTAAATCCATGAGAATGTACATGAATCTGCAGTCAACTGTGCATTTTTAGAGGTATCAAAAAACTTTTTGTTTCAGAGGTATCAAAAAACCTTTTGTTTCTGCCCAGTTACATATATTAATAAAAACTAAAGGCATAAATCTCGCATAGATTTTAACATGTGCCCCTCAGCAAAGGAAGGTCCACAAAGACCTCCTTTAGGTGCCTCTGGAGTCAGTTGGTCTCATAGCAAAAGAGTTTCTTTCCGTTGTTTCATGCTGCAGCAACAGGACACTGCAGATAGAGAAATCCCTTTACTTTTTCATTATTTCTAATTCCTTCAATAGCACATATTCAGACATACATCAGAGAAATTAATGAGTTTTTTTTTTCTCTTTTACTTCTAGGCAGTATTCATGACTGACTATTAACTTTTTGGCTCTCTCTTTAACAGCCCTGAATACGACTTAAAATATATGATAGTCTTAATAATATATTAGCTAAATTTATTAGCTAACTTTACACATGAGAATGGAAGGAACTTGCTCGGTCCTAGAGTCTGATTCTCTACCTATGCAGGCAGAGATGTTATATAATTCTTATTTAAAATAACCCAAATTATCTAAATATATCTTTAAAGTACTTATAGGTCTCATTCTTGCACTAGGTTGGTCCTGGGGACATTGCTGTCCTTAAATCAGATATTTTTTTTTCTCAGAAAAAAATCAGATGATTTTTTTAAAATCAGAATTTATTTTTTCTCCATTTACCTTCCCAAAATATATATAAACAGGATTTGTGAATGATTCCACTGTTCAATTCATTATCTTCATTGTATGTTCTAGAATTTCAGCTATCTAGTAATGCATTCACCACCTATCACACAGAATTTTCTGCCAATTTGTAAATGGGAAGAGTAATTGTCTGTTCTGGACAGAGGAAATGTAAAGTGTTGGTCTATCATATATAGCTTTATGGAGTACAAGACATAACACTGATGAAATTTAACAAAAGTGTTTAAATTTAAAACTATAACTCTCTATATGTCTCTAAATACTCTCTAAGCTTATGGTAAATTTGAGATGTTTGATGTCTTGACTCTAAAATTTTTCACCACTGTACATATATTTTTGAAAAGCTTAATGCAAATGTCAGCTACTGGGGTAGAAATAGTAAATTACAGAAATTAAATTAGATATAAATAAATAAATAAATAAATAAAATTGCATAGGGACATTAACCAGAAATTCAAATAATTAATGTGAATGGGTTGCCTAATTACTTAAAAACAAAATTGTTTTAATTTCCCTTATATCATCAGTCTTTCTTTACAAAAACTTTTTTTTTTTTTTTTTTTTTTTTTTTTTTTTTTTTTTTAATTTATAGGTTCCAAAGCTATTTACAAATGTTGTGTATGGAGGAAACACTTTGACATCAATGCATATCCTCTTAGAGGAGGGAGAGTGTAGGAGCATTATAAAACAGTTGAAGGCTTGCAGCCAAACAACACAGCTAAAGTTTGAGGAGGAACTGGGGGAGAATTAAAGGAGTGCTGTCAAGATTACTAGGACTAACATGAATCCTCTTGCAGAAACCATCATGTTATCATAATGCACACAGAAATCGTAGTGTACTGCCCTCACTTCCCTGCACCTCAGTTTCACCAGGTAGTGAAACACCAGCCTGGGTTCTGTTTTAAAGACTACAGGAAAATTTGCATAGATTTGACTCCTATTGCCACTGTACATGTGTATCTTAATGCACTGTCATTGACATTTCCCAGTCAAGATTCAAAAAGGAAATAACACACAGCTTGTGAATAAAGCATTATATGGAAATGAAAGACACTATAAGAATAGTAAGGAAGAGTTAATATTATTCATAACTGTCACCAAAAGTTATTGGCCTACTGCCCATTAGATACTTACATCTTTTGTTACTGCTGCATATGCATGTGCAAGAGTCCTACAGCACATTTACAGTGTCATACTTAGATGTTTCACACAAGTATAATCCTCCCCAGCATTTGTTCAGAGTTGTCAGGTCCACAGTCATAAAACCAAGGACTTTGCTTTAGGAGAACAGCAGCATCTCTGTCCAAACATCTTTATTGCCACATTAGCAAAGATATTCTCCCATGTTGAAGGGGTGGCCATTTCTTTAGTCCATCATTACATCATTGGGTGCGGCACCTGAAATTCAGAAAGTATAGGTTTTGAGAAGCATATTTAATTTAGATCTGTAATTTGCAAAAGATTACCCAGAACTGCAGCTCATTTTACAAACACTGCCAGGGCCTTGCAGGGGTTGTGGTCTCCCTGGGGGCCATGGGGGCTGCCGATGGTTTCTGAGGGGGGACCTGGAGCCTGGCACTGCTGCAGCCTCACTGGTGCTGGTGGCCCCAGGGTGATGTGGGGGCCTGGGCCTGGGCAGGTGGGGAGCCCCAGGGAGGTAACAACCACAACACAGCCTTTGTACAGAACTAACAACCTCCAATCTAGTAACAGTGCTGTCTTTGAAAAAAAAAAAAAAAAAAAAAAAAAAAAAAAAAGTAGTTAATTTGCAAAAGTAGTTTCATTAGTAGTTCCAGGAATCCTGACCAGCTTGTTGGTTAAGTCCATGCCTGAAAGCATGTACACCTGCACTGGTGCAGATGAACCCAAATGCTCCCTGCCCATGCCCCAGTGGTGCTGAACTGCAGCCAGTTTTGACCCAAAGGACGTACATTTCAGTGCAGTTTGGCAGCTGGTTGAACTCCTTATGTTGAAGGAGCTCAGCACTGTCAGAGCTTAGCACCATACCCAGGAAGCCGTCTGCAGCTGAGGCGGGTGTGTAGCAGCCTTGGGAGTGTCACACCCCGCCTAAGTGCACCTGCCATAAGTTATAACCTGAGGTTGGAAAACTAAACAGTTAGCTGATGGTTAGATTCTTCTGAGCTAATATATTTAAGAGACAAGCATATTTTGCTGTGGCTTGTTGTTTTAATTAGCATTACAAAAAGCATTTCTGTAACTGACAGAAACTGACACCATTACATTGCAATTCATAACGAGCCTTTTTAGTTCCTAGCCCCAAGCCACTAAGTGAACACATCAAAAGCTGTAAATATGTTATAGCTCTGAAATCATAATGTTTGGCATCGGTGTAGAAATGCTTCACAAACTTTAAAGAATATAGGGTCTTGCTATGTGCAAGCACTACATTCCCCAGTATTGTAGTCATATAGGAACAAGTTTTTGCTTTAAATGGATACATCTACTCTTCTAAAGTGAATCCTGTGTCCATTCATGTACATGGTGCACTGGTTTGCATTGTGGAGTTAGTTGAACTGGAATGCACAAATTATTTCTTTCAGGGGAAACAAAACTTGAAGATGCATTGCAGCACCACACCTAGTGTACTGCAGCAGCTACTGGGCGTTCAGTCTCTGGGACCAGCCTGAAGTAAAACAAAAGCCCCACAGAGCACAGTGAGATTGTAGCACAAATTGCCCCACCCTGCAGATCCAGCAAATAGTGTGTGTGTTAGTCCTTGGTGCTTGATAATGTAGAGAGAGTCTATGTGACACAAAAGTCTGCTTTTTCACCAAATTTCACCCTTTAGTTTAATAGTGCAAAAGACACTTTTCGTGCATAAGCATTTTATATGATATATTTAGCATTCATATTTCCGCAAGAAGAACACAGGATAATGTAGGTTTTATGCTGTATTTCCTCTTATAAAATGGCCTTAAATCATGATATATTCTACTGCCTTGCCATCTCATATGATAGTTTCCAAGAACACAGTTCATGCTGTCTTATTTCCCAATTTTAAGTTCCTTTCTCTATTTATTTTTTCTCTCTTTCAGTATTCATGTTAGTTCTAGAATTTAAAACAAAAAACTACTAAGTGGCAAGAAAGTTGCTTTCATCAGTAATGGAGCGTGCAAAATTTGGTATATAACTTCCTGAAGAAGGTGGGATTAATGCATTCTGAGTCCTTTGGCACAGCAGACTAACTGAGCTGGGAGTTTGGGGTGACATAATACATTTTTCCATGTAAATGCAAGGAAGAAAAAACACAAAGGAATCTAGGTTTCATCCATGTTGTCGCAAAGTCTGGTAAAGGCATTAGTGAAAGGCAGTGATTAATTTAGCACTCATATAAATGAAATGTGCTGTCAAAGTCATTTTTACTCTTAGTCCAAGTATAACTTCATCAGCTGTTGGTAACATGTCACTTTCTAATTGTTGTTATTTCTCATCCATATGCTCACTAACATATTTGCTACTCTGCATTACCACAATAAGCCTTCTTTTAGTACACATGCATCGGTGTTTTCATAACACCACTAGAACATTATCCAGTGACAATGTACTTCTTTTCAGATATGATCTCATGACTAAATTATTTCTGACTTTCTGCCACGTATACCCCTAGGTCATATACGTATTTTTCTTAATGGGGAAACAAATTCTACTGTATGGATTGTGGTATGCAAAAGAAATGTTGCTCAGTTACTGTTCTGTCTCCCCTGACTCTCATTTAACTTTGCCCTTTTTTTCTTTTTCTCCTTTTCTAAATAATTATATACAACAGACAAATGAAGTACAGCCTTTCTAAACTGAGCTTACTGCACCAGCATATAGGAAGAACACAAGATGCATTGTTTTCATGATACTGTAAAACAGGAGCTCAATAAGAGACCTAATGTCATAGAACATGAAGTGGGAGCTATTCCAGGTCTAAGTTTCTTGAAAACAGAATAGGAAAAAGACAGTGCACACAAGTAAAGTTACCCTAGTAAGGCACAGAGGCCTCGTAATGTTATTCATCTCCACTAGCTTGGCTGAGAGCCCGGTTACTGATCTCCTCCTTTGTACCCATTGCCTTCCTTCAATCTTTGCAGTATACATCTACTTGCTTGTTGGGTTGCAAAGAATAGTTGAAACTGTGAAAGTCAGATGTGAAAGTCAGAGTAGCTGTTTCCCAGCTGTAGGATATCTTCCTGCATGCTTGGTTTCAGCAAGAATACTGCTAATGCAGTATAAGCACTTAAAAAAAAAAAAAAAAAAAAAAAAAAAGTTGTAATTTAATATATTTCCTTAACTTTACTACTAAGATCACCCCTCTGGAAGTTGAAATTTTCCTTGAAAAACATAACAAAATAGCAAGCACCTGGCAAAACATTGAATGGAACAGTGAAACTGGGGGTGGGAAAGACTTATTATTATTATTAGTTTCTCTCCAAATCATATTTCAAGACAATATTTAAATCTACCATACCACTTATATGACTTTCCAGCTATCTAGATCATTGGCAGAGATTTCCATTTTGATGTTGCTTCATAGCACCACCACTGTGACAGAAATTGGTGCTTATAAAATGGGAAGTATCAGCATGTGTAAGTGTTGCTACTTGAAATAACATGGCAAGAGGAACTGAAGGCTTGTTTAGAAACTACATAAGGACTGTTTTGCCACATTAACACCAACTGGATGTGCAAAAGCTCCAGACCTCAGAAAACTGAACTCTTTATTCAGTCAGGTGCCTAAAAAGAATCAGACATTAAAATCTGTAAGCATTTAAATTCAAGGATTGTTTGGCATGTCTATTAATAGCTCACCAGACATTTGCAGTCATGTGAAATAGCTCAGCCATGTCAGTCAGGCTATAATGGCTAAATGAAATCAGTCTAAGTTTCTGTTTGTGCATTCACATTTGCCCAAAGAATATGCTGTTTGAAACAACAGAATCAAACTCTGGTTAAAGAAGTCTGAGTTTGGACAAAAGCCAGGGAATTCTTTTATCCACAGAAAGTTAGATTCCTAAGCAAAGCCCCAAAATGTGGGTAAATGTGGATTAGTATAAGAACTGGGTTATCATAAGAAGTATGGAGTCCTTTTGCATGATGTCTTTACACCAGTACAATACATAAAGCTGTAATTGTGCTTGCATTTTTTATCTGCAGATTGTTAAGAGTCAGAAAGGTTATGTCAATTTCTCTATTTATGAATAGAAATCTAGTACTTACATGTAAAATAAATGGAGGATTTAGATTTATAACCCCTGAAAAACTTGCATTCCATAAACAGTTCTTGTTAAGAAAGCCCTAAGCCCTCAGAATTCAGGTGTTCTATTGTGCTGACTGCATCTTGTAGAAGCTAACGCAGAATTGCTCTCTATAAAGTCAGTGTATCCTGTTCTTGAATGGGCCCTTCAAGATGTAGCCAAAATAATTTTAAAAAGATAACTAATGTAACAGGACTTATAGTTCACGTAAAGGCACAGATGCACGGTTATAGGACAAACTTGAAAGAAAAGAATCACTGTGAATTTTTCTACACTAGATTATTAAAAGCCATATATTAATATTAAAGAGCAAGAAAGAAACAACAAACTACTCCATCTCTGTTTGAAACAAAAACTGCACATATTTATACTAATATGCAGAATCAATCACAGGGAAGAGGTAGCTTTTATGAATGGACTACAAAATATATGCAGTTTTAGTAGTGAACGTTTTGTATTGGCATGAGAAATATGATGTAATTGTTTTCTCATATGCTCAGAAACAAGATGCAATTGACTTGACTGAAAAAAAAAAAAAAAAAAAAGTACGGTAAGTTAGATCAACAACATTAAAACTCTTTCAGAGGAGCAGCAGTAGCTTTCAGTTGCTCCCTGACCAGACAACACCTTACTTGTTATTTTGGCGTTATTATAAGGCTGCCAAGGACAAATGGTTCAGGAAGGTCATTCCTTCTTTAAGGCCAGTTCAGTTTTCTCCTGTACTGAACCAGTGGGTTTTATTTTATAATGAAAAGGAATCCTGCAAAACTACTTAAAAGCAGTTCCTAGCATGTGCTTCAGTCTAGACTGTCTTGTCTATGCAGTTGCTAGACCACGTTGGGTAACAGCCTTTTCAGAGACTCATAGAGTTGTATGTCAACAGGGACCATTACATCATCTAATCTGACCTGCAAGATATTATAAGACCTCATTCAGTTATTTCTGTTTTAAGCCCAGTAATCTATTTGGCTAAAACTTTTCTTCCAGAAAGTGATCCAGGCTTGAGGTGAATATATTAAGAAAGAAGACTATGCCTTCTCAAATGGTTTGTTGCAATGTTTGATCAGAAATGGTGACTTATTTCCTTTTTGCAGATGTCCAAATGTTAAACTGTTTATCATTATTATATCAGTGACTCCAATATTCATTATTTTCCCTTTAAGATAAACCTTCATTCTTTTGAGAAATCACCTCTTCCTACATTCTTTAATCAAGTCTTTTTAAGGCTCTCACTGTAGATCGTGTTCTGTGACACTAAAATTATTTTTCTATATCTTTTTAATTGTTTCAAAAGTCTTTGAGAAAGAAGGTAGCAGAGGAACAAAGTTCTAGCACTCTGCTACTCCTTTGCATGTATTCATTCAAAGATCACATAGTCCTCCCACTATAGTAGTATTCTGGCATTTCATACCAGGTTGAGAAGACACTGTAATCAGACCCTTTTCAGGGTCTGTTTGATAACAACTTGCCTTTTGAGATCCCATGGGTGAATGCCCTGCATGTTAACACCCATTTTGTTGAAAGGACCCAGACTATCAAGCAATCCAGTTTCCAGTGTAATGTCATCTTGTTTTGATCATCACTTAGTCTTCTTCAGTCCTAGGAATAAGTGCTTTCAGCAGATTTTTTTTTCTCAAAGTCACACTTACAAAGTCAATTGTGCTATATTTAAGGCAGATATTTAGAAACACAGGTCTTAGAATAACATTTCCTCACTGACAACTGCCTTTGTAATATATTGCAGTTAGTCTCGACCTATCTTATACATTCTTGGGTAATATTGTAGGGTATTCACCTTATAAATCAGAATTCGGTCTACGTTATATAAAGTCTTTCAAAACTGTATGTAGATTGCAAACCTGCTGTTAATGTCACCACCCAGACTAGTAATTGCAAAGAAGAAAATTCAGGTTTGTTTGACAGCTAATGCTGGTGCAGCTGGCCCAGGCTTGCTCAGGTCAATCTTCCTGCACATTTTAAACATCAGTACCACATCACCACTCTCCGACTTTTTTGAAACTTCCCTGGTATTATCAGTATTTATTTTTAAAGCATGGCATTAGGCCAAAGATTTTCTTTACCACCTATTAAAGTATGAAATAAATGCAGCATTCACTTCAGGACAGATAGAAGGGATGTCTCCGCACAATTATCTCATCCAGTTTGGACTATAACTAATCCGTCTGCTTTATAAAGAGGTCATAGATGAGGCATGCTTGAGAGCTGTTAGTCCTCCAGCATCTCCCACTATTTCTGGTTGCACTCAGGAAAAGACACATACCCCCAGCAGCACCCCACAGTTCACATGAGTCAGTTCACCAAATGTATTACAGGCAACCAGAGGAAATGCTTTCTAGAGACCTACACTCACAACAGGTGAGAAGCTAAGAACATACCACTAGTAAGGAAACAGTAATTGAAGCAAAGACTAATATGCACTCTCTGAGCTGGATGCCAATCACTCAGCTGGTGTCTGCAGTGAAAACACAACCTCAACAAACACAGCTAAGACCAATTACAGAATCACAGAATTTCTAGGTTGGAAGAGACCTCAAGATCATCGAGTCCAACCTCTGACCTAACGCTAACAGTCCCCACTAAACCATATCCCTAAGCTCTACATCTAAACGTCTTTTAAAGACTTCCAGGGATGGTGACTCCACCACCTCCCTGGGCAGCCTGTTCCAGTGTCTAACAACCCTTTCAGTAAAGAAGTTCTTCCTAACATCTAACCTAAAACTCCCCCGGTGCAACTTAAGCCCATTCCCCCTCGTCCTGTCACCAGGCACGTGGGAGAACAGGCCATCCCCCACCTCGCTACAGCCTCCTTTGAGGTATCTGTAGAGAGCAATAAGGTCGCCCCTGAGCCTCCTCTTCTCCAGGCTGAACAAGCCCAGCTCCTTCAGCCGCTCCTCGTAGGACTTGTTCTCCAGGCCCCTCACCAGCTTCGTCGCCCTTCTCTGGACCCGCTCAAGCACCTCGATGTCCTTCTTGTAGCGAGGGGCCCAAAACTGAACACAGTACTCGAGGTGCGGCCTCACCAGAGCCGAGTACAGAGGGACGATCACCTCCCTAGCCCTGCTGGTCACATTCCTTAGTTATTTTGGGTCTATCCCATTACCTGCAGGCTCAGGCTGCAAAGAAGCTGAAAACATTCTCACCCCTCTCCCCACATAGTCTCTGTGTCATGCTCCCTTTCTTCACGTTTAGCAGCATTAACACAGCCAGCATGGAGAAATGGCTGTCTTCCAGCTCTGTTTCAGGAGCTGGGATGGTGGCAGTGCAGCTGGCTGCACCCACTGTGTGGTAATAGACCTCTCCCCACGGCTGCAGTAGGTTCAAGGCACACCTTCTACTCCAGAGCACCTAAGGCCAGGACTGTATGTGCTAGGGCTATAGGTGGTGCTCCACACACAGAGGTTTGGGCTGTTGCCTTCCCCTCCCACTCTTCCGTATGCCCTGTGCCAAGAAGTGAGGAATAAACAGGGATCCAGCCATTCGTTCACACTGGGGCTGCCTCTGTTCCCATTTTGTTTTCTTTGCTTCAGCCCAAGCTGAAGTGAAGCTGTTGATGTGTATGGCAGGAGGCAATGAAAGGTGACTGCTTCGAGGAGGAATTCTTTACAACAGATGTTTTTTAAATAAAGCAGAGGGTTTGTGGTTGTTTTTTTTTTTTTTTCTTTTTTTCTTCTAATGCTTTTAGCACACTCTAAGGAAGTAAAAATCTGTTCTGAATACATAAAAATTCAGCTTCATGAAAAGATGCATTTAATGTCTGATTTTTTTTTTTACTTTACATATAATTTGGAGGACGTTTTTTCTCTTTTAACTGGTGCTTCTAAAAGACTGGCTTCTAGTGTTTCTTACCTAAAGAGCCATATTTCAATTAATGACTTTTTGGAGAAGAAAAATATTGTTTTCTGAGAAGTTTTTTTACTCCACAGACTAAAAAAAAAAACTAATGGGAGAAAGAAGAAATGAAAAAATCTCTCAATTTATTGTGTCTTATTGAAACAATACATTTCTCTCAACATAATTATCAGTAGTAACTCTTCTTCATTTGTACATTAGATTCTCATATCTGAGGTAGGTCAAGCTCACCTGGAGTCCCCACAACCCTTGCAGAGCACTAGGGAATCCTACTTGAAAAATAATTACTCAACTAGAATGTACCTGTCACATCAGAACTAATACCCTTCAGTTTGATGAATGGACAGATGCCTGTGTAGGATAAAACTAGAAGACATTTATATGGAACAAACCCTGATTCCAGGAATGCCAACTAAAGCTCTTTGTGCTTTTTAAGCTTCCCCTTCAATGAGAGAGTTAAAGATTGCATTAGACAGTATCTGAGCTGTCTGCAACAGAGTTTGTTAACCTGTTATGTTTTCAGTGGCAGACAAATTTTATTAAGTTAGAAAGATGTCCTGAGGATGTACATAGCCATACTACAGTGTATTTTGTTTCTGCTATGTAAGTTCAAAAATTTGTCTTAGGATTTAACTGACCAGTTTGTAGCTTACAGATGCTTTAACTAGAGTGCATAAACCTCCAGTCAGTTCAACGTTGAGAAGTTGCAGTGATGGTTGCTCCACATACCATATTTTGATTATATCGCCAGATGTTTAGGAACAGCCTAATTGTATTTTAAACATCTGCCTGTTCCCAGATGCTGCATTCTTGCATGCAAATAAATTCTTAAAGGACTCTAAAACACGTCACAAACATGGATATCATGATCCCAGTGTTTTAGATTGCAAAGCAGAAGACAAGTACTCATTAAAAGTCTGACCAGCATTATGAAAGTAGGCTTACTAAAGTACTCAGTACTTAGTACTTCAATAAATAGTTTGGGTTGCCTAATGCATATCTAGAGTTCAGCTTTTCAGCTTTAGAAAGTAATTGGCCTCTTTGCTGCAAACGTAACATTCAGCTTTAAGTGAACCACAATGTTCAGACATACTAGCAAGGAAGAGTTTGTTGGCAGACAAAACAAGGTGACTGTATGGACTCTATTCATCTTTTGTCTGAGAGCTGTATTTTGTTACCTTTACTCCGTCTGAACAGTCCTGTTGAAGAGAAAAATGGAAGTTCCCTGGGAATCTAAAACCAATAATACTGTTATTCCTAGAGATTAGGACATTTTTACTTGCTGTCCAATGCTGTATTTCTCTGCCCCCTAGTGGTGAAAACACCATCTCAGAAAAAAAACTAACTTTTCAAAAACCACGACAAAGATTTTAGACAAAAGACATGTGACAGTCTGGAAGGTCTTAACAAAAGATAGATAATATGATGTTTTACATTTAAAAAGGATACCAAAGCATTTAAGGCACCAAAATTTGCCTTAGTATAAACACTATAAAACTAGTATAAAACTAGTATAAACATATATTAGTTGAAATACTAGTAGAAAATGGGGCATGACTCATATAACTGCTTGTTACATATTTGTTACGGTATTTTATCTATGAATTTCAGGTTGAAAGTGTAATGAATAAGCAACATGTTGTTAGCAAAGGCAGAAAAAGATTTATTCAAGGAATGTGTCTTCTAACTAGGTAATTCAAGAATATGTTGTAGTTCAATCCTACAAACAGAAAAATGCAAACTTGATTTCTATATTAAAAAATCTTATTTTTCTGAATATTATGTTCACGGCTTCTGTCCGTTCATCAAACTGAAGGTTATCAGTTCTGATGTACTGGGTATAATCTATCTGGAATTATAGATTTTGCATAATTTAAATTTCTAGTTGACTTTCTGGATAAATTAAGCCAACAAGCTTGGAAAACTGAAATAAATGTCATGCACGTGCTGTATACCTGAAATGTGTTAAAATACTTAAAATGTATAGAATCACACTAACAGCTTTCTTTTAAGCACTTCTACTTTATTTCACCTTCTTATGTTGTTACTCTTTTGAATAATTTCTGCCTTGACATTTATATTATGTTATAGTAATTATGGTGGAGTTTAATCAATAGTTAATATTGGATCCTAAATAGTGAATAATAGTATTTCCTTTTGATGAGGGTATAGAAACTGTCAATGCACTCTAGATAGCAGTTGTCACATCAATGAATGCCTGAAACTTCCACATCAATGTAATGCCAAACTGTGTTCATATAATCTCTTCATTACAGGATTTGGGGGGGGGAAGGGGGAGGGAAGAAAAAGGGGGAGAGGGGGATGGGGGGTGGACAACACACTATAGTAATTAACATTTCTTCTGATCCATTTCCCATACTTACTAACAAACTAGCTACCTCTACAGTATAACAAATATTGCTAATATTCTGGTTTTAATTTTCTCATGTGCATATATGCATACTATGCATACACATATATACACCATATAGTAATATAAGAGAAAATAATTCCATCTATAAATGCATAAGAAATGTAAATGGTTGGTTTAGTGTTGCTAAGGTGTAATTTTGCTAGTGCAGAGTCTGTAAAGCACAGACGGACAAATAGTTGTGTCATTCAAAATCCCATCCCTGCTTTAAGCAACAAGGGCAGCTTTCTGGGCAGTCTTCAGGAACAGCTAGGAGAACTGCAGACATCAGAGCTGAGCCTTCTGAAGTCAGAAGAGACATTTCTAGTATTTCAATAATCCCTGCTTTTATGCCTGTCTTAAAGGATTTGAGCTTCAAACCCAAACACGGTTCTCTTCCTTCTTACCCAGATGAGAAGAGGGCAGATGAAGGCAGAGAGAACAGAGAGCTGCCACACAGCTCTGGTCCTGGCAGAGGCAGTAGTAACTCCTGTCAAGGGGAGATGCCAGGGTCGGGTGCTGGATGCGTTAGCAGACACTGGGACAGCAGCCAAGCAGGCAGACCAGGCTCTCTGAAGCAGCAAAGGGTTTTCCCATACAGAAAGAGGTGGAGAAAAGTCAAGGCTCTGCTCAGGGAGCACTGCAATCTCCAGGTATTTGTCAATGAAGCGAGCACTTAGCAATGGTAAAGACTGGAAAAGGGGAGCTCTGGTCAGGAAATGTGGGGTTGCAGTAGGGCAGGAGGGGGAAAGGTTTGCAGGGGAAAGAAACAGCAAGTAATAGATGGGACTGGAGCTTCTTTGGGTCCTTGGTAATTCTGAGCATAGATGTAGCCCATATTGCTGGTGATCAAAAGCTGGGAGAGGCCCTAGAGAGAAAGGTTGACTTTGGCAGCAGAGCAGAAATAAAGTACCTGGTATTACTGAACACTTATGGTTGGAGACCAGTTAAATTATAAAACTACAGGGGAAACTCTTGGTTTGTTTAATATTTTGAAACTGGCCAGTGTCTGTAATGCAATATGGGAAGGAAGGAAGTCTGTAGTTTGTGGGGAAATCTGATCTGCCTCACTGGTAAACCCAAGCCAGTAAATTCCAGGATAGAACTAAAAATAAAGAGGCTTTTAAATAAGTGCTAAGGTTAAAAAATACATAACATTTAAAGTACAAGGAAATTTTGTTTTCTGCAGAAGTATTTTGCTATTTTGCCAAATATTAAAGAGTTGTTCATTTTAAAAATGAAGTAAGGGAACTCTAGTTCTGCTACTGAAAATCTGCTTAAGACAATAGTGGCTAAAAAGTCACTACTTAAGCTTTTGTAACAACAAGGTAAATAACAATCGTCAAGTTCAAAGACAATTTCTAATGCCTCAATAAATACATATATAGAGAGAGAAGGAGCAAAAGATAAAACTTTTCAAATGGATTCGTTGGTATATCCTGTAGTGGAGACCTTCCTCAAACTACCCTTGCAGTAGATTTTAATTCACTAACCCATAAAAAGGGAATCCATAGTACTTAGTTACAAACCACAAAAAGCCAAGAGGGAGGGAATGGGTTGGAAAAATCAGACATATTAAAATATAATGTACACATGGGGGAAAAAGAATTAAATCTATAACTTCATAAATGGAAAGAGTACCTGAATGGGAATTAAAAAAAAAAAAAAGAGAGAAAGAGAGAGAGAGATAGTTGTCAGAATTTTTATAAGGCTACAGGTGCTACAGTATTTGGATTAGAGATCATAGTATATAATATACCAGCAAAAATTCCAAGGGTATTTCTGTATGTTTGTCTACCTACCTCCCCCCCAAAAGTCTCCAGATGTTGAAGTGAGATGCTAGAATAAAATACAGCACATTCATGTGTGAAAAATGTGAGACCATGTCCACTGAAGGAGTGCTTGGACTGCATCGTGTCACTTAATCATTCCTGATGAAGATGCATTTGTACCAAAAAAAGCCCATTTTTAGCATTTTAGTTTATTTTAGCAATTTCTTTCCCACAATGCACTGGCAAAATTGCACTTCACAACCTTAACCAACATACCTCTGCTATGAAAAGTCTGTGGTACAGCCTTGGCTTAAGAATGCCACTGATATAAAAACATTTCACAGAACCTAATCCATGTTTTTGTTCCATGTAGACCATCCCAGCAAAGTTGGTTCTATGCAGCTTCCTCAGGAATTTTCCCATCACTGATTTCTGGAGCAAAGCTGCCTTGCCTGAGAGTGCAAAAAATACCTATTTGAACTGTCATGAACTGACATCCCCCTTTTGCAGTGCTGGAGCTGTTCAGGTGCTCAGCTGTTGAAGTGGGCAATTCATGTGATTTCTGGTCTGAAATACGCAAGGTGTTGTTTTCTGAAGTGGATCCTTGATTCCAAAGGACAAATGCTCTTCCCCAAGTTTATAATACAAAAATACTATTTAAAGGGACTTTGATTTAACAAGAACTATTCATAATACTCTGTATGTACAGGCCAGCATTATTCTTTTTTTTTTCTTTGTTTTCTCAGTGTGAGGATTACAATTAGAAGGCTTGAAATCAAATCATGTCATGGTTTTGAAATTCAAAACCCAGTCACTGAAGCTTGTGACGATTGCCAGGAAAATACTGAAGACAGTTTTAAGTTGGCACGTGAGCTGCAGTAACAAGGAGCATAATTTCTATAATTCTAGAATAGTAATCATTACCAAAATGTACTCCAGAATCTATTTTCAGCTTTGCCACTGGGGCTTTTTACAGATACATATGAGTGTTGTTCTGTCCCCTGCAAGTCATATGTAATCTACATGCAACACGTGCTCTGTCATACTGTTTCAAGCTTTTTAAGGAGTCTCAAGATCTTTCACCTTTTCAGCTCCCATAGTTCTGTGAATGCTGAATTACAGATTTCCTGTCTCATGTTGTAGGAATTGTTGCTTTTAAGTTAAATGACTAATAACAGGCAGAAGGTCTCTCATCCTCCTTATTTCCTTTATCGTAGGATCACTTTTCAATAGACAGAAAAGTTGACTTGAATATGGAACACTCAAAGTTGTTAGGCCATTTATTTTACTGGCATTTTATATAATGCCCAATTACTAATAGTCATTAATTGCTAATGAATAAGCAATGAAAACTAAAACCTCCTATACTTCTTTTTGAAAATCTTTGATAAAGTATACTAGCATAAATATATTTTTGACTTCATACTCAAGTTTAGAAAAATATTGAAAAATATTGAAAATCTGAAACACCTCATGAGTTTTAAGCTTATCTAGCTCTTTTCATTTAGTGACAACAGTGCCTTGTAGTTTTCCACTGTGTTACCTTATAAATTACCATGTTAGTAAAAATATTTTATAAAATTGTCATAGGAAGTGTTCTAGATAGACTCAAGCAGTATGAGTATATTTAGTCTCAGCATCAGAAAACAGCCTGAAACTAAATACTTCCATCTTTTAACCATCCCTCTATAGCTGAACTAACACCCCATTGTGAGTGTAGCTCTTGGTATCTGCAAGAACCATTGCACTGCTGGAAACTTCATAAGATGGCAAAATACAGGATCAGGTAATACCTCCGAGCTTCAAGCACATGCTTTATCCCAGCCTCTTACTGTTTTAAGCAGTTTTAAAGGACAGCAGTTGTAATAACATGTTAGATAGGGTCCTTGCTTTTGCAAACTGTCAAAATAAAAATGTTTTGTGTATTTTGTAGCTTGTCTGATAAAATCTATGATTTTTTCACATCTCACCACTATTTCTCAAGCAGTGAGATCAATACATTCTTGTTTTATTGTTTTTCCCTAATATTTCCAATGTACATTTTAGTCTAGCCATCTCAACTACCTAAAAAATCTTAATCTTCTGTTTTACTCTCTTTATCATGTGGGGAAAAAAGGAATAAATATTTGAAATAAACTCTGTAAACTCTGTTATGTGTATACATATATACATGTATATATACATACATGTATATTCACACACTAGGTTATCTCTACCTTCAGTGCAATGGAAAGGAAGATGAAAGACCTCCTGCCTGTTTTAACTCATTTAACTTACACATGACATTCCTAAAGAGTAGTGTCAAAGCAGACTGCTACGGATGCTTACTCAGCCTGCATAGTCTGGAGGGGGTCAACAGCGGGAGTGATGATACAGTACTTAGAAGAGCCAGGTGTCCCTCTGGATGGCAGACAGAGAAGCAACCACCCCTGTAGGACAACACAAGGACTGTGGCAACAGAAAAAAAAGCATATGTAAACCTGGGACAAAATAAGTGCATGACCAAGTACAGCACAAGGGCCTCAGGAATCTGAATTATGTACTCTCTCGTGCAGGAAAGCCCAAGATGAAGACAATTTCTTTTCCACTGAGGATCACCTACTGCAGGTTTTCCTCAGCTGAAGAGAGCTAACTTCTGCCTCTCGTAAAAGGTGGGATTCATGAAAGGGTAGTCCAGAGTCATGTTTCACGGCATCAGAGAACCACAGAGTGGCTGAGGCTGGATGGGAGCTCTCAGACCATCTGCTCCGACCCCTGCTCCAGCAGGGCCACCCAGCACAGGCTGCCCAGGCCCATCTCCAGGCACCTTTGGAAGATCTCCAAGGAGCAGACCCCACAGCCTCTCCGGGCTGCCTGTGCCAAGGCTACATCACCTGCACAGTGCTGCCTGGTGTTTAGACAGAGTTTTTGTGTACCAGTTTGGGCTCATTGCATTGTTCCCATTTTAAAGGCTCTTCATACACCTTCTTCACAGTTTCTAATAGAAAAATCCACTGAAAAATCATGGGAGCAAGATCCAGAAAAAATAAAATAAGATCTTTTTTTTTTTTTTTTTTTTTTTTTTTTTTATCAGGTTAGTTCTCATCCTGTTCTGCTTAACAGTTAGATCATACCTACATGCATGTATCTGGTCCCTACCATTTGCACTGTTTTAGACTACACTACAGCAAATTGCTTTTCAGAATGGAAACACTCACAGACTTTTAGGTTCCCTTGTGAGGTTAGATGGTGTGTAAGTGATCTGAATTGCTCTCTGATACTTGTGGCCAAGTGTTTTCCAAGTTGGGCCAGAAGTAGGTAATGGGAGCACCTGAATTTCTGCTTTAACCTAGACTATGATTGCACTTCTGAAGCTTGTCTCCCAGTCACCCCCACTCACTGCACTCCATTTAATGCTGCAGAGTAGTCCTGGAGTACAAGCACCAAGTTGCTTTCAGATGATGCAAACCTGGAATACTTGCTTCCAGGATGACAGGTAAGGCTCTGCAACTGCTGGTAGGCATTCAATCCTGGAAGACCCAATGTAAATCAGACTTCAAAGAAATCACACCATTTTACATCATCGCATACAGGGATAAATGTCTTTTAGAAAAATAGAGCAGCAATGGCTTCTAGAAAGATAGAGCATAAACCAAATATTCTTTAAAACCTAACAAAAGTTCAAAAATAAATTAGTCGCTAGAGGGAGACTCTTAATCATCATATCCTACTATGAAACTGCTACTAGTTTGGGACTTCAAAATCCTAGATGTTGAGGTACTTTAAAAAGGTTGGTAAGTGATATTTCCTCCAGCACTTGTTTTAAAGAAAATAAGGCTAAAAGACGTATGCAAGACTTTTGAAAAATTCCACATTCATTCCTAGTTCAGAATAAATACAGGCTTTCTGAAGATTTCCCCACAGAAAATAGGTACAGATAGTGCAGCAGCAGGGAACAGAATTAGCTTGGCCTAGAACTTGTGAAAAAGCCCTCTGTATGTGGCATCAGTGAAAGGGCATTCATCTTTCTCCCTCTCCAAGATAAAACACCAAAATAAACACCACTTGCCATTGTGAGAGGATTCTCCTTAAACTACAAGAACCACTCTTCTTCCTTTATCTTCCTTACACCCTAGTTGTGCCCAGATGGCAATTGCCAGTAGCCAGGCTTTAAGGAGTGCTGCTTACACAGTAGTGATCTGGGCTAGCTCCTTATGAGTTAGAAGGCCACAAATAAAACAAGGAGACATGTTCCTGCAATGTCACTGTAGACGTGTATTCAATTTTCTGCTACACTCTAAATTTAGTAAATAACACAGCAGTTATACTTTGTGGTTTTCCATTACAAATACTATACAATTTGCAAGAAGCCATGGAAAACCATAAGAAGCAACAGAAGAGCTGTGGAGGAGACCCCAGCTGCAAGAGGGCCTGCCCCTGTCAGCATTGGGACTGATTGCATCCTGGACAGAAAAATGCAGCAACTCTGAACGTGCTTTCATTTTAGAAAACACACAACAGCAGAGGGCATGAGACAATCAGAAACTGCATGTGTGTTAATGAATCCTGAAATGCTAAAGTGAAGGGGAAAGTGAACTGAAGATGTAAAGATTGAGTAACTGCAGAGGAGGGTGCGGATAAGGAAGCAGGCACTGAGTGTAGAAGGAGAGAAGAGAAACCAAAGACATCATTTCTGTGTGCGCCAGCTGTAACCTCTCCAGCACGGAAATTTTGGGTTGGGAGAGAGTGGAATAGGGGTCCTGTACAGTGCTGTAGCTAGCCTCAGACATGTTCCACTAGCAAAGTAACCTGAGCACTGCAGTTGCTGGTGAACCACCAACTCGTAACAACATCCCTTCTCTTTTGAGGCATGAAAGCGCAGGAAATTCTGTGTCAGCAATGCAAGATTGTTGTTTGTTAGTATTTCATATTTTCCAAAAACGCTTGGTACAACAGGGCTCAAAGAAGAAAAGTTAAGAAAGAAAGCATTAGCCCACATGACTAGAAAACAGGCAATGCTCAGATATGAAGCTGAATGACTCATTTTCCGCAAAGGCAAACTCAGGTCTCTTCCTGCCATTTCCTTCCCACACCCTAAAACTGCTTCTTACTGCATGTGCAGAGGTGACCTCGTCATCACTGCTGGTGCTTGGGGTTGCCATAAAGTGAAGATATGCACTCCATTCCTGTTTCCACAGGCAAAGAATTGCTGCTTTGTAAGTACAGTAATTTTCTGTTCTCCTTGGTGGAATGCGGGGAGGTTTATTGGGAGCTGTTACTTATAGCGTCTTTCATTGGAGCCTGTCAGACTTGAAGGAGGTTCTTTGCTTCCTGTGAAAACACGGTGGCTGGGCAAAAAGCATTTTAGCTACATTTCTGGTGCTCCCAGCCTGATCTTCATGCCTGTATGAATGTTGTCGTTGTGCGAATGGCAGGATGTACAGCTTGAGGGACTCCAGTGTAAGTCAGACCATCCAGCGGCTTGTTAGCTCTAGTACAGCAAGGCTTTCCTGTGGAAAAATGCGCATGAGCAGCCAGGGCAGATTTAAGGACTGCCTTCAGCAACAGATGTTAGATGCCGTGCTGTAGTAGTAGTTGCTGTGCCGAAAAATTGGTTTGTTTTTAAGTCGACTGAAAATAAGCTCACACTCCAGTGCATCAGCTGCCTGCTTTGAGCCTAACTTGATATTACCAGGTACTGTATTTCTCCCTTGCTGTCTCTGGAAATGCTCAGGAAAATTTTAACGGGTGTTTGAAAAAGTTTCTTGCTGCTGTAGATAAAAATATCTCGAGGAAGTGTTTCGAAGGCTGCAGCGAACTTATTGTGAGTGAGTCTGACTTTTTTTATCTATGCGAAGACTACAGATAAGGACTATTTAGAAGATATTTTGACAGTCTGAAGAGTAGCAGACTGAATGGAATATAACCTGGAAGAGCTTCCACTGAGTGTTACGTAGCTGATGCCACAAATGGGTACTGTTTTTGTGAAAAGTATCTGAGAATAAAGAATGTGAAAAGTGCATCTGAGCATATCAGAAAATATGAATAATTTATCGTATGCAAACTGGCTTGAATTGGGATCTCAGTATCTTGTGAGGATTTTGATAGAAAAGCAGAGATGGACATAAAAAATTCAGTCAGTAAATGAAAACAGTAAGGTAAGGAAGACCTGCAAGTTACACCCCCACCCCACCTCCTAGATTATTAAAATGGATAAAGGAATAAAATCTACATTATATTTGAGGGGGTTAATTAATGGGAGAGAGAGGAAAGTCTTGCTTGAAGCTGGGTTTGGTTCCCATAGCAGAGCCATACAGGCCCCACAAGGTTTTGTTCCCAAAAGTGCTCATGGCCAAGTTAGCAGCACCACTGTGTGGGGACGTGGGGCCCTCTCTTTCTTCTCAAAAAGGTGAGGAACAGGGAAAAAAATGCTCTGATTATCCCTCTAATTCCCCCAGGACCTGCTAGGGTTCTTCTGGCAGCACTCCTGCTGCTTTCACTGAGCAAGCGGCCTGACAGAGGTAATGTCATGAAGCAGAGCAAGCTGTTTTCTGTATTTTACCTGCTATTTCACAGGCAGCTTCTAAGGAAACCCTTCAAATTCCCATTAATTTCACCTGTTTTAGGGCAAGTAGTATGTATACATAAAGCATGGCTGAGCTGTACTCCAGTATCTCTCCTGTAAAGGCCTAGGATGCAGCAAAGGCACAAATTCAGATGCAGGAAACAAAGTTTGAATGTCTGTAGATAGCAGTGCTGCACCAGCATTTATGCATTGTGCATGTCTGAATATCAATTTTCTAAGCACAGAAATGTACTTTTTCACAGTGAGGCTTGTAGTATTGATCAATAAAATGTACAAACCATGGCTATTAACTATGCTGCTAAATAGTGTAATTTCTGGAAAACAAAAGTTAAACCAACAAGATTTTTAAAATTGGGACACTTGGAATAATTTAACCAGACATGGGAAAAAAATGAAAGGAGTCTGTTGAAAAGCCTTGTCACTCAGCTTCAACTTTAAAGCCTTTTAACATTTTGTCTTGTCCTGGTAGTAAAAGAGAATGATCCAGAAGAACCTTTGCAGAAAGCTGTACAGAGAAAGGGAAAATTGTTTAAAACCCTGAAATCTGACACATACAAAGAAGGAAAAAGGCTCAACTCAGAGTATAAAGCCAAACAACAGGAGGACACAGATTTGGTGTCTTCTGTGAAAATGTCATCATTGAAAGAAGATGACTAGAATTTCTATGGCTAAAGATATCCCTCATAAGCCTGAAAGGAAACTTGGCACATTATAAGAAGAAGCAGCAGGCTGCTTCTGTCTCTGTGATTACAGAAAAATAATGATATTGAGGACTAGGTTTTAAAGAGATCTTTTCTTTGTGACTGAATTCTAAGTATTTTTATAAAGCTAAGACATGTAACAAAGAAGAAATATTTTGCTACTTTAAGAAAAACTTCACAAAAGAACAAAATTCCTCTAAGAAGTGAAGAAGTCCTATCAATAAAAATTACTTTAATGCCTTTACTATTCTTCATGTAGGAGCTGATCAAAGTCAAACTAAAGTAATAAAACAGAATGAATATTGTAAGGCTTTGATTAAGTTTTTATCTATTTTTATTGCCTTGATTACTAGGAAGATGCAAGCATGACAAGGTTCTCTCTTGGTTTTACAGGATCTGAGCACCCCAAATGCAAAAATGATTTGGCAACTAACATCTTACTGGTAAGAAAGAGTTCATGAATTCTTTTTATATCATTATTAAATCTAAAGTGATCTAAGGTTAATGATGACAGAACATGATATTATAAAAGAATGTTTTTTTTTAACCATAAAATATACTCACAATGTGATTTATTTTTTTTTTGTCTGTTTGGTTGATTCTTGTTCTTACCATTGTTTTTAACACAAAGGTCTCAATCTGAACAAGAAGGATGTCAGTGGAAGCTGACCAAATTCTCGGTTTCCCAAACCAATTTCTAGAAACATCTCAAATTATTAAAGCAAAATATTTTTTTCATTATCTTTAATGTGTAGATTCCCAAGGGACACTGCTCATGAGAAGTTTGTAAAAAAATGGGAAAGGATATCTTAAATTTATGCTCCTGACACTTTCCTTTTTATGACATCTGCTTGGGTCAGTGATCAAAATCTAAGATGCCCTTTGTGTTTTGGGCAGAGAATGGTCTGGTCTACAGACAAGCTCATGTGGGAAGGTCTTTGGCCATGAGTAGTGGGAGGGATGAATGGACAGGCCTTTGGCTTCTTTTCTTCTTCTGTGTTTCAGGACATCCCTGGTCACGTCCATGATTTTTGGTCTGCTTCTGCAGCCACCACTGGCACAGCTTTCCACCATCACGCAGCCAAACTTTGTCCTGTTGATGGCTGATGATCTTGGCATAGGGGATGTAGGTTGCTATGGGAATGATACTATCAGGTAAGGAAACAAACTGTAATAATGAACAGACCTGGTGTTATTTCCCATAAGCCTGAGATCCTCTGCCCATCAGCAGCCATTAGAGCTCTATTCAAATTTGTTTACTGGAGAACTGGGGAACTGGGGACATTTCCTGGGGGGGGGGGGGGGGGGGGTGGTCCTCTATGTAAATATCAAGCACTACCAGGATTATCTCACACACTAGAGGGCATTCCCACAGACAGCTCTGCTATCCAGAGCTCTTCCACTCTGAGAATGTGACAATAGTTCTTGTGTATTCCTTAACTGCCCAATACTGAGAAATGGTATGTTTTTGCATATACCTGAAGATAAAAATGCTGTCTCCTCTTTCAGCATATCAGGCCTCATTACCTCTTTCAAGTCTGTTTTGCCATTCTTTCCAAGTCTCACATCGAAATACAGTTTTAATCACTGTGATGAACTATGTTACTAGGAAATACTTCTATATACAGACATGGGGACATGGAATTTGTCTTCTCTTTAAAAATCATGCCACATTAATACCTGCTGGCTTCCTACCAGCACGTTATTTCTCTGAACAAAACCAGACTTGGTGGGAGCACTCCCAGCATCCAGCAAAGATCTCAGAATCTCACCCTGCTGGCACCAACAGGCAAGTTTCAGATAGACGGGTGATGAGGCTCTGCATGGCTCAGCCTTCAAGATAACATCATCCCCAAGGCATGAGTTCTCTTCTTCAAGAGCAGTGGGATGCATTTTGCAAAGACCCTTCATTGGACTTAGGAAAAAAGAGGGAATGATTGGCTTGAAATTTATCCAGGTAGCTATTGTTAAATGAAAAGAAAAAAAAAAATCATCCCCCTTCTTGAAAATAAATAAAAGAAATCAAAATATTTCAAATAGAATAAACTTCCAAAAATTAAGATAAGTGTACTATTCCTCATTCTCATTCCCTTGAAGGCCCTCTGAATAATACCTGACAGTGTTGGTTGCATTTTTAGGACCCCAAACATTGATCGCCTAGCAAAGGAAGGAGTGAAACTGACCCAACACATCGCTGCAGCTCCACTTTGCACCCCAAGCAGAGCAGCTTTCCTCACTGGCAGATATCCTCTCCGATCAGGTTTGCCTTGCACAGCCAAGTAGCTTTTAAACATTGCTTTATTGCTGAAGGGAAGAGTGTCATACAGTGGGCACAAAGGAATGAAGGCATGCAGAGACAGAGTGCCATAGACTTACCGTCCCTGACTAGGGACACAAAAGACTCACCAGCTAGGTCTAGTACCTTGGAGGCGGCATCTATATTTATGACATACAATGAACCAGCCCAGAGGGAAGTAAGGCAGAGAAGAGCCAGCTTTTCAGAGCATCTCACTCCCCACCAGCTAGCAACTCTGGTTGCATTTTTGTGCTGTATTGAACAGATTGCAGCCAGAATGGAGTTGGTACAAATTGTTTCATTCAAATAAGTTATTACACAGAGTATGATAGTAACACATCTTTAAAACACTAGTTACATTTAACTTTGGTTTTGGGGGACTCCTCATCAGATATAAGAAATAACAGAGCCTTTCAGGGAACATAATAGATCTATGCAGATTTGTGCCCATTCTCCCCAGTCTGCATGCAGAGTGAGTCATTTACAGGTCAGCTTTGTAAACCTATATATCAAAATTCATCTGTCCTACAAAATAACAGTTTGACAGCTACATTATTTTTCCCAGTACTGTTTTTGAAGAAAAAATACTATCCTGTCAAAATGCATTCCTGAGCTGAAGAGGTATGAAAAGCAAATAGCTCTGTACGTTTCTAACAGTGACTCTAATGCTTGTTCTATTGCAAAAATTTTCAGTGCCTTCATTCCTGAGGCATTTTGAAGCTGACATGTCATCCTACTTTCATCCTTATAGCTCCCACTGAGATAGCTGAAAAATGCACATGAACTTGTACAGAGTCTGTGTCCCGCTGTAACAGCAGGGCTGTTCAACACTTTTAAGACATTTCATACTTCACATCACATCATATGATGAGGTTATGCCAGTATATAATGCTGAATAACAGGGTGTAAATCTGAGGAGAAGATTAGGGTGCTATATAGCTGCCCTGTGGGTTTCAGTAGTCGTATACCAGCCTTGCCACCATGCAGGGACATTGTGAGTTTGCAGGCAGCCTTATGCAAGCTGGAGTTTGAGGCTGAGAGAGGGCTGAAATCTCCCTGCCCTGCTCCCTGCCTTCACCAACACACCAGACAAGTATACTGCATGCAGCCTGGATGCCACTGCAACATAGAAATGCATCTGTAAGACTGTGCCATTCCAGATAAAATGGTGCAGTATCAGATGCTAAGAAGGACGGGTAATACACAATGGAGAGAATTAAATCTTTTAAATCTCATCCTTGTATGCTGTCCAAGATTGATTTCCCCAAATAAACAGCATTAGGATAAACATTTGACACTATAATACCAATGAAACCAGGAATTGAGAAAGTATATTTGATAAAACTACCATTTCTACTTACTGAGATTTTATTATATTTTGTAGGAATGGATGCAATAAACAATTATCGCGTTATTTTTTGGAATGGTGGCTCAGGAGGGCTCCCTCCAAATGAAACTACTTTTGCCAAAATTCTGCAGCAACAAGGCTACAGCACAGGACTAATAGGTAAAGAGATGTTCCTGAGGATGTTCCATTCAGACTATTTGGTTTGATTAGCAACTGCTTATGTCACAACAGTAATATTTTTATTTCCTGATAAAAGAATATTATGTAAGAAGAAGTCTTGACCAAAAAGAATCTCTCTTAAAAGAACAAATATGTGATAAAAAACAATCTTTACTGTTGGTCTGCTTTCAAACACATTGGCCTGTGGTTGTTAAAAGATATACTGGAAAATATGTTGTTAAAAATATCCCTTAAATACTATTCTACCAGTTATATGATAATTATTCCAGTGCTATTAAATAAGAAACAAATACATGAGTTTCATGCAAAGATGTGTGTGCATGCTTTACACAGAGCAGAGCAGACAGAGCTGTTTTTTTTCTATAGAAAAGACAACAGCTGCTACTTAAAGCAATAGAATCAGTTCAAAATGTCACAGGATTTGGTCTTTCAAAAACAAACAAAACAATTATTTAAGTGCAGCATGCCACAGTAGTTCACCAGTATTTCAGTACAGCCCATGAAACATTATCTCCTTCAGCATTAATAAGAAATCCATTTTACTTTATATTTTATAGGACATTTTTTTAACACAGTCATAACTTTTTTTGTCATGATCCAGTTTCAAATAATTGTTTATCTTAGATATATCACATAGTTTCACAGACTGAGGAAACACAAATGTTCCTGAGCTGAGTCATGAAGCAAGAAATCTTACACAGCACATGCCCACATCGCCGCAGCTGAATAGCCACTAAATTGATCCACCTAAGTGGTTTATGTTTGGTTTGTTATGAGCACAGCCAGTGTGACTGTAAAGTTAATTCCTACTAATAAACTATGGCTTAACGTGATAAGCAGACTTTATGTTGAGAAATGCTTTACAAAGTCTTTGTAGTCAGAAATATACTGTTGTATAATAGGGCCGCAAAGATTAATTTATCTTAATCAGACAATTTATTATCTATGGCTTTGAGTCTTTTGCAGCATGTCAGAAGCCTTTATCAATCTCAGCTAGAGATTTAGATGTTGAAGTGCATCTGAAGCCCAAGAATACATTAACTGCACCTGTATTTATGACCAATACATTTGTATGTTTATTACTCACTTGTCTCATTTTATAGTTGTCTCTAAATATATTTTGAGGTAAACTGAATTTTATCTGAAAATAATTCATCCACCAATAATAAAATTTTATATTTACATCCAAAAAGTAGCATTTTTCCCCTCCAAAGTAGATTTTTCTGCTCCTATTGTAATGCATTGCAATTCTTTTGAAATCTACTCAGGGGTCTCACTGTTAGTATATGTAGTTGTAACATAGTGAACCAATTGCTTAGGATAATATGTTTTTGTCAGTGCACAATTCTTTACTCCACAATAAGAACTGGTTGCAAATTAGTTTTCAAGTAAAATTCAAAGAGTTCATTTTGATCTTTAAATCTGGTATCCAAAGCCTACATTACATCGGAGTTAATTAAACTGCTCCTCTGAGAAAACAAAACAAAACAACCAAAAAAAAAAAAAAAGAAGAAGAAAAAAAAAAAAAAAGGGTAGATTCTGATCACTCGATTCACATATCTGTAAGCCTCAGTGTTTGAGCCAAATGAAACAACTTGTTATGTTTCCCTGTAAGTACCTAACCAGTCTGGTTGAATAGACTTAAGAGGCAGGAAACGTATGATTTTGATGTGCTATTCATCATAATAGTGGACATATGTTCATAATAAAGAACAAATGGTATTGCAATTGCAAACAGCCATGAGGTGTTCCTTTTGATATATGAAGACTTTATTATTTAAATTAAAAAAAAAAAAAAGTCTTTGATGATTTAAAACTTGACTAAATACAAATAAATGACAACAAAATATTTATAAAACAAAACTTTCTATTCTCATCCAAAATATGGAGATATTATTATCAGCAAAGTTACTTACATATGTGTAATTTCATGATAAATCTTGATCTCCTGAGCTCAAATTATTCTGGATCTGATGGTTTGCCTGGCAAACTCACTGTTGAGATGCAAGCTAATTAATTGCGCTGTCATAGCTGTCACTAACACATCACTGAGTGTTGCCACAGGACTGCCATTAAGTCATCCAAAACTTCCAGGAAAAATAAATAAATAAATAAATAAATCCATAGCATCTTAAAAGTAAAGAGACAACAGAACAGTGTTATTTTTACCTATGCTTACAAAAGGACTCCTTCCTCCTATTTCATACCTGACAGGTCTCCAGGAAAGCCATACATTTTACAAAGTTCTTAAAACCCGAGGTCTTCCTTATTTCTTGTTGCCTTTATAGTTCAGACTTTGTTGCATTTGATCAAAGCTACATGGCATGAATACAGAGCACCCTAACTGGGTGGTGGAAATAACTCTGGTGGGAATTCATAAATTGTAGTGGTTAACTTTCACCAATTATAAGATATATTCCATTTTATTGGTCCCTAATCAGTATGTATCTGTAGGATGAAGAAGTAGGAAAAGAAAACATTTTTTGAGAAATGTTATTAATGAGAAAAAGTTCATTTGTAAATATTAACTCTATGTTTTAATAATGCATATTTTCAGGGAAGTGGCATCAAGGTGTTAACTGTGAATCCCGCAACGACCACTGTCATCACCCTTTGAACCATGGGTTTGATTATTTTTATGGGATGCCTTTTACGCTAATAAGTGACTGCCAAACAACAGAAGCACCAGAGATGGACAGAGTCTTCAGAAGGAAACTCTGGCTTTACACTCAGATGATTTGCCTTTTTACACTCACTGCTGCCCTAGGTAGAATCACTGGCTTGATTCCAGTCCGCTGGAAAACACTAACCTGTCTTGCTGGGTTTAGTCTCCTGTTCTTTGTGTCATGGTTCTCAAGCTATGGATTTGTGAGATACTGGAACTGCATTATGATGAGAAACCATGAAATTACTGAGCAGCCAATGGTGACAGAAAGGACTACATCACTTATCTTGAGAGAGTCCATTGCATTTATTGAAAGGTAAACTAAATTTCCTTTGATCACATTTATTCTGGTTCTTGCATATCTTTCAACAGCATTTTCCCATGTGAAGTCTTTGTAGAATCTTAGAATCACGGAATGGTTTGGGTTGGAAGGGACTTAAATCCCACCCAGTTCCAATCCCCCTCCAATGGGCAGGGACATCTCCCACCAGACCAGGTTGTCCAAAGCCCCATCCAGCCTGGCCTTGAATACTTCCAGTGATGGGGCATCCATGGTTTCTCTGGGCAAACTGTAATTTCTATAACTGTAAATAATATAATAAATAAAATAATATAAATAGCATTATGCCTATTAATTACTAATAATGCTAATAATGGCACTACAGTATTAAGCCATAAATTAACTGCCTCTTAAAGACATCTGTTATTCCTAGCTTCATTGAAGTGGATAACCTTTCCAAATTTCCACATATTAGATTGAATGTTCATAGACTATTTTGAGGAAATGCATATTTCTATGTCTGTCAGTGTTCAAGAGACATTGGATAATGCCCTTAATAATATGACTTAACTTTTGGTTAGCCCCAAAGTGGTCAGGCAGTTGGACTTTCTCATCATTGTAGGACCAGAACTGTTCTGTTCTGTTCTGTTCTATTCTATTCCATTCTATTCAATTCCATTCTATTCAATTCCATTCCGTGAGTCCAACAGTGAAACTTTAAAGGATAACAACAGCTTGTGGCAGAAATGTGTGTATGGGTAAGGGAAAGATAAGAAGAGCTGTGGATTAACGTTACTGTATGGACCGATGTGGGGAGCCACTGACAGGCAATGAACTCACTGTCTTCATTTCAGTAGCATGGTGATGGTTTACAAGAGATGAAATTGGAGCTTCAATATGAAACTTTTCTATGTATGATTCAGAGAAAAAAGAGAACCAAACATTATTTTATCAGACAGATCCTAATCACTGGATTTTAATACCTTACAAAGTAAGATAGTTCTGAAGTGGCTGCTGAAATACATATGTAAATCATAATACTGTTTTCCATTATTATTGACCTCTATATGTATTGAGAACCCTCCTCCTAGTAACAAAGCGTTGATTTCTGTTTTTTAGAAATAAGCACAAGCCATTCCTCCTCTTTCTTTCCTTTTTACACTCCCACACCCCTCTCCTCACCACAGAGAAGTTTCTTGGGAAGAGCAGCCATGGTTTGTATGGAGACAATGTAGAGGAGATGGACTGGATGGTGGGTAAGTGGCCATAGCAAATAAGAGTGTCTCTCTAGCTAATGCCTAGGTGTGAATATGCAATAAAAATGCAGTTGTTATTCATTCAAAAAACAAGGAAGAGAATTAAAAGCAAGAAGGAAAAAAAAAAAAAGTCGTAACATCAGCCTTGTATGAGCACTGCTTACACTGTTGGCTTTTTATTTTCTCCAGTTTTGGACCAAGTGAATCTATTTTTTTGTCTAGTGTTTACCAGTTATAACCATGTCCCCTTGGCTGCTCTGAAGATAACCATCTGCTTCTCTTTGTAAATACTACATGAACTAAGAACTATTTAACTTTCTTTATTTATTCCAGATCATGTAATTTCAGCCTCTTCTGTTCATGTCTTATCTGCTTCTAAGTAGCACACATAAGAAGGTGATAAAACTGATAAGAAATGTAGTTCCAGGTGTTAGACAGCAGGCTATTTTTCTGTGACTGATGAATTCAGCAGAGTACTGAATATTTTTCAGTCCAGTCACTAATCCAGAGATGTTCATAAATGTTAATTGATGTTTCCAGAAATTAGATTCAAGTAATTTTTGAACCTGTTTTTTTCAAGGAGAAGGAGAATATTTTTTTATTATCCAACCATGCAGTAGGAAAAGTAGTTACATTTGTAAAAGGAATAATCAGGTGTATATGTACAGAAAGAATAGTTTTTCATACCTATCTTTCAAACACTTGCACACTGAAGATATACTTAAAAAGGCAGAATCAGATCAAGAAGAAAAAAAAAAAAAAAAAAAAAAAAAAAAGATTTACATTGTTAATATATGTTAAATGATACCAGTAACTTGATGTAAATACTAGCCAAGGTCTAGAAAATTATAAGATAAATGTATAAGACATTTTTTCTCTATGGCCATCACTTATGCAGAATCTTACTTTCTGGGAACCTTCAATAAAGATTTCTTTCCATATTTTTACAGCACACCACTCCTTTACAATAGAGGCTAGAGACTTCTGGTGTAGTTCTTGCATGAAGGGTTTAGGGCATGTCTTTTTTTGTGTGCTTTTATATAGACAGTGAAATGACATCTATAAATCTCAGTGCTGTATAACTCTTCCTTTAAACACTGAGTAGACCTACATTTTTTAATGTTTGCAAGTCAGAGGCTAAAACCCATATTGTGTGAGCTACATTTTTTATTTTTTTAATGCACGTATATTCCTGTGTTTACAGGGCAGGTTCTAGATGCTATTGACAAGGAAGGTTTGAAAAGTACTACACTGGTTTACTTTGCCTCTGATCACGGTGGATGGCTGGAAAGACAAGAAGATACAAGGCAGCTTGGTGGCTGGAATGGAATATACAGAGGTAAGAGCTGTCAGGGGTGGTGACAACCCAGCAACAACTAGCAAAGTACTCAGAACACCTCTAAAAATGAGATAAGACTGCATGCTTCAGGGTTAACTCTTTTTATCCTTGAGAAGCATTTTTGTCTCTTATTAACTATGCATTCAAAAATATACACAGTCCTAGCATGTGTAGATGTTCTTTTAAGCAATAATTCTCAAGCTGTCATTTCCTCACGAAGCAACTGATCACAAGTTAATTTTCATTAAGAATGTGTAACTTATATAAATATTATTAGCTTAATTATTAGTTGTAACTTATAATATATAAATATTAGCTTCATCTGACATCTGAGACTTTGTTTTAACTGCAACAGGTATGTTATATGGTTGCAAAAGAGAGGAGAACTTGGCTGTGTAATCACTTTATATCTGAAAATGTATCCACATTGAGTTCTAATGGGACTATGTGTTTATAAAATAACAAAAAGGAGTAAAAGTATAAGGTCACAAATGGGGTAATATAGTGAACACATTATCAGTGATGCTGAGGAGAAGGAAGTTAGTGGTAACATCAAGAGGGTACAGAAGACTCATGAAGATAAAAATAGTTTTATGTTAATACAGTATCATTCAACTGAAATATATATTTTTTAAATGTTTACTTTAATGATTTTTTTTTTTTTTTTTTTTGATTAAAGGTGGAAAAGCTATGGGAGGCTGGGAAGGAGGAATCCGTGTCCCAGGAATACTTAGATGGCCAGGAGTGTTACCTGCTGGCACAGTTATCAACGAACCTACAAGCCTTATGGACATTTACCCCACAGTAACTCATCTGGCTGGAGGGGTAGTACCACAGGACAGGTACAAACATAAGTGTCATTATTCCCCCTTTTCTCCCAAAACAATAGAAAACCTACTTTGGAAACAAGTTCTAAGGGCCTACCATGTTGTTTATCACTCCTGATCCTTTTCTAGACACATAAATGTTACCACAGCTCAGTCACCTCTTCCTTCATTTGAGATTCAGCATCTACTTGCAGTCTTCTACAAACTCTTCCTTGTTCAAAGCTGTCAATTCCAACCAGGGGTGTACAGGGGAAACACAGTGCCGTACAACTTAACCCAATCTGATGGCATCCCTTTTTTCTGTTAGGGTTATTGATGGCCGGGATCTGATGCCTTTACTGCAAGGAAGAGTTGAGCACTCAGAGCATGAGTTCCTGTTTCATTACTGTGGCATTCACTTACATGCTGTGCGGTGGCACCAGAAGGACAGTGAGTACAAGAATCCTTTTGAAGAATTGAGGTCAGTCTAAAGGAAGGTAGATTTATCTAACATATTTTTGTTTTGTTTTGTTTTGTTTTTTGGTTTTGGTTTGTTTTGTTTTGTTTTTCTCGGACTGCAGCTTTCCAACTAATTCCAGGTGTAAGGTGATAAAGAACTTAATATCATTGTCGTTACTTATATGGCAATAAGTTTTTGCTCATAGCTTCCAGGCACATGACACAAGCTCTGTCATGCTAGGCAGGATACTAGTGTTCAGGATGGGTCTCACCTACCTCTCTATTTGAATGCTAGGCCTGGGAAGTCCATGCCCTTTTTGTCTCATGTCTCAGTCTTTTCCTCAGTCTTTTGTCTGTCCTTCTGCTACCTGAAAGCAAGCCATGGAAACCTCAAATCTTTTTTGCATGTCTTCATAGAATAAATAAATAAATAAATAAATAAATAAATAAATAAATAAAAAATCAGGGATAAGTGATATCTGCTGGAAAACTAGAAAATTAGAAAAAAATAGAAATCATTTCAAATTATTGATTTAATTTTGTAGCATTTAATTTAAATGAAATTACAATACTATGTCAACTAGTGAGTATAGAGCTGAAGTGCAACCCAGTGCCCAAAAATGAACTCTAGGAAAACATTCACTCCTGTGATACACACCTGGTGATAACCACCAGCATCACTGAAAGTCTTCTTTCTTTCCTGCCAGGTGGAGCCACCTGGAAGGCTCATTATGTGACCCCAAAATTCCATCCACTCGGGGCTGGAGCTTGTTACGACAGAGGATTTTGCCCATGTTTTGGGGAAGGTGTGACCCAGCATGAGCCTCCGTTGCTGTTTGACCTTTCACGAGACCCTTCTGAAGCCAAACCTCTGTCAGCTGACACTGAGCCCCTCTTTGACACTGTGGTAGAGCGGATTGGGAGAGCCATAGAAGAGCACCGCAGGACACTGACTCCAGTACCAGAGCAGCTCTCCCTGTACAACATCATCTGGAAGCCGTGGCTGCAGCCCTGCTGTGGGACATTCCCTTTCTGTTGGTGTGATAAGGAAGGTGATAGTGAACTTGCTGACCTATAAGGGAAACAAGCAAATTTTCCTGAAACCAAAGTTTTCAGGTCATATATGTTTTCTCTGGGGGTGTTTATTGGTGAGTTGATTAATTTGTTTGTTTGTTTTGTTTTTGATGAAGTCTTTATTTGACAATTTCTCCAGTGAGTGGCACAGTATTTGGTAAAGTTGGCTTTAAGCTGGATGTTCTCAGGGAGGGACAACAACAGTATGATCTGAACTGCATGTTTTAACTTGCATCCGCTGACAACTGAATGAATAGTTCAAATGCACTGAAACAGGCCAATGTTATAGCTGTACCAGTAATTATATTACTTATATTTTGTTGTTTATGAATGTACATTTAGAAGCTTAGTTTTCTTTTTTGTTCTGAATTTCTAAGTCATTCAGGGACTGAGATGTCCCTTAATTTTTTATACTTACTGGCAACGCATAGCAGGCTCTTATAAAATATTTTTGCAGAGTACTTTTCCTCCTGCCTCCCAAATAATTCCAGAATAATTCTACCTACAGTTCCTCCCAGAAACTCCTTTATAAGTTGATTCCTTCCTTCCATGTAGTTAGTCTCTCCAGCAGCATTAATGATGGCAGCTGGGTAGCCTGGGACTTCTAGATCAGGATTAACTGCCTGGTTAAGGATTAATTGTCTAGTTGAAGCACAAAGCTTAAAAATGTGATGAGCTGGGGACTTCCGTGCTTTTTAAGAATGACAGGACTCCTCTGGTTGGAGTCAGCCTCTTTTGATGGAGAACACAAAGAGCAAAAGTTTTTCCCTTTCCAAAGCCCCCATTGCACTGAGCTTCCTAAGCAGCACTGGCAAGGGCATAGTGGCATTCATGGTCACAGAAGCACAACACAGATTACCAGTTTAGTCATTTGGGCACAGGTCACTTAAGTTATCTTGCTGCCCTAGCAATGGCTAGGACCCATTTCTCCTCTTTGATAAATGTTGGACTTATTGTGGTTTTATTTTCCCCCTTGTTCCCCACAGTTCATCCAATGGGAAATCTGCAAGTAAATAAAATCCTACAGATTAAAAGCAAAGCTGAATTGCATGCTGCGACCTCATGCATTTCACAGACTCTTGCTCCCAGAAGAGCACCTAGATGCTCCTTCAGTGTTATTCACGAGAATTTATTTGATTTCATTGTGTTTTGTTTTTTTTTTCTTGGATAGATTTAAAGGTATTTTCATGTTCGATAGCCAGTATTTTCTTTACAACAGTTTACTGCAATAAGGCCAGCATTTATTAATCTTTTCAGTCTTTTTCCAAGGCTTCACTTCCATTCTTAAGCCAGTCTAGTATCTGGGATTTTACATCCTCTCAGTTTTTTAACACCTTTAAAAATATGTGGGTGTAAGACCTGTTCATGTAACTGAAACAATTTTTCTTGCACAGGGATACTTCATAGCACTGCAGGATATCTGTTTGGAGCTGGATGGCAGAGGAAAATATCTGAACTAGACATTGTGCTGGTCATTGGGGTTTGGCCATGAAAGCACACTTATTGGGGGGGACAAAACCTTTGCTTGTTCCAGTCTCAGGATCATCTCCTAGGCACCAACATGTGACTCTTCCCCTTCAGTCTTATTCCTCCATGTGCTGTTAAACAGCTACATAACAATGTCACCCCAGCCACAAATCTCCCTTTATAGGAGTTTTATAAGCAAATGGTCGCCCATGAAGTCAATAAAATTGGCCCACGACCAGTCATTATGCTGTACCTTCCCAGAAGTTTCAAATGTTGCACTTCTGCCACTTTTTGACCTGAAGCTCTTCCCAAGACACATTGCATTCGGGTCTTTTTTGCATAGTCCTGTTGCCTGTGGTCAATTATACCCAGTTAATATGGCGCAGACAACATAAAACTCATTTAGTACATAACAGTTAATGAAAATCTGCTTTCAGAAAGGTTAGCATTATTAGAACCCATTGAGATCTGTTTGCTTGTTCTTTCACCAAAGCACAGACTATCTGAGGAGATTCTGGACCGCCCAGTCACTCAAGATACAAGTCGAATTTTCTAGGTTTTTACCACTTCATGGCCCTTGATCATTATGGATAATGCAGATCATGGAGAGTGTGGGAAACATACTACAGATGCCCTATGTAAATTTGCACAAAGCATATGGGAACTAGAGACTCTCAAATAGTCATGCTCTTACACCTGGTGTTGACTGTTGGGATTTAGTAGTGGTTAACTTGCACTACCAATCGCTCCAGGAAGAGGGCCTTCACAGCAAGACAGCACAGGTGTAACTAAACACACGATAATCTAATTGCAGTCAATATCACTAGGACAGGGTGAAGCAGCGGGTGCAACAGGGCTTTCCCAGTCATTGACCATCCTCCAAAGAGACCACCCCGGCAGGCAGTCAATGAGTTTCCTACAATAACTTTATCACCACTGTTTTGCCAGTCATGTTAATTCTGGTCACTCACAGACACAGATTAAATAATTTTCATGCAGATCCACAGAACAGAGATAAATTCTTTTTTTTTTTTCCTCTTTTTTTTTATGTATTTGAAATGACTCTTGCAAAGCAGAGGGTTTAAAGAATCCATATGCAGAAGCTCATTAATGTCTTCTAATATCACATTGTTCCTTTTGAATGCTTTGTTCTCAAGCCATTTGCGAGTTGACAGTAATTCATTTACATACGTAATTCTGGGAGTAAATTCTTCAGAGGATGACTTTTTTAAATGAATAACTGTGAAATGCTTTGAAAATTTCAGGCTTTTAAGACATTTATCATTCAGTGTCAGTATTGTAAATTCAGCAAAATTACTATTTACCACAAAAACTGAGAAAAAAAAATAAAGACAGCAATGGGATATAATAAATTTCAGATTTAGCAATGTTTAAATCACATTGCAGTAATTTATGGCTCTAACATATTTTGAGTGCATAAAAAATATACAAAAAGTGGTTGATATGATATTAGCTATGTCCTTTTGGGCTCTTTTAATTCAGTTATGAAAAAAGCCAGTAGGCAGAGGATGATTAAGACAGACATTCTTAAAACAATTAAATCTTCCATCCTTAGCTTCCTGTCCACAGAAGACTACCTAATGCTCCAGAAAAGTGTTTATTTCATTGAGGGAAATTTGATGCTTCATGTTTTCTACAGCTGTTCTTTAGTAACATTCATACATTCAAGATGTTGGAAAGTACATCCTGTGGTGATTTAACACTTGTTTGGAAAGATGCATGGAGTGAAGGCAGCTGTGGGTTTATGACAAACTTGGAATTGTTTTTCAGTTGTACCAGTATCATAAAGTAGGGATCCTCTCAGTACAAGTTATGTATGTTTAATATAGCTCTATATAAAGGGAATAGCTCCATTAAAAAGGAGAAAAAGACCTAGGGAACTATAAACCAGCCAGTCTCACCTCTGTGTCTGGTAAGATCATGGAGCAGATCCTCCTGGAAACTATGCTAAGGCAGATGGAAAATAAGGAGGTACTTGGTGACAGCCAACATGGCTTCAATAAGGGTAGTTTGTGCCTAACAAATCTGGTGGCCTTTTGTGTTGCGGTTAGAGCATTGGTGGATAGGGGAAGAGTAATCATCTACTTGGTCATATACCTGGACTTGTGCAAAGAATTTGATACTGTCCCCCATGATATTCTTGTCTCTAAATTGGAGAGACGTGGATATGATGGGCAGACCACTCAGTGCATAAGGGATTGGCTTGACAGTCGCACTCCTAGAGCTGGTCAACGGCTCAATGTCCAAGTGGAGATCAGTAAAAGGTGGTGTTATTCATTGGGACTGACACTGTTTAACATCTTTGTTGGTGACATGGACATTGGGATTGAGTGCTCCCTCACTCAAAGTTTGCAGATGACAAGAAGCTGTTTGGTGCGGTTAACATGCTGGAAGGAACGGGTGCCAGATAGAGGGACCTGTGCAAGCTTGAGAGGTAGGCTTGTGCAAACTTCACTATTGATTAATTCTTAACTTGATGGTAAATCTGGTGCCAAGCAGTATTTGTTTTGACGGATAACCCTTGACTATCTGAAGCACTTAGGCACACTATCGATAACATGATATGACTGCCTTCAATATATGCTTGGCAGAATGTAGCACCCTGCTGTCTTCAAGTTAAGTACCAGATATGGGGCTGAGAGGAGCAGCCCAGCAAGCAGAGTGCAGGAGGCTGGCAGGACTGACTTAGCTATTTCCACCAGGGATGGCTTCCAGCAATTGGTACCGAGCGCTGCAGTGGAATGCTGGATCAGAAGGGCCCCCTGAAAATGAAACAACTTTTTCCAAGCTTCTACAGCAACAAGGCTATGCCACTGGGCTGATAGGTACATGAAAAAGTTTTAGAATGAGTCTGAAAAATGACCTGGTTACATGAAGGGAATTTAGGGATTGTAATTGCCCCAAATTGTCCGTGAATACTCTCCAAAAGATTGAGGAGAGAAAACAACAACTTGTATTTGCAAAATTTAAAATACTGTGGTGTAAAGAGTTTTAAGAAAATATGAATGCCTGTATAGGGTATGGGAGACAGGAAGGATTAAAACCCAACTCATGATTATAATGAGTGAGAATTTATTTTACTTGGCCTAAGACTTTTTAATGATTGGTCCACTGAAAGAGTTTTGTTGACATCGAGATTGTTCCAGATAAAACAGTCTTTAAGTGTTTCGCCTGCCTTTAGGAGTCAAGAGGCAAATAAACCAAAGCGGATAGGGAAAGAAAGAAATAAAGCTTGTACCCACAGAGCAGGTGATGTCTCACAGGTGAGGTTGTGAGGTCCCAAAGAGTCATGGTACTGTAGCAGTTCTCTCAGATAAAGCCAAGATACAAAGATGTCAGAGAAACACTGCCCTGGAGGACTTTCCTATCTGTGACTTTGATAAGATTTCAACAGTTTCAAGTTTCATCTACTTTTGCCAAATACTCAAAAATGGACTGGCTAAGTGTCTCTTTTCACTTCTATTCTGCTTTTACTACTGCTCAAGTGATATACACTTCTGCAATGATTGCCTTAGCATGAATTAATAGGTAGGGTAAGCATTGTGTCCCTTAAAGTGATGGGCTTCAGCTGTGCCAAATGCAGTCATCTCCAAGTTCTGGAAATAAATACAGCTGTATGGAATCACAAACTAATGAAGTGAAGTCTTCCTGGCTGAGTCTATAAATTACTTGGCAATTGTGTAACCCAGCAAATATTAGGGTGCTTTGATCCAGCAGTTTTCTAAGCAGAAAATAGTTTTTGTTTGCTTGATCTGTTAGGGAGACTGGGCAGGGATGGAGTGAATGGTTGGAATATAGCTTTTTCTCCTTTTCATGTTGAGTAGGGATAATGCCTGGGAAATCATCTTCCTGAGTCTGGTGATCAAAATGTTTGGTAATGTAGGCAAAAGGCTTACTGGATCTTCTAGTAAATTTGTAACATTATATTAAAATGAAGTTGCAAGTAAAACATTTGAAGTTGGGAAGTGGATGTAATAAAGCAGATGGTGATTTAGAGTACTGTAATTCCCTGATCTTCATTAAAAGGTGATTAAAATCCCATCCCTATGTGACCCTCATCACTTCAGTAGCTGACCACCCTGCAGATTTCTCTGTTCGTTGCATGGGGGTTGCATATCATGATACAACATTCACCTGATCAAGCACTGGTTTCTCCCTGCATTCTTATGTACCTCAATACTACATTGAAAAAGGGAGTGATTCACCTAATCCCCAGGCAGATATTTACAATGCTACCTTGGGCTCCTTTTGAGTTGTCCACCTTTATGTTCTAATTTCTGTCATGCTTCAAAACTTTCAGGAAAGTGGTATCAAGGTGTAAACTGAAAATCCTTCAATGATCATTGTCACCACCCTCTAAATCATGAGTTTGATTACTGTTATGACATGCCTTTCACACTTCTGAACAATAGTCAAGAAAACAAACCTCCAGAGCTGGATGTAGCCCTTCAAGCTAAACTTTGATTTTACAGTCAGATAATTATTATTGCTGTGATCACTCTTACTACTGGAAAACTGACTGGTTTGATTTCCATCTGCTGGAAGATAATTGCCTGTTTTACTTTGGTGGACTGCCTTTTCTTTATTTCATGGTACTCCGGTTATGGCTTAGTGCAGCACTGGAATTGTATCCTGATGAGAAACCATGATGTCACTGAGCAGCTGATGAGATTAGAGAGGACCACTTCCCTCATGCTGAAAGAGGCAGTGTCATTTATCAAAAGGTAAATGACTGTGGTTTTCTTTAAAAGTGGGAGGATACTCTGGGCTCTTGGAATAGTATTTTTTTTCCACAATACCTAGAGCTATATCTTGATAACTTTGAAACTCACATCCAAGTTCCCTACTAAAAAACCCAAAGGACTTAAATTTTAATTGCAACTGCCCACTTTTGAAGTGACAGCAAATGAGATGGCTTTTCACCAAATCATACATGACCATCTCACTATACACTCTAATCTGTACATAGTTAATTCACTCCAAGATTAACCAGCTTATTTTTACATTTTACTCTACAAGCCTCATTTTTGTTTTTTCTCATAATCCTTATAAAACACACAGATAAAAGGTGCATGATGCACAAAATCTTGTGAAAATCTCAAAACACCTGAATTCCATTTTCATGCCATTCAAACACTTGAAAAGGGAACTAAGATCATTCATTTACTAGCTTCAAGTTACTCTTTGGCCTGCACAGCTGATGATAAACAATTCAGTGTGCCAAATATCTTTCTGGAAAACAAAGAGAATAACTATTCTTTTCTTAAAATCTGTGAAAACAAATGTACTGACAAGTATAAAAGGCCATCTTAGAAAAGCCATATAAATCTTAAAGTAAACATAAGACTGTATCCATTTGCATTTAATTAAAGAGGCATCAGAGCCAGTCAACTGATTCATTTAAGCACTGTGTAAATGCTATGCCTGTTTACACATTGGAATTTGAAAATAATCTGGCTGGAAATGATCCTTCTTGCCTACATTTAATCCAACAATAATTAACTATGATCAATGAGG
This sequence comes from Anas platyrhynchos, assembly GCF_047663525.1. NCBI lineage: Eukaryota > Metazoa > Chordata > Aves > Anseriformes > Anatidae > Anas > Anas platyrhynchos. The sequence goes on from NC_092587.1 coordinate 135,576,522, forward strand.
TGCGTTATGTGTGGGCACAGTATAGACCCATTATGTCTATGCATAGATGAATATGAAAACTCAAAATATTACAAATGTACATCAAAAATGATTATAATTTTTTGTTGTTTTTTAAGAAACAGGTATGGACCATTCCTTCTCTTTGTTTCCTTTCTACATGTTCACACCCCTCTCTTCACCACAGCAAAATTTATTGGGAAAAGCCATCATGGTTTATATGGAGACAATGTAGAAGAAATGGACTTGATGGTGGTTAAGTATTCTTGATGAAGGATGTGTTTCAGATACATATGCCTGTGTATTTTAAAGCAGGAGAACTAATAAAACCAAAATATCCACAGAAATTTAAGCTGTTAAAGACTTCTCATAGCGCATTGCAAAAGATTATTATTGAAACATTATAAATGTGGGGTGATTTTTCTAATTGCTTAATAGGAAACTTTCCGTCTCTCTTCTTAAATTTAAGGCAAAATTCTGGATTCACTTGACAAGGAAGGTTTGGAAAATCATACGTTCACATACTTTGCCTCTGATCGTGGAGGACACTTGGAAGCTCAGGATGGCTCTGCCCAGCTAGGTGGCTGGAATGGTATTTATAAAGGTAGAAAATTCATTATGGCCTTACATCTAGGTCAGAAACAGGAACAATGAATCTGCCTGTCTGCAGCTGTCAAGGCTGGAGTGAGTTATATTGTTTTCTAGCTTGAAATACAGGTAACATTCAGAGGTAATTTAATCTTAAAGTTACCTTTTTTTTCAGTAAAGTGCAAGTGTTATTATACATCTCCTTGATAAAGAGATTGTATAGTTTGATATCTGTAAACTATTCAGTGTTCTCAGATGAAAGTCACTGAAAAAAATGTGATAGTTCCCTTCATCTCTCCCCTTGCCACCTCCAATAAGACTGTTCCTGATTTGCTTGTTTTCTCTCATTATCTTCAAGAAATCATTGCTACTCACCTAATTGTTATGAAATAGGGTAAAGACACATTGTGCTATGACTTGCAGCAACCATGTAGTCCCTGTATGCTTTTATACTCTATGCAAAATCGGTGATTAGCATAAGATCTGAATGACTTTGGTGGTCTACAAAGACCTCATTCTCTACCTCCTACTCTGTGCAGTGAATTATGCTTCAACCTGCTCAGTGGTGTAGTAGCTTTTTCAAGCGAAAAGGATATGCATTCATTACATATTCTCCCACTTACCCCAGTAGCCCTGTGTCATCATGCAGATGACACCAAGTTAGGTGCGTGTGTTGATCTGCTCAAGGGTAGGAAGGCTCTGCAGGAGGATCTGGACAGGCTGGATTGATGGGCTGAGGCCAACTGTGTGAAGTTCAACAAGGCCAAGTGCCGGGTCCTGCACCTGGGGAACAATAACAGAGCTACAGGCTGGGAGATGAGTGGTTGGAAAGCTGCCTGGCGGAAAAGGACCTGGGATTATTGGTTGATAGTCAGCTGAATATGAGCCAGCAGTGTGCTCAGATGGCCAAGTGTCCTGGTTCAGCTCGAGTGGGCAGCCGAGCGCTCAGCCGCTCACTCACTCCCCCTCCTCAAAGAGGAATGGGGAGAAAATATGTGAAAAGGGCTCAAAGGTTGAGACAAGGATGAGAAAATCACTCAGTAATTATTGTAACGGGCAAAATAGACTCGACATAAGGAGATAGTAAGATTTATTGCCTATTACTAACAAGCTAGAGAAGTGAGAAACAAAGGAAAGAAACCAAAAGCACCTTCCTCCCCATCCACCCTCTTCCACCTCCTCCCCCCGAGCAGCGCAGGGGAACAGGGGAATGGGGGTTATGGTCAGTCTACAGCGCTTCTTCTCTGCTGCTCCTTCTCAGTCACTCTCATCCCCTGTTCTGTGGGGTCCCACCCACGGGATACAGTCCTTGATGAACTGATCTGGCGTGGGCTTCCCACAGGCAGCAGCTCTTCCAGAGCTGCTCCAGATATGGGTCCATACCATGGGGTCCATCCCTCAGGAGAAAACTGCTCCAACCTGGCTCCCCCACGGGCAGCAGCTCCTGCCAGGTCACCTGCTCCTGCGTGGGCTCCTCTCCACAGGCTACAGGTCTGGCCCGGAATCTGCTCCGGCAGGGGTCTTCCACAGGCGGCAGCCTCCATCGGTGCAGGTCCACCTGCTCCACCGTGGTCTCCTCCACGGGCTGCAGCATGGAACCCTGCTCCACCGTGGTACTCCATGGGCTGCAGGGGGACATCCTGCTTCACCATGGTCCTCACCACAGGCCACAGGGGACTTCTGCTCCGGCACCTGGAGCACCTCTCCCCCTCCTTCTACACTGACCTTGGTGCCTGCAAGGCAGTTCCTCACTCCCTTCACTCTCCCAGCTGCTGTGTGGCGCAGCGTTTTTTTCCCTGTCTTAAAGATGCTCTCACAGAGGCGCAAAACAACATCGCTTATTGGCTCAGCTCTGGAAAACAATGGAGCCCTTCCCAAACGTGGGGCAGCTTCTAGATCTTTCTCACAGAAACCACCCCTATGGCCCCCTGCTACCAAAACCTTGCCACTTAAACCCACTACACCAAGAAGGCCAACAGCATCCTGGCTTGTATAAGAACCAGTGTGACCAGCAGGGCTAGGGAAGGGATTGTCCCCGTGTCCTTAGCTCTGGTGAGGCTGCACCTCGAGTAGTGTGTTCAGTTTTGGTCCCCTTGCTACAAGAAGGACCTCAAAGTGCTCGACCGAGTCCAGAGAAGGGCAATGAAGCTGGTGAGGGGTCTGAAGAACAAGTCTTATGGGGAGCAGCTGAGGGAGCTAGGATTGTTCAGCCTGGAGAAAAGGAGGCTCAGTGGCAACCTTATTACACTCTACAGGTACCTTAAAGGAGGCTGTAGTGAGGTGGGGGTTGGTCTATTCTCCCATGCGGCTGTCGACAAGACGAGGGAGAATGGGTTGAAGTTGTGCCAGGGGTGTTTTCGGTTGGATATTAGGAAAAACTTCTTTACTGAAAGGGTTGCTAGGCATTGGAATGGGCTGCCCAGGGAAGTGGTTGAGTCACCACCCCTGGACGTCTTTAAAAGACTTTTAGATGTAATGCTTAGTGATATGGTTTAGTGGAGGACTGGTTAGTGTTAGGTCAGAAGTTGGACTAGGTGACCTTGAAGGTCTCTTCCAACCGAGATGATTCTGAGATTCTGTGATCATACCACTTCATCCTGTGTCTTGTCATGAATAGGTGAGAAAGTGCACTGGAGGAGGTTTAGGCTCTGTTACCAGCAATGAATCATCCACTTCTTATCCAAACTTCTGATATGTTTATTTTCCCAAAACAGATTGCTTCCAATTCAAAACCTTCTTAAGCCTCTCCACAGGACACAGTCAAGGTCAAAGACATGAAATTTTGGCTCCCATGTGGTGGATGCTTTGCTGCTGAGCAATGGAGCTGTTGGCTCTTACCAAGGAGAAGGGCTTTCAACTAGTACACTGATCTTCTATCTCACTCTGTATTTCCTGCCTTTGCTTGATAAATTATTTCTTTTTATGCATAATAAGACTGATTCATAAGCCTGAAGGGATCTAGCAAAGACAGTGTTTTTGCCATATTGAACGTCTTAATTAAAATAGATTTCTGCCTTCAGAGTTAGTTAAATATTGTCTTAATATATAGAGAGCATCAAGATGCTTATGCTGGTAGCAAGTTGGAGAAGGATGTTTTCCTTCCATTTTAAGTAATGTGTATATGACTTGATTTCTTAGGTTCAGATTTTTTGCTTCTAGGTTGTTCAGAGATGTTGCATTAAGCATTGGGAGAGTCAGGTCCAAATCTCAATTTCAAAAATGCAAAATGTGTATAAAGTATATGGAAATGTAAGTGTTAAGGACACAGATTTTGAACGGAATTCATGGCTACAAAAATAAGATTTATTTTTTTTTTTTTACAGCTATTTATTAAAGTGGGATATTAACTCTCAAGTCTTGTGTAATTTTAAACAGAATATTGAATATTTCTTCAGTCTTGTGAGTACTTCCTCTGTGAGTTCTTCCTCATGAGTTTCCCTCTGAACTGCCGTATGTTGATTAATTTTACTGCAGGTAGAAAAGGCATGGGAGGCTGGGAAGGAGGGATTCATGTGCCAGGAGTATTCAGGTGGCCAGGAGTGTTACCTGCATGCACAGTTATCAATGAACCTACAAGTCTGACGGATATTTATCCCACAGTTGTTCATCTAGCTGGAGGAATATTGCCACAGGACAGGTGGGGAGATGTTTTCAACAAGAGAAATTGATAGGAGACCTAACTACTAAATAATTACAGTGTTGTTGTTTTTTGTATCATCCTTGGAGATCCCACAAATATTCCATTATTCTCAAGTCTAGTCTAAGATTTTAAACTAGAGGACAAATCCCCCCAGATATGCCCACAGGTATGCATGTCACCAGAGGAGTTGCTCCTGCAAAAGACCAGGTGCTTCTTTCAAAAACAGGTTCGGCATCTCTCATGAAAGAATTGGTGGCTGAGGTTCTTCTGGTACTGACTGACCTCAGTTATGGACACAAATTCCACTTTAGATTCCTCCTAAAATGATTAAACACATTCTTGTCCAACAGATTTCTAAAAGCTCCTTTGAAATGTGCTATATATAAACAATTATGAGATCAGTATTGATTTTCTGAATAAAGGGTATTTTTCCAATAGACCAAACTCTAAATGGAGTTCAAATATTGCTGGCATGAGTTGACCCAGCTATTTTTAAACTAAATAAATAAATTAATTAAAATCTAGGTATTTAAAATACTAATTTACAATCTTCTGGCTGCTCTAAATCTATGAGCAAATTATTCTTTATGCTGTCTCTAGCACCAGTGTAGCTAATGCAAAATCAGTAATAAGTATACAGTTCACTCTGTCAGGTTTGTCCCCACTTAAGTACATTTCTCCCGTTACATTAGGGTGATTGATGGACGAAACTTGATACCTTTACTGCAAGGAAGAACTCAAAGTTCAGAGCATGAGTTCCTGTTTCACTATTGTGGGTCCTACCTGCATGCAGTGCGGTGGCACCAAAAGGACAGTAAGTGTAAATGTTTGCTCCGTGTTAACTGCTGAATATGAGGTTTCTCCTCCTGTTGGCTGTTTTGCAAATTGACAGGTTTATTATATGATAGGTGTTTATCTGTAATGATATCTGAGATTCTTTAAATTGTTATGCATGATATATCAGTAATTCTAGGTAGCTGGAGGTGTCTTACAGCAAAGAGAGATTTGTAATAAAGGAAATGTATTATAGAAAGTGGGGTAGGAATACAGGCTGTCTACTACTGCATTGGAAGATGGATGTTGTTGTCTTCATATTTGTAGTGTTTTCCATCTTCAAAGTCAGTACTCAGTGCAGAAGATCTGATTTGTGATGATGGGAGAGCCAGGGTGTATGAGAAGAGGTATCTGTAGTAAATGGTCATATTCCTTGAATACACTTTAACTTGAAGACACTTTCCATTTTTCTCCATTGTCTTATAGTCATGCCATAAGATTTCTTTCCTGCCTGGTGAAGCCATCTGGAAGGCTCATTATGTGACCCTAGTCTTTCATCCACTTGGGGCTGGGACTTACTATGGAAAAGGAAATTTGCCCGTGTTTTGGGGAAGGCATGACCCATCATGAGCCTCCATTGCTGTTTGACCTCTCACAAGACCCTTCTGAAGCCAAACCTCTGTCGGCTGACACTGAGCCCCTCTTTGACACTGTGGTAGAGCGGATTGGGAGAGCCATAGAAGAGCACCGCAGGACACTGACTCCAGTACCAGAGCAGCTCTCCCTGTACAACGTCGTCTGGAAGCCGTGGCTGCAGCCCTGCTGTGGGACATTCCCTTTCTGTTGGTGTGATAAGGAAGGTGACAGCACACAAAATTTGTGAGATGAATGTCAGGTAACATGTCCTGAGGCACTAAGTCCTCTGCTGAACAAGCTTTCAGAAAATAATCAGGTCTTTCCACTGTCTGGTCAGCAAAGTGGATGAAATAAAGAAAAGTAATGTTGAGTAGAGATTTTCCCCTTTATTCCTCACCAGTATTCAGAAGTCTAAGTAAGTCCTGTATTTTGTGGTAAAGGGCTTGAATGGATGGATACTGTGGTGTTTGTTTGTTTGTTGTTTGTTTGTTTGTGGTTTTTGTTTGTTTTTGCTTTCAGATTTACATGTAAGAGACAACTGTCCTAATAGGCCTAAACTCTGTCAAAATTATGCCTGCTCAAAGAAGACAACTGGAGAACTCTGCAGAGAGCCTAGTGTATAGTGTTGAGCAGGCATACAGTAAGAAATATTGGACTTACCTAGAACACTACGTGTTTGCACTCATGCCCTGTGGTCTATAAATCATAGTTATCCAACACAGCAGTTTGAGTCATTATTGCTTCCTGTATTCTTCTGTTATCTTTCCAAGAATATTGTTGAGACTCTGAACAATTGTAAGTTTGTGAAGGGTAATCCTCAAGCTGTAAATAACTTTTTGAGTAGAAGAATAGAATAGAAATTGAATAGAACTAGAACTTTGAATAGCACTTTTTTTAAGCTGTAAATAACTTTTTGAATAGATTTGCAGCTTTAGTTGAGTGACAATAACACATATCACAGATAGTAGAAAGTACCAAACACTGAAGTCCGGTATAACTCTGCAATACTGACAAAAGAGAGAGAATCATTTTGCTCTACAGATGGAGGTCTTGGTGCGTACTAACTTGGCAAACAGCAGTTTTATTGAATAAAAGATGCCAATTAAAGTGTTTTGGATAAATAGCTTGCACTGTTTCAAAGTCAGTTAGCAAAACACAGTTCATTTGAGAGTTATATTGGAATTAGTGCTCATAAATATTTGGCAGCAGTATACTTATGTTTACAAACTGTAACTTGTAAAAATGGATCATGCCAATACTAGTTTGAAAAAAAAAAAAACAAAACAAAACAAAACAAAACAAAAAAAAAAAACTGCTAGTGATGTGATCCTAGCCAGACTTTCTAAGGAGGCAAGTGACTTTGTTTGCACTGAAGATTGCAGTGAAATTGCAGAGATTTTAGTGCTTAAAACTGTATTTTTGACCATTCTTTGCAGTATGTAGATGAAGTCAGAGTTTATCATAAGCACACTGCTAAAACTCTGTTGAGAAATTGGGCTTTGAAGTGAGGAATTGGAAAGTGAATGTTTGTAGGGATTTTTTTATTCTCCTATGACTGCCCATACAAGCATTTTACTTGCTAAGCCAGTTTAGTTGCTTAACTGTTTCTTTATCATCTCAGTGTTTTTTCATAAGTATTACATAACAAAAAAAAAATAAATACAGATTTCTGTTTCTGTCATTTCAATATTTAGCTTCTTCTGTACAACAAGTTCAATCTGAAAACTTGTCAGAGTTATAAGGGAATATTACCACTGTCAGCGTCTCTTTGTAGTACTGAGATGTGAGAAACAGAGAGGCCATATAAAGCACACAAAAACTCAAATGTTTTTTTTGGCAGAGAATTCACCAGTAGTAGTGTGTAGTGAGGAAACAACAAATTCCTGTACTTTGGTACAATTTAAACACAGCTGAAAAGGAGGAAATACTACAGGGCTTGGAATGCAAATAAACATAATCCCCTTTCTGCTTCATTGTTACAAACTTTTTTTTTTCTTCTCCTAATAAATTATCTTGGTTTAAAAATTAATTTTGTTGGAAACAATGTTATCATAGGTGTTACCTTTGCTTTGGGTCACTAACATAGTGGTGAGTAATAGGATGCAAGGGGTGCACAAGCAGCCTCCACTTCCAGACATAGTTTTATTACTAGGGAAAAATTCAAAGCATTTTTTGTTATTATTATTTTTTCCTTGTGTTTTTAAAGATATGCCAGCAGCAGCATGGGCACATCTTCAGTAGAAATCACATGGTCAGAACAATGGAAACAGTCTAGAAAACTGAAAGAAAAATTTAGTCATAATTTGGACCAAAGACAGATGTAATTTAATTCTTACATTATTGGCAATTTTTAAAGTCACACCTTTCCCAAAGTGTGACATAATTTTCAAGAGAGACAATTCTCAATAACAATCTTTGCACCAGAAAGATCACAAGCTGTTAAGTAATTGTACTAAATAAGTATTATAGTCAAACAGGTCTTAGTAAAAGTAGCCAAATTTGATACCTTGTGTCTTACAAGGTAACCAAGCATAGTCATGTGTGCAAGGAGGTCAACAAAAACCTGCCTCTAGCCGTAGTTATCCCTGCCAATGTGTTGTACGAACCCACCAGGTGAAGCTGCTACATCTTTCTGCCTCACTGACTTCTGCTTACTTCTCTCGAGTGCAGTTAAATTCACCAGTCTCAATGTTCAAGAGACTGGAAGGACTGCAATGTCAACAAATGAACAGATGAGAGTTTCTCTGATTGCTCAAGACCTTTAGAAGGGTAAAATGCATTGCAGCAGAGCTAACTTCCCAAATTGTATGTGTGCAAGGAGGAACACTAAACCTGCAGCTGTGAGAGAAGACAGTGCAATTAATATCTTCAGGTAGGTTTAATATCACAGTAGGTTTAGCTTTCTTCAAAATGCAATGAAGAATAAAAGATGACATGAAAGAAGAAAAGGGGGAGGACAAGCTAATCCCATTATCCTGCCTGGAAGGCCAGAAAGCAGGGTGGGAGGAAACAAAACCACAGGCTCTGAGTTCAGTTTGACAATTATTTGTGGCATCTCTTTGGAGGCATTAAAATAGAGCAGTGCTAGGCTTTACACAAATCTGCACAGAATTAACTGGGTAGGGAGTCTAGAAAAGGCAGTGGCCGCGTTGTGCCAGTGTTTCAAGAATAAAGACTTTGTATTCTGCCTGGAATTCATGTGAAACCTCAGTGGCAGTCCCGCTCGCTTGCTGCTCCTGGCAGGCATCCCAGCAGTTCCTGTGTCCAAGACTGGGGGAAGGGAGATAAAGAGCAAAAGCACTAAATCCAGTCCGGCTTCCTCCCACGCACATCTTAGAGGATCAGGACTGCTCAGCAAACCAAGGAGCAAGAAAAATTTGAGAGAAAGAAGATCATTTGTTTTCCACATTGTTGAAAGGGGCTGGTCTTTTTTATTAGACTTGATGTCTGTTTATTGTGGCTTACTGTTTTACAGAGGAAACTGCTATTTGCCATTTTCTTGGATTTGTGTAAGTTACTGTACTGATTTCCAGAGGACAGTATTTTTTTTAGATTTATGCATTACATTGTTTTTTTGTTTTGTTTTGTTTTGTTTTGTTTTGTTTAACAACTAAGGAAACTTCACAAGCCCTAGGCCTCACTATGGTGTTCATCACACTCTCAGTGATGTCAGTGAGAGCTCTGCTTGTAGAAGGAATCAGCCCCTAACAGAAAAAAAGGTGAACATGTATATTTAAATTTATTTTTAACAAGTTTGGTATTTCTTCTAATCCTTCAGTAAGGGTAGTGTTCGTAAAATAGCTTGTATTAAATCGGGGAGCAATAATTTTAATCTTACCACAGCCAATAGTATTAAGATCCAAATATATTTTAATATTACCACTGCAGCTCCTCAGTTTGTAATTCCCAGCTTTCTTTAGAAGCTCTACAAAATCTTTGTCTAAACACTAATGCAACTGCAGTCACCAGCTGGCTGTGCCACACAAACCTGTGGGAACACAGTGGAAGGCAAGAGAGCTGTTGTACCAGCTTGGAAAGCTCATCGGCACCCACAGGAGATGAAGACAAGGAAATGTGGCAAAGTAAGGATTACTCATGGACTGGATATTCCATATTGTGATTTCATTTCTTAGTGAATAAACAAACATCTTGAATTTACATCAGTGTACAGCATTAAGATGAGGTGTGCCAGTCCCAGTGCAACCAATTTATCCCTGGCATCTGCATGCTTGTTTGAATGGTTCCAGTACAACATCTTCTGCAGATCTCTTGGTCTGCATCTATTCACAAGCAAAATGAGTGCATTCCCCAAGCCATTCTTTGACCAAAGCAACTAGTTGTCCTCAGCAAGCATAGGAAACTGCTTCCACTCATAAAATGTGCCTTGCCAGGCAGAAATAAATATTTAGAAACCTAAAAGCTATTTCTAGTCTTTTAAAGTTGTCCTGGTTTCAGTTAGAACAGAATTAATTTTCTTCCTAGCAGCTGGTGGAATGCTGTGTTTTGGCTTAGGATGAGAAGAGTGCTGATAACACCCCGATGCTTTAATTGTTGCAGAGCAGTGCTTATACTAAGCCAAGGACATCTCAGCCTTTTCCTCTGTCCTGCCAACGGGCAGGCTGGGGGTGCAGTAAGAGCTGGGAGGGGACAGACCCAGGACAGCTGACCCAAACTAGCCAAAGGGGTATTCCATACCATCTGACGTCATGCTAAACAATATATAGGGGTGGCTAGCCGGGGGGAGAGGGCCGGACTGCTCGGGGTTAGGCTGGGCATCGGTCAGCGAGTGGTGAGCAATTGCATTGTGCATCACTTGTTTGTACATACTATTATTACTTTCCTATTATCACCATTGTATTATTATTATTACTATTGTTATTATTATTGTTGTTATTATTATTTTCCTGTCTTATTAAACTGTCTTTATCTCAACTCACGGGCTTCACTTTCCATTTCTCTCCCCTGTCCCAGAGAGGGAGGGGGAGGGTGAGCGAACGGCTGCGTGGTATTTAGCTGCCGGCCGGGTTAAACCACGACAAAAGTCCAGGTTGAGTTCACAGAGGTGACAGGTAGAAAAACCTGCTTGTAAACTTATAAATGACATTAAGCCTAGAAGTTCTTTATCAGAATATTTATGTTTCTGGACAGTTTTTAGTAACATTCAGATAGAAGCACCTCCCTGAACATACTAAATGGCATCCAAACCTAAGTGTTACAGTCCCTTCCCTAAGATTTAAACTCTAATTATTGGTTTCCAGGCAGGCTTTTCTTTAATGTATGCGTTGTAGTTTCTAAGCTCACAGTAAGGATTAGCTTCTTTTCCTGGACCTTAAAGATAGTTTGATATTACATAGAGAGTGAGGTATTAGTTTTACTTATCACTTCCTCCTGTTTGCCACCTAATGGAAGACTTCCTTTCAGTGAAGTTCTGTGCTTCAAGCTGTGGGCGTTTAGCCTTCTTGCCAAACACCCATCCCCCTAAAATTAATAGCAGATAAGAGCAGGCTGCATCTTGTAAAACTGCATGCTGTGCTATCTGACCCTGTGTGTCCTCAGAAACACTCTCTCCTACCTTGCAGTGTCAGTTCAGGAGAGCTCTGCACACACATGCTCAGGAATTCAGAGAGTGCATGATCAAGCCCTAGTAGTTCAGTCCCCCTCTGTCACAGTCAGCCACAGGCAATGGCGATGTGATTGTGGTAATGAAATGTAGTTAATGACTAACTTTACAGACAAGATCACTAGAGCTGCTGGGCTCTGATTGTTGTGTTTTGTTTTGTTTTGTTTTGTTTTGTTTTATGTGTCTTTTTTTTTTTTTTTCATTTGTTTTAACCAGAATTATATAACGAACTGTGTACCTGTTCCACACAAGGGGAAGCCATGAAGTTTACCGGGGAACACAGTGGTAAGAAAAGGTATCGCTGAGGGTCTTTCCTATATTTTTAAGTGTTGCACTTAAGAAAATGTAATCTCTTCTTTCTTTTTTTTTTTTTTTTTTAATTGATAATCTAAGAGCAGAAAATATGGATTTAGAACTGTAGGTCTTTCAAGGCCTTTCAGCCTATTCTTACAGGATACGGAGGTTTAGTGGCATATGTAGTATATGGTGTATTACATTTAATATATGTCTGATGAGATTAGTGCAAATCTCAAGAAGGAAAAGTACATACAAGATTCCTGTGCAAATGGAAAAGGTAATACTGGTTTCAGAGAAATCAAGTTTTGTAAATACTCAAGAGCTCCATCTGCTGCCAGTATTTGGTAGCTCTTTGCATCTAAAAAGTCTTCATAATACTTAAAGGCTAATAATTTAAACTACATTCTAAAGCTCGCAAGCAGGTTTCTAATATTAACCTTTTTACTTTTAACTTCAGGACATGCCTAAGCATTTGGCTCACTTTATGTTTGTTTCCAAGAACTTGTGTATCAAATCCTTCAAAACCCAATTTTTTACTAATACTGGCTGATGATCTTGGTATTGGAGATGTGGGTTGTTATGGCAATGATACAATAAGGTAAGAGTGCTTTCTACAAATTAAATTACCTCCCCCCTTTCTGGTGAATTTTAGTAGGGAAAAAAAAAAAAAAAGTTACTGATGGCATTACTAGAAAACTTATTAATGGATTAGTTTATCTAGATACACTTCTTTTCAAATACATGTATAAAATGTTTTACAGTAATTTCTATTGGAGTAATAATTATATGAGCATGCTTGAGTGACTTTCTTGGACTTCCAATTTTCAGAATTTTGTAAATGTGCAAAATTCTGCACAGAAATGTGCCCTATATTTTTCAGGCATGTGTATAATTTGTAAGTTTCCACAACTCATGGGTTGAAATGCTAAGGACCACGATTAGGATATAGTAACAGCTAACAATTCCAAAAGGCTTGTTACAGAATGACAGCTCAGTCTATGATGGGATCTATTTCTCCCTATTGCACTTTTCAGTCTTGATGTAGCCTGGCTGATTGGTAGAATGATTGTATATATATATATCCCTTGCCTATTCTAACCTATTTTAGTCTCACAAATTGTGTGTCCTGTTTCTATTAGTAGAATCTTTTTCACTATGCTTCATGAGCTTTTGATACAGGACAGACCAGAATACCAGAAATACCTTTATATATATATACATATCTCTCTCTATATACATAAAACACATATCTATAGAAAATTCCTTTTCAAAGTAGTTAAGATATCTCAAAAATACATAACACATTTGTCCTAGTTGAGTTGTAGATAAAAAGAGGAATTTGTAAATTTGGTGAGTATGTCCTAGACAAAACTAGGAGGACCAGGACACTGAGAACTTCTGTATAATACATTTTTTATCAGAGATGTGATTTTTCTCTTTAGGACCCGTAACATTGATGGCCTGGCAAAGGAAGGAGTGAGACTTAGTCAGCACATTGCTGCAGCTTCTGTCTGTACTCCAAGCAGAGCAGCCTTCCTGACTGGCAGATACCCCATCAGATCAGGTTGGGCCTCTCTCTAATGGTTGACTGAAGCTTGTCTAGCCATTATTGCTGTTAAAAATACCCTTAAATAAACCCATTATAACCCTTTAATAAAGGCTTGTTAATCTAAGGATTTGGGGCATCAGTGAGATGGGCAGAAATCAAGATGACTAGATTCACTGATTGAGTTGTATGGGAAAAGCCCCACATAAAGCACATTTAATGCAGTTAAATGACCACACAGAAACAGATAAAAATCAAAACAGCACAAAGCACTCAGAGGTAGAAACATAAAGGGAAAAAAAAAAAAAAAAAGTGTAAACACTGTATGTTAGTGGTATTAAAATTATGTTAAAACATAATATTTTGAGTATCCTGACAAACATTTTCATAATGAAATCTGTTAGGCAGTGGAATAGTTCTCAACAATAATGTTTTAAAACAAATATTTTAAAAACAAGACAAAACTTGAGCCATGTTATCTCCCAGTAATCATGAGTGTAGATCTTCTGATCTGATTCTAACTTGCTAAAGAAGATGGTTTTGTGGAGAAAGGAAATCATGAGCTGTACATTTCAGAAGTGTGTGCCCATGACTCTGTAAATCTTTTGTTTTAGATAAACTTTCCCCTTTTTGTCTCTTTTTCTCTTTCTTTCTTTCTTTCTTTCTTTCTTTCTTTCTTTCTTTCTTTCTTTCTTTCTTTCTTTCTTTCTTTCTTTCTTTCTTTCTTTCTTTCTTTCTTTCTTTCTTTCTTTCTTTCTCTTTCTTTCTTTCTTTCTTTCTTTCTCTCTCTCTCTCTCTCTCTCTCTCTCTCTTTTTCTCTCTTTCTCTCTCTCTTTCTTTCTCTCTTTCTCTCTTTCTCTCTTTTCAACATTATGTTGTGATATAACTTTGGTTTTAAGAGGTTGTCTAATGTCCAAACATAGACGTCTTGGTGCAATTTTAGACACTCCAGCATAGCTGAGGTATCTGCATTGGACTAGCATTTACAACACGGGACTTGGAGGATATATTCTTCTGGGGGTCAATTAGAATATCCTGCAGCATACTGAATGTACAATAAAAAGGTACTCGACTTAGGCAGCTGAATCTTATTGGTTAGAAAGCACAACCTGAAGAGACTGAAAATCTTAAGTATGGCTTGTTTTAGTTTAAAGACTCTTATTTTTCTCCAGGCATGGCATCCAATACGCAACATCGTGTTCTATTTTGGAATGGGTTTTCTGGAGGCCTCCCACCAAATGAAACTACTTTTGCCACAATACTGCACCAGCAAGGCTATTCTACAGCACTTGTAAATATGAGATGTAGAAACTTGCCGCCTTTTCATTGGTGTTATTAAAACGAGGCTGTTTCAGTAAATATTTTTCTTTTCCAAAATGTTTAGGATCAGTTAGAGTTTTTGTAGGCATAACTTTAAAAATCAGCAGGGTTTTTAGAATTCCACTCACACTCAACAGTGTCAACACAGTATATATGATAAATCCAAAATAAGGATGTATGGAATACTCAGATATACACAGCAAAATAAGTAAATAAATAATAAATAAATAAAATCTCATTTATAAAATCTCATTTGCCAAGCACAGATTGCTTTAGAAAAACAAACAGAGATATTCAGTGATCTATCTGAGCAGGAAAATGTCTGCCAGTTGACACCCAGACACTACAGTGTCTTAATTATATCTGATGGATAGATTTTCTATTACTTATGCATCCCACTTATCATACAAACTCTAAAAATACCTTAAGTTTCTGCAAAAAACAGTTCTGCAAATTGAGACACTCCCCCCCCCCAAAAAAAAAAAAAAAAAAAAAAAATGCTGAAAGAGTCCCATTGCCTCTGGTGGTTTTTGGATCAGAACCCATGTTCAAGAAAGAAAATCCCATTAACTGTTTGCCAGTTTCACCTGAACAGTGATTATGGATTTGTCCTTCAAGCACCTCTCATTCTTAAGCTCTTTTTGAGGTAGCAAATGTGTCGTGCTTAATTGTAATGACTATGATTTCCATGCCTCTTCTTGGCTCTGGCACACTGAGGTGTCATGTAGTTCCTAATGAGTATTAGTGATGTACAAGCTTCACAGGAGCCTGTGCAAAAAGGGGATCTTTCCTAGCTCCTTGCAGTCTGTTACAGCTTGTGCTGTAAAGCGCATTCATATTCAGGCTCACAGAGCTGGTTTGGAGCTCTCCAAAGTTATTTCTCTGGCTAATAGGCCCAAAGCCCATGGTCATAGACTGTCTGTCCTTCAATGTCAGGATAATTACACTGCTCTGTAATATGACTTCATTAAGCTTCATTATCAGTGCATGACATATTCTGATATGTCCAATTGTACTGGATAATTGGATAATTGTACTAGACAATTGGAATGGCCTATTTTTGCTACTCATTTTAGGATGAATATAGACACAGAGAGCCAATGTGTACAGGTTCTTCCTGAAATCTGTTCTTGAATGTGAAGGTCAAATAGAAATTTTGTGTAAATTAGATCATATTTTTGCACTGTTTATTTTAGCAAAAGGGATTCTCCCCGCCAGGCCACCCATTAATGAATGACTACATTATCATTTCAAAATAATAAGCACCAAATAGCACAACCATATTGGTACTTACTCAGGGAGGAGGCTGAGCTGGACCATTGCCCTGTATGGAATTTTGTTAAGATAAGTGAGGAAAAACAGATATTCTGCTCAGACCGAGTGCCAGAGTATGATTGCTCCCAGAGAGCCTGTCCTATTCCAACCTGCTCCTCCCTTGGCTGCACCTTAACTGAGGAGTGCAGCCAAACTTTTAGAAATACAGGCAGACACACGATACTAATAATGTTGGATTTTGTTTAATACCTTTATTTTGTATTTGCAAGGAAGTGTCATATGGCTGTGAATCCTCCCAAGATCATTGCCAGATGCAGAATTGAGGTGCAGAATTGAGGCGCCCCCTCCCCGGCCGTTCAAAAGCTGCCCCTAGGGAGCGCGAGCAACCACGAGCGCAGTGAGCAGGATGGGCAAACAGGGCGTGACACGTCAGAAGGGCATGGCGCAGCAGTTAGCGCAGGTAGGGGGAGCAGGAAGGGCAGAGCACTCCCCCTGCCCATACTAACACCTCCTTAACAACAGCGGTTAGCTAGGTGATAACGGTCTCCACCAGGCACGGTGCGCTCTCCAGGAAGTCGGTACACACCCAGACTGACTGCCCATTAAAAAATTCTGCAGTTCAGGTCACCGGATGCAAGGAGTGTCTGAGCCTGCTCCTGCCATCAGCGGGAGGCAGAGAAACTGCGTGCGTGAGGTGCGAGCAGGTGGATGATCTGGTCCACATGGTGGCGGAGCTCAACGAGGAGGTGGAGAGGTTGAGGGATATCAGGGAGTGTGAGCGGGAGAGAGACTTCTGGAGCAACTCCCTGCAGGGCCTCAAGGAGAGGTATCGAGGTGAGACACCCCAAATGGGGGTGGACCCCCTGCCCTGTCACCGTTGGGCAGAGGGAAGGGATCTGGGAGTTGGGGAGGAATGGAAGCAGGTCCCTGCTCGACATCGCAAGCGATGCCCTCCCCTTCCGGTCCCACCTTCCCAGGTGCCCTTACACAACAGGTTTGAGGCCGTGGAGCTCGAGAAACCGGTGGGTGAGGAAGAGGTAGCAAGTGTTCCCAGGAGGATGTCTAGGGCAAGGAGGTCAACTCCACGCCTCAGGACTGCCTCCACCAAGAAAGACAGAAGGGTTATTGTTGTGGGAGACTCTACCCTTAGGGGAACAGAGGGCCCTATTTGTTGGCCTGACCCTACCCGTAGGGAAGTCTGCTGCCTCCCTGGGGCCAGGGTCAGGGACGTTGCTAGGAAGCTTCCCAACCTGGTACACCCCTCTGATTATTATCCTCTTTTGATAGTCCAGGCAGGTAGTGACGACATTGAAGAGAGAAGCCTGAAGGCTATCAAACAAGACTTTAGGGGGCTGGGACAGTTAGTGGATGGAGCAGGAGTGCAGGTGGTGTTTTCGTCCATCCCTACAGTGGCAGGGAGGGGTCCAGAGAGGACACGGAAAGCCCACCTGTTAAACACGTGGCTCAGGGGCTGGTGCCAACACAGAAATCTTGGGTTTTTCGACAATGGGGCACTTTACTCGGCACCCGGCCTGATGGCCGCAGACGGGTCCCTATCTTTTAGGGGAAAAAGGATCCTGGGCCAGGAGCTGGCAGGGCTCGTTGAGAGGTCTTTAAACTAGGTAAGAAGGGGGATGGGGCTGAAGCAAGGATTGTTGGAGCTGTGCCAGAGGGAACAATAGTAAGGCCGGGGGATAAGGCAATGGCCCAGCTGAAGTGCATCTACACCAATGCACGCAGCATGGGTAACAAACAGGAGGAGCTGGAAGCCATCGTGCGGCAGGCAGGCTATGACTTGGTTGCCATCACGGAGACGTGGTGGGACCGGTCTCATGACTGGAGTGCTGCAATGACTGGCTATAAGCTCTTCAGAAGGGACAGGCAGCACAGAAGGGGTGGTGGTGTGGCTGTCTGTATGAGAGAGTCTTTTGATGTTGTAGAGCTCGAGGCTGGGAATGACAAGGTCGAGTCCCCTTGGGTTAGGATCGGCAGGGACAACAAGGCTAGCGTCCTGGTCGGGGTCTGTTATAGACCGCCAAACCAGGATGAGGAGACGGATGAGGAGTTCTACAGGCAGCTGACAGATGTTGCGAAATCTTCAGCGCTTGTTCTCATGGGGGACTTCAACTTCCCTGACATATCCTGGAAGCACAACACAGCCCAGAGAAGCAGTCTAGGAGGTTTCTGGAGAGCGTGGAAGATAGCTTCCTGACGCAGCTGGTTAGTGAACCTACCAGGGGTGGTGCCCCGCTAGACCTTCTCTTCACAAACAGAGAAGGACTGGTGGAGGATGTGATTGTCGGGAGCTGTCTTGGGCAGAGTGACCACGAAATGGTGGAGTTCTCTATTCTTGGCGAGGCCAGGAAGGGGACCAGTAAAATTGCTGTATTGGACTTCCGGAGGGCTGACTTTGGGCTGCTAAGGACACTGGTTGGTAGAGTCCCTTGGGAGGCGGTTCTGAAGGGCAGAGGGGTCCAGGAAGGCTGGGCGCTCTTCAAGAGGGAAATCTTAATGGCGCAGGAACGGTCTGTCCCCACATGCCCAAAGACGAGCTGGCAGGGAAGAAGACCAGCCTGGCTGAACAGAGAATTGTGGCTTGAGCTTAGGAGAAAAAAGAGGGTTTATAATCTTTGGAAAAGTGGGCAGGCCACTAGGGAGGACTATAAGGATGTTGCGCGGCTGTGCAGGGAAACAATTAGAAAGGCCAAAGCTCATCTGGAGCTCAATCTGGCTACTGCCGTTAAAGATAACAAAAAATGTTTTTATAAATACATCAACACAAAAAGGAGGACTAAGGAGAATCTCCATCCTTTACTGGATGCGGGGGGAAACCTAGTTACAAGAGATGAGGAAAAGGCGGAGGTGCTTAATGCCTTCTTCGCCTCAGTCTTTAGCAGCAAAACCGGTTGTTCTCTGGGTACCCAGTACCCTGAGCTGGTGGAAGGGGATGGGGAGCAGGATGTGGCCCTCACTATCCACGAAGAACTGGTTGGTGACGTGGTACGGCACTTGGATGTGCACAAGTCGAAGGGGCCGGATGGGATCCACCCAAGGGGACTGAGAGAACTGGCAGAGGAGCTGGCCAAGCCGCTTAACATCATTTATCAACAGTCCTGGCTATCGGGGGAGGTCCCAGTGGACTGTCGGCTAGCAAACATGACGCCCATCTACAAGAAGGGCCGGAGGGCAGACCCAGAAAATTACAGGCCTGTCAGTTTGACCTCAGTGCCAGGGAAGCTCATGGAGCAGATTCTCTTGAGAGTCATCTTGCGGCACTTGCAGGGTAAGCCAGCGATCAGGCCCAGTCAGCATGGGTTTAGGGAAGGCAGATCCTGCTTGACGAACCTGATCTCCTTCTATGACAAAGTGACGCGCTGGGTGGACAAGGGAAAGGCTGTGGATGTGGTCTACCTTGACTTCAGCAAGGCTTTTGACACCGTCTCCCACAGCATTCTCCTCAAGAAACTGGCTGCTCTTGACTTGGACTGGCGCACGCTTCGTTGGGTTAAAAACTGGCTGGATAGCTGGGCCCAAAGAGTCGTATTAATTGGAGTCGAGTCCAGTTGAAGGCCAGTCACTAGTGGCGTTCCCCAGGGCTCGGTGCTGGGGCCGGTCCTCTTTAATATCTTCATCAATGATCTGGACGAGGGCATTGAGTGCACCCTCAGTAAGTTTGCAGATGACACCAAGCTATGCGCATGTGTCGATCTGCTCGAGGGTAGGAAAGCTCTGCAGGAGGATCTGGATAGGCTGCACCGATGGGCTGAGGTCAACTGCATGAAGTTCAACAAGGCCAAGTGCCGGGTCCTGCACCTGGGGCGCAATAACCCCAAGCAGAGCTACAGGCTGGGAGACGAGTGGTTGGAGAGCTGCCAGGCAGAGAAGGATCTGGGAGTGATGGTGGACAGTCGTCTGAATATGAGCCAGCAGTGTGCTCAGGTGGCCAAGAAGGCCAACGGCATCCTGGCTTGTATCAGAAACAGTGTGACCAGCAGGGCTAGGGAGGTGATCGTCCCCCTGTACTCGGCTCTGGTGAGGCCGCGCCTCGAGTACTGTGTTCAGTTTTGGGCCCCTCGCTACAAAGAAGGACATTGAGGTGCTTGAGCGGGTCCAGAGAAGGGCGACGAAGCTGGTGAGGGGCCTGGAGAACAAGTCCTACGAGGAGCAGCTGAAGGAGCTGGGCTTGTTCAGCCTGGAGAAGAGGAGGCTCAGGGGCAACCTTATTGCTCTCTACAGATACCTCAAAGGAGGCGGTAGCGAGGTGGGGGATGGCCTGTTCTCCCACGTGCCTGGTGACAGGACGAGGGGGAATGGACTAAAGTTGCACCAGGGGAGGTTTCGGTTGGGTGTCAGGAAGAACTTCTTCACCAAAAGGCTTGTTAGGCATTGGAATGGGCTGCCCAGGGGAGTGGTTGTGTCACCACCCCTGGAGGTCTTTAGAAGATGTTTAGGTGTAGAGCTTAGGGCTACGGCTTAGTGGAGGACTTGTTAGTGTTACACCAGAGGTTGGACTACGTGATCTTGGAGGTCTCTTCCAACCTAGGTGATTCTGTGTTGTGGTCTCCAAGCTGGGATACAACCACCTGTTAGTTCGGCACAACTGAATTTTGCGTTCCTTGAACTAGCTTTTCCTCGCCTCCTCTTCAGTGACAAGGACATGCATCTCTTTCACACTCCTTCATTAGTAAACAAACTAGCACCTTTCTTTACGTCAGTAAGATGCCTGCCTTTGGTTTCAGTGAAAATTCAGGCCCTAGCACCTGAAGTTTCTTCTGGATGGTGAAGAATTTCTTCCTGACACCCAACCGAAACCTCCCCTGGTGCAACTTTAGCCCATTCCCCCTCAGCCTATCACCAGGCACATATGAGAATAGACCAACCCCCACCTCGCTACAGCCTCCTTTAAGGTATCTGTAGAGTGCGATAAGGTCGCCCCTGAGCCTCCTCTTCTCCAGACCGAACAATCCCAGCTCCCTCAGCCGTTCCTCGTAGGACTTGTTCTCCAGATCCCTCACCAGCTTTGTTGCCCTTCCCTGGACTCACTGGAGCCCCTCAATATCCTTCTTGTAGCGAGGGGCCCAGAACTGAACACAGTACTTGGGCTGCGGCCTCACCAGGGCCAAGTACAGGGGGTCAATCGCTTCCTTAGTCCTCTTGGCCACGCTGGTTCTTATACGAGTCAGGATGCTGTTGGCCTTCTTGGCCACCTGAGCACACTGCTGCCTCATATTGAGTCGACTAGCCACCAGTACGCCCAGGTCCTTCTCTGCCAGGCAGCTTTCTAACCACTCAGATGGCTTTTCCAACCATCTTCAAACTTCCAAATCTAGAGGAACGCTTTGACTGCGGCCTAAAAGCCACGTGTATGTAAGCTGCCGCAAGCCAGCTAATCTTCTTCCCATGACCTGCCAGGAAACAGCAATGTAGGCAGGTAACCAAATTAAAGCCAAAACTTGCAGCCCAGTCCTTGACCTGAATAGGGAGTGAGGATCCCAATCCTGGCATTTATGCGTGATAGCTTCTACGCAGCCGAAGTAAATACACCCCGGGTGCCCTGAGCTGGAGGACCACGACGGTGGGAACGATAAACTCCCAACCGACCATGAACGTGTGCGGGATATGCTGCTCCACATGGATCTATACAAGTCTGTGGGTCCGGATGGGATTCATCCCAGGGTGCTTAAGGAGCTGGCTGACGCCATTGCAGGACCTCTCTCAATTATTTTTCAACGGTCTTCTGAATCTGGAGAGGTCCCAGTGGACTGGAAGCTGGCAAATGTCATACCAGTTTTCAAGAAGGGCAAGAAAATAGACCGTGGCAACTACAGGCCTGTTAGTCTCACATCAGCACCTGGTAAAATTATGGAGAAGATGATCCTTGAAGTTCTTGAAGCGCACCTGGGGGACAATGCAGTCATTGGTCCCAGCCAACACGGGTTCATGAGGGGTAGGTCCTGCCTAACAAATCTGAATTCCTTTTATGATAAGATCACCCATCTGGTCGATCAAGGGAAACCAGCTGACGTGATCTTTTTGGACCTGAGCAAAGCTTTTGACATGGTTTCCCGTGGGATCCTACTGGACAAAATGTCCAGCAGACAACCTAACAAAAACATCATGCAATGGGTGAGCAATTGGCTGACAGGCAGGGCTCAAGGCCTTGTGGTAAATGGGGCCACATCAGGCTGGCACATGGTCACTAGTGGGGACCCTCAAGGCTCCATTTTAGGGCCAGTCCTCTTCAATGTTTTTATAAACGATTTAGATGTAGGACTAGAAGGTGTTTTGAGCGAGTTTGCTGATGGCACCAAACTTGGAGGAGTTGTAGACTCAGCTGAGGGGCTGAGGGTGGAAAGGCCTTGCAGAGAGATCTGGGCAGATTGGAGAGCTGGGCGATCACCAACCTCATGAAGATTAACAAGAGCAAGTGCCGGGTCCTGCACCTGGGACGGGGCCACCCTGGCTATACGTACAGACTGGGTGACGAGATGCCGGAGAGCAGCCCCGCACAGAGGGATCCGGGGGTGGTGGTTGACAGCAAGTTGAACATGAGCCAGCAGTGTGCCCTGGCAACCAGGAGGGCCAACCGTATCCTGGGGTGCATCAAGCACAGCATTGCTAGTCGATCAAGGGAAGTGATTGTCCCGCTCTACTCTGCGCTGGTGCGGCCTCACTTCGAGTACTGCGTGCAGTTCTGGGCACCACAGTACAAAAAGGACAGTAAACTGCTGGAGAGCGTCCAGAGGAGGGCGACGAAGATGGTGAAGGGCCTAGAGGGGAAGACGTATGAGGAGCGGCTGAGGTCACTGGGCCTGTTCAGCCTGGAGAAGGGGAGGCTGAGGGGGGACCTCATTGCAGCGTACAACTTCCTCGCGAGGGGGAGTGCAGAGGCAGGTGCTGACCTATTCTCTGTAATCACCAGTGATAGGACCCACGGGAATGGTGTTAAGCTGAGGCAGGGAAGTTTTAGGCTGGACGTCAGGAAGAGGTTCTTCACCGAGAGGAGGGTGGTTGCACGCTGGAACAGGCTCCCAAGGGAACTAGTCACTGCACCAAGCCCGTCTGAATTTAAGAAGAGATTGGACTGTGCACTTAGTCACGTGGTCTAAACTTTTGGGTAGACCTGTGCAGTGCCAGGAGTTGGACTTGGTGATCCTTATGGGTCCCTTCCAACTCGGGATATTCTATGAATAGTGCAGTCAGAGGTCATGGGGCTAGATTTAGAAAAGTCCTGCATAAAGAAGGGATCTCAGAAAAGAAAATTTAAATAACATTAATATCAAGAAAAGGAATTCTGATTGCTAAATTCTTTATCTGTCATGACTAGACAGATGAAAATCTATGATGGCAAGTTTGCCTTTAAGGTCATTTTCTTTTTTATTCATATCTTTTGTTTATTTGTATTTATTTTTTTAACAGGCTCTGTACTAATGTTCCTCACAGAATGACTAACAGAAATATGACCTTCGTGCAAATGTTGTAGTTAATTCATTAGGTCAACTCTAACCACTAAGCCCCTTGTCAGGTTATTTCTACCAGTGATAAGGAGCAATTGACCTTAAAACTTTGAAGCCAGGTAGACGAGCTTATTCCACAAGGTCTCTTGGTTCCACCCTTGTTAAGTGAAACCGGCCAGGTGTGGGTCATTTGACCTTTGCTATATAGGAAGCCTGAGGAGGGGTGGGGGGAATTGCCTCCCCAGGAGAAACTGAGGCTTGGGTTGCCTAGGGTGTTTTTCTGTTGTGGGGAATTGGGCTCAGCGTTCCCCAGTAGGCTGCTTTTCCTTCATGTTTTCTGCCCTGTCTGTGCAAGAGTTTTAGAGACTCTATGAGACAGTTACATTGGTGGTTCCTTCTTCAGTAAAATGCTGGTGGCACTATTTCACAGCGAAGTGCTTTGGAAGTGACTCAAGTTCAGAAGACTGCAGGTAAGTGTTCCTGGGTTCTGTGGTTGTTACTGTTGAGTACTTCCTTCACCTTGTCTATTTTCCGTGAAATTCCTTACGTGGGTTCTAGGCTCCATACAAAGCACTGGGGGGGGAAAAAAAAAAGGCCTCCTAAACCCAAGTGCACACAGGTAAGCCTGACTTAGAAGAATGTCCCTAAGTATTTGGAAGATTGAAAAATGGGCTGTGTGAAAAAGGTACATTAATGTGAATGCAGAATTTGCGTCGTAGTCAGTAGAAAGAGACAATGATGGATTAGGGCACAGAGGTGCTGGGTCGCAGAGTCACCTTTTTATGTGTGTTTCTTTTTTTAATTTATTTTTTTATTCTCTTTGGAGTTTTGGGGCAGGGGCAAAATTTCTTGTGGACACCTGCGGGAGTTGCAAAATTATAATAAACTTTAGGTAAAGGAAAACTTCCTTCTCTCTTGTTGTTCACAGAATCACAGAATTACTAGGTTGGAAAAGACCCCAAGATCATCGAGTCCAACCTCTGACCTAACGCAAACAGTCCCCACTAAACCATATCCCTAAGCTCTACATCTAAACGTCTTTTGAAGACTTCCAGGAATGGTGACTCCACCACCTCCCTAGGCAGCCTGTTCCAGTGTCTATCAACCCTTTCAGTAAAGAAGTTCTTCCTAACATCAAACCTAAAACTCCTGCAGCTGGTTGTGCAGGCAGCGCCTCTCCAGCTCCAGCTCCGAAGCCTTCGCCTCGCGCCGCGACAGTGCCCCCGACACCTCCTGCAGCTTTGCCAAGATTTGGTTGGGAAACGCACAGAATTGGTGGAAACTCCCCCAAAGTTTGCAGGAAAAGCCAAGCAGAATTCGGGGAAGAGCCCCCAAAATCTGGACGGCCCCCAGGCGCTAATCCCGGTCCCGCGCCGCCACCCGGAGCTCCTCAAGCTCCCGGTGCCGCTGCTGGAGCTCGGCCGCCAGCCGCCGCTGCTCGGCCGCGCTCCGCTGATGGAGCTCAGCCGCCAGCCGCCGCCACTCGCCCAGCTCCATCTCCCGTTGCCACCTGGAGCACTCCTCCCGAGACTGCTGCAGCTCCGTGCGCAGAGAGCGGATGTCATCCTCCAGGCCCCTTGTCTTCTCCCTGGGCAGCCTGTTCCAGTGTCTAACAACCCTTTCAGTAAAGAAGTTCTTCCTAACATCTAACCTAAAACTCCCCTGGCGCAACTTAGGCCCATTCCCCCTCGTCCTGTCACCAGGCACGTGGGAGAACAGGCCATCCCCCACCTCGCTACAGCCTCCTTTGAGGTATCTGTAGAGAGCAATAAGGTCGCCCCTGAGCCTCCTCTTCTCCAGGCTGAACAAGCCCAGCTCCTTCAGCCGCTCCTCGTAGGACTTGTTCTCCAGGCCCCTCACCAGCTTCGTCGCCCTTCTCTGGACCCGCTCAAGCACCTCAATGTCCTTCTTGTAGCGAGGGGCCCAAAACTGAACACAGTACTCGAGGTGCGGCCTCACCAGAGCCGAGTACAGGGGGACGATCACCTCCCTAGCCCTGCTGGTCACACTGTTTCTGATACAAGCCAGGATGCCGTTGGCCTTCTTGGCCACCTGAGCACACTGCTGGCTCATATTCAGACGACTGTCCACCATCACTCCCAGATCCTTCTCTGCCTGGCAGCTCTCCAACCACTCGTCTCCCAGCCTGTAGCTCTGCTTGGGGTTATTGCGCCCCAGGTGCAGGACCCGGCACTTGGCCTTGTTGAACTTCATGCAGTTGACCTCAGCCCATCGGTGCAGCCTATCCAGATCCTCCTGCAGAGCTTTCCTACCCTCGAGCAGATCGACACATGCGCATAGTTTGGTGTCATCTGCAAACTTACTGAGGGTGCACTCAGTGCCCTCGTCCAGATCATTGATGAAGATATTAAAGAGGACTGGCCCCAGTACCGAGCCCTGGGGGACGCCACTAGTGACTGGCCTCCAACTGGACTTGACTCCATTTACCAAGACTCTTTGGGCCCGCCTATCCAGCCAGTTTTTAACCCAACGAAGCGTGCGCCAGTCCAAGTCAAGAGCAGCCAGTTTCTTGAGGAGAATGCTGTGGGAGACGGTGTCAAATGCCTTGCCGAAGTCAAGGTAGACCACGTCCACAGCCTTTCCCTCGTCCACCCAGCATGTCACTTTGTCATAGAAGGAGATCAGGTTCGTCAAGCAGGATCTGCCTTCCCTAAACCCATGCTGACTGGGCCTGATCGCTGGCTTACCCTGCAAGTGCCGCAAGATGACTCTCAAGAGAATCTGCTCCATGAGCTTCCCTGGTACTGAAATCAAACTGACCGGCCTGTAGTTTCCCGGAAAAATTAAAATAATAGAAGAATTATACCGCAGCTCCGACACCTCCGCCTCATGCCACGACAGTGCCCCCGACACATCCCGCAGCTGTGCCTTGAGCTCCTGCAGCTGGTTGTGCAGGCGGCGCCTCTCCAGCTCCAGCTCCGACACCTCCGCCTCGCGCCGCGACAGCGCCCCCGACACCTCCTGCAGCTTTGCCCAGATTTGGTTGGGAAACGCACAGATTTGGTGGAAACTCCCCCAAAGTTTGCAGGAAAAGCCAAGCAGAATTCGGGGAAGAGCCCCCAAAATCTGGACGGCCCCCAGCCGCTCCTCCCGGTCCCGCGCCGCCACCCAGAGCTCCTCCAGCTCCCGGTGCCGCTGCTGGAGCTCGGCCGCCAGCCACCGCCACTCGCCCAGCTCTGCCTCCCGTTACCACCTGGAGCACTCCTCCCGAGACTGCTGCAGCTCCGTGCGCAGAGAGCGGATGTCATCCTCCAGGCCCCTCGTCTTCTCCCGCAGCTCTGCCAGCTGCCCCGTCGGGTCCCCCGCTGCCCACCGCAGCACCCCCGGTACCGGAGGCGGCGCTGCCGATCCCGAAGCCGCCCCCGAGGCCTTTTTACCGGCCTGGGGGGCTGCGGCGAAGGTCACAGCCTTGCGGGGAAGTCCTGGGCCTGGTGCCGTCGGGATGCTGATAGCCCACAACGGGGCGTGGTTGCTGGGAGCCCAGGCCGCTAGGGGCCCGGAGCGGCGCCGTTTCTGCTCGGGAGCCTCCGGCAGGGGCGCAGCCGCCGCGCGCTTGACGTGGGCCTTGCGCACCGGTGACCCGGAGGCGGCTGGAAGTGACGCAGCCGCCTCCGTGGCCGGTACCGGGCGGGCGTCGCCAGCGCTGCCACTGCCGGGCCTCGCCACCGTTGTTTCTGTTTCCTTTTCGATACAGTCTTAAAATGAAGGTCCCATTTTCTGGCCTTTGGCAGAGCGTAAGCACGCCGGAACACTTCATATTACATAGATCATATTTGTCTGCAATGATCCCGCCTCTAAGCCTTGAGCTCCTGCAGATGGTTGTGCAGGCGGCGCCTCTCCAGCTCCAGCTCCGACGCCTCCGCCTCGTGCCGCGACAGTGCCCCCGACACCTCCTGCAGCTTTGCCAAGATTTGGTTGGGAAACGCACAGAATTGGTGGAAACTCCCCCAAAGTTTGCAGGAAAAGCCAAGCAGAATTCGGGGAAGAGCCCCCAAAATCTGGACGGCCCCCAGGCGCTAATCCCGGTCCCGCGCCGCCACCCGGAGCTCCTCAAGCTCCCGGTGCCGCTGCTGGAGCTCGGCCGCCAGCCGCCGCTGCTCGGCCGCGCTCCGCTGATGGAGCTCAGCCGCCAGCCGCCGCCACTCGCCCAGCTCCATCTCCCGTTGCCACCTGGAGCACTCCTCCCGAGACTGCTGCAGCTCCGTGCGCAGAGAGCGGATGTCATCCTCCAGGCCCCTTGTCTTCTCCCTGGGCAGCCTGTTCCAGTGTCTAACAACCCTTTCAGTAAAGAAGTTCTTCCTAACATCTAACCTAAAACTCCCCTGGCGCAACTTAGGCCCATTCCCCCTCGTCCTGTCACCAGGCACGTGGGAGAACAGGCCATCCCCCACCTCGCTACAGCCTCCTTTGAGGTATCTGTAGAGAGCAATAAGGTCGCCCCTGAGCCTCCTCTTCTCCAGGCTGAACAAGCCCAGCTCCTTCAGCCGCTCCTCGTAGGACTTGTTCTCCAGGCCCCTCACCAGCTTCGTCGCCCTTCTCTGGACCCGCTCAAGCACCTCAATGTCCTTCTTGTAGCGAGGGGCCCAAAACTGAACACAGTACTCGAGGTGCGGCCTCGCTGGTGCCGTTGGGATGCTGATAGCCCACAACGGGGCGCAGTTGCTGGGAGCCCAGGCCGCTAGGGGCCCGGAGCGGCACTGTTTCTGCTCGGGAGCCTCCGGCAGGGGCGCAGCTGCCGCGCGCTTGACGTGGGCCTTGCGCACCAGTGACCCGGAGGCGGCTGGAAGTGACACAGCCGCCTCCGTGGCTGGTACCGGGCGGGCGGCGCCAGCGCCGCCGCCGCCAGGCCTCACCGCCATTGTTTCTGTTGTTGTTTCTGTTTCCACTGACACTAATAGCATGGGTAATAGGAGTAGTATAAGTGACACAGCTGACGGTGCGGGGCGCTCTGCCTACTGCTCGCCCTCGCCTGACTGTGCACTGCTGCCAACAGTGCTAGAGCAAAATGTGAAGACTGCTCAGATGGCAGTGATGAGAGTGCTTGTGTGAAGAAGATATGTGAAGAAGATGTGTGCTGAATCTGACTTTGTGTGCAACAGTGGTCAGTGTGTGCCAAACATTTGGCAGTGTGATGGGGATCCAGACTGTGAAGATGGGTCCGACGAAAGTGCTGAGCTGTGTCATATGAGAACAGTGTTATGGAAATGTGATGGTGAAAAAGACTGTGACAGTGGAGAAGATGAAGAGAATTATGGCAATGTGACTTGTAGTGCAGCAGAGTTCACATGCAGTAGTGGACAATGTATTTCCAAAAGCTTTGTCTGCAATGGTCAAGGTGACTGCTCCGACCATTCGGATGAATCTTTGGAGCATTGTGGCTGCCAGCCTGCACCTCCGGTGAAGTGTTCTGTGAGTGAGGTGCAGTGCGGCTCAGGTGAATGTATCTACAAGAAGTGGTGATGTGACAGAGATCCTTATTGCAAGGATGGAAGTGATGAAATGAACTGCCCTTCCTGGACCAGTTCAGATGTGAAGATGGGAACTGTGTCCATGGGAGTAGGCAGTGCAGTGGTGTGAGAGACTGTCTGGAGAGCACTGATGAAGCAAACTGTAACAATGTTATTCAGTGCTCTGGACCTGACAAATTCAAGTGCAGAAGTGGAGAATGCATAGATATCAATAAAGTGTGTAACCAGCAGAGAGACTGCAAGGACTGGGGTGATGAGCCCCTGAAGGAATGCAACATAAATGAATGTGACTGTCCAGCTGGGAAACTGTGGAGATAGTGAGGAATGCCAAAACCCTGGTATCTGTAGTCAAATCTGTATCAACCTGAAAGGCTATCAGATGAATCCTGCTACAGGAACCTGGAAAGGGCCATATGGCAAAGCAAATTAGATAACTGTTATTTAACTTGTCAGAAGATAAAAAAGAAAGTGTTTCAACAAGCAGCCACGGGAGGGAAGAATCACTGAACCCTCAATGTGAGGGACTGTACCTTGTTTTACTGACTACTGAAACAGCTGTGAGAACCGCAGAAAGGGACCCATGCATCCAGAATAAAAGGACCAGTAACTACTGAAACTTGGAGGGTTGAGTCCGCTCCTGGGAAACTGAAACTCAAGCTAAGGAAGAACTAATATTCTGGCAACGAGGCTCTGCATGAATTAAGGATGCCAAATAAAGGGGACAAGCTTGAAGTGAGGAAAGGGAGAAGGCAAGACCAGGGCAGGACCCTCCACTGCGGTGTGTATGGTCTACCGAGGGAGGTAACCCCTCTGGGTATTGACTGCCGAGTGAGAGGGCCTCGACTGGACTTCTCCCACACTAAGGTCAGGTTTTTCTTCACGTTTTCTCCCATCTCTGTGAAACAGTTTTAGTGACTCTATGAGCTAGCTACGTTGTTGGTGCCCTCTCAGTACGGTGAGACCCTGGTGGCGCAAAGTCACTGTGAAGCAGTGTGGAAGTGACTCAAGTTCAGTAGCTGGCAGGTAAGTGTTCCTGGGTCCTACGGTTCTTTAATGTCGAGGAGTTTGAGTACTTCCTTCACCTTGTCTGTTTTCAGTGAAATTACTTCCGTGGCTTCTAAGCTCCCTTTCCAGCCCTTCCAAATATAATGAGAATGAAAGCTAAAAAGAAAGCCCCACCAACTCAGAAGCTCAAGTGTTTACAGGTAAGCCTGACTTTGAAGAATGTTCTTAATTATTTGTTAGGATTCGACAACAGGCAGTGTGGAAAAAGGTGCCCTAATGTGCACTCAGATTATGCCTTGCAGTGAGTAGAAACCGATGGGGAAGGTAAAGGTGGAGTTATCATAACTTTCACTAAGTGGAAGTTGCGAGACTGTGCTGTTCCTAAAAGAAATGCCGCTTTCACAACATGTAAGTCAAAAGCAGTATGAAGAAAGCCTCTCCTCTTCCCTGCTGGCCTGCGTCTCGGCTGTGGAGAAAGATTTGGAATAGGTCCACCAGTGAGGAGAGACTATCTTCCTCCCAGGCTGTACAAAACAGTGTCTGAGGTATTGGGGAAAGCGTCCTTCTGTGAAAGGAAGAGAGCAGAGCGGGACCACGGCCCGTGCCACCCTGCGGTTCTACCAGCGTGACCATGCAGAGACGGTGAGAGTAAAGGAAGAAAAATTGAAGCTGCTGTTAAAGGCATGGCTACCTGAGTTGGGAATAAAATAATGGGGGGGAAAGGGGTTCTCTGAGAATCGTGCTACTGCGAGGTCCCCAAATGTGGGGTGCAGGGCATGGCTGGGCAAACAGGGCACGGCGTGTCAGAAGGCTGTGGCGCAGCAGTTAGCGCAGGTAGGGGGAGCAGGAAGGGCAGAGCGTTCCCCCCGCCCATACAAACAGCTCCTTAACAACAGCCGTTAGCTAGGTGATAACGGTCTCCACCAGGCACGGTGCGCTCTCCAGGAAGTCGGTACACACCCAGACCGACTGCCCATTAAAAAATGCTGCAGTTCAGGTCACCGGATGCAAGGAGTGTCTGAGCCTGTTCCTGCCATCAGCGGGAGGCAGAGAGACTGCGTGCGTGAGGTGCGAGTAGGTGGATGACCTGGTCCGCATGGTGGTGGAGCTCGAGGTGGAGAGGTTGAGGGATATCAGGGAGTGTGAGCGGGAGATAGACTTGTGGAGCTACTCCCTGCAGGGTCTCAAGGAGAGGTATCGAGGTGAGACACCCCAAATGGGGGTGGACCCCTGTTGGGAATTGGCATACAGGGCCTGCACATGAGTCCGTGGAACAATTGTTTGATCTGAGCTTGCCTTCAGCAACCAGGAGTAGGCCTTAGAAAATCTCATGGCCTGCTGTAGCTGAGCAAACCAAGCTACCAGAATAACTATGAGAAGCTCCCACGACAATGATTCCCACATTGCCCAATTGAGGAATTCAGAAAAATATTGTTACCAGCAGCTGACTTCAAGGACAAGATCTACGTGACTGCTAATCACAAGGGGGGTTGTTTTCTTCTAGTTGTTTGTCTGAGTGCTTTTGACTGATAATCTTGTGTGAAACACTGTCCACCCCTGTTAAGTTCACTATAAAAGTTAGGCCGTTCAGGCAATAAAATGGAGCAGCATGATCTGACTCAACCGGTGTCTGTCGTGCTTTTGGCCGTGCTTCCTAACAGACCCCTGCCCTGTTGCCGTTGGGCAGAGGGAGGGGATCTGGGAGTTGAGGAGGAATGGAAACAGGTCCCTGCTCGACATCGCAAGCGATGCCCTCCCCTTCCGGTCCCACCTTCCCAGGTGCCCTTACACAACAGGTTTGAGGCCGTGGAGCTCGAGAGACCGGTGGGTGAGGAAGAGGTAGCAAGTGTTCCCAGGAGGATGTCTAGGGCAAGGAGGTCAACTCCACGCCTCAGGACTGCCTCCACCAAGAAAGACAGAAGGGTTATTGTTGTGGGAGACTCTACCCTTAGGGGAACAGAGGGCCCTATTTGTTGGCCTGACCCTACCCGTAGGGAAGTCTGCTGCCTCCCTGGGGCCAGGGTCAGGGACGTTGCTAGGAAGCTTCCCAACCTGGTACGCCCCTCTGACTATTATCCTCTTTTGATAGTCCAGGCAGGTAGTGACGACATTGAAGAGAGAAGCCTGAAGGCTATCAAACAAGACTTTAGGGGGCTGGGACGGTTAGTGGATGGAGCAGGAGTGCAGGTGGTGTTTTCGTCCATCCCTACAGTGGCAGGGAGGGGTCCAGAGAGGACACGGAAAGCCCACCTGTTAAACACGTGGCTCAGGGGCTGGTGCCAACACAGAAATCTTGGGTTTTTCGACAATGGGGCACTTTACTCGGCACCCGGCCTGATGGCCGCAGACGGGTCCCTATCTTTTAGGGGAAAAAGGATCCTGGGCCAGGAGCTGGCAGGGCTCGTTGAGAGGTCTTTAAACTAGGTAAGAAGGGGGATGGGGCTGAAGCAAGGATTGTTGGAGCTGTGCCAGAGGGAACAATAGTAAGGCCGGGGGATAAGGCAATGGCCCAGCTGAAGTGCATCTACACCAATGCACGCAGCATGGGTAACAAACAGGAGGAGCTGGAAGCCATCGTGCGGCGGGCAGGCTACGACTTGGTTGCCATCACGGAGACGTGGTGGGACCGGCCTCATGACTGGAGTGCTGCAATGACTGGCTATAAGCTCTTCAGAAGGGACAGGCAGCACAGAAGGGGTGGTGGTGTGGCTGTCTGTATGAGAGAGTCTTTTGATGTTGTAGAGCTCGAGGCTGGGAATGACAAGGTCGAGTCCCCTTGGGTTAGGATCGGCAGGGACAACAAGGCTAGCGTCCTGGTCGGGGTCTGTTATAGACTGCCAAACCAGGATGAGGAGACGGATGAGGAGTTCTACAGGCAGCTGACAGATGTTGCGAAATCTTCAGCGCTTGTTCTCATGGGGGACTTCAACTTCCCTGACATATCCTGGAAGCACAACACAGCCCAGAGAAGCAGTCTAGGAGGTTTCTGGAGAGCGTGGAAGATAGCTTCCTGACGCAGCTGGTTAGTGAACCTACCAGGGGTGGTGCCCCGCTAGACCTTCTCTTCACAAACAGAGAAGGACTGGTGGAGGATGTGATTGTCGGGAGCTGTCTTGGGCAGAGTGACCACGAAATGGTGGAGTTCTCTATTCTTGGCGAGGCCAGGAAGGGGACCAGTAAAATTGCTGTATTGGACTTCCGGAGGGCTGACTTTGGGCTGCTAAGGACACTGGTTGGTAGAGTCCCTTGGGAGGCGGTTCTGAAGGGCAGAGGGGTCCAGGAAGGCTGGACGCTCTTCAAGAGGGAAATCTTAATGGCGCAGGAACGGTCTGTCCCCACATGCCCAAAGACGAGCTGGCAGGGAAGAAGACCAGCCTGGCTGAACAGAGAATTGTGGCTTGAGCTTAGGAGAAAAAAGAGGGTTTATAATCTTTGGAAAAGTGGGCAGGCCACTAGGGAGGACTATAAGGATGTTGCGCGGCTGTGCAGGGAAACAATTAGAAAGGCCAAAGCTCATCTGGAGCTCAATCTGGCTACTGCTGTTAAAGATAACAAAAAATGTTTTTATAAATACATCAACACAAAAAGGAGGACTAAGGAGAATCTCCATCCTTTACTGGATGCGGGGGGAAACCTAGTTACAAGAGATGAGGAAAAGGCGGAGGTGCTTAATGCCTTCTTCGCCTCAGTCTTTAGCGGCAATACCGGTTGTTCTCTGGGTACCCAGTACCCTGAGCTGGTGGAAGGGGATGGGGAGCAGGATGTGGCCCTCACTATCCACGAAGAACTGGTTGGTGACCTGGTACAGCACTTGGATGTGCACAAGTCGATGGGGCTGGATGGGATCCACCCAAAGGTACTGAGAGAACTGGCAAAGGAGCTGGCCAAGCCGCTTACCATCATTTATCAACAGTCCTGGCTATCGGGGGAGGTCCCAGTTGACAGGCGGCTAGCAAATGTGACGCCCATCTACAAGAAGGGCCAGAGGACTGACCCGGGAAACTACAGGCCTGTCAGTTAGAGCTCAGTGCCAGGAAAGCTCATGGAGCAGATTCTCTGGAAGATTCATCATTCAGCACTTGCAGGGCAAGCCGGCGATCAGGCCCAGTCAGCATGGGTTTAGGGAAGGCAGGTCCTGCTTGACGAACCTGATCTCCTTCTACGACAAAGTGACGCGCTGGGTGGACGAGGGAAAGGCTGTGGATGTGGTCTACCTTGACTTCAGCAAGGCTTTTGACACCGTCTCCCACAGCATTCTCCTCAAGAAACTGGCTGCTCTTGACTTGGACTGGCGCACGCTTCGTTGGGTTAAAAACTGGCTGGATAGCTGGGCCCAAAGAGTCTTGGTAAATGGAGTCAAGTCCAGTTGGAGGCCAGTCACTAGTGGCGTCCCCCAGGGCTCGGTACTGGGGCCGGTCCTCTTTAATATCTTCATCAATGATCTGGACGAGGGCACTGAGTGCACCCTCAGTAAGTTTGCAGATGACACCAAGCTATGCGCATGTGTCAATCTGCTCGAGGGTAGGAAGGCTCTGCAGGAGGATCTGGATAGGCTGCACCGATGGGCTGAGGTCAAATGCATGAAGTTCAACAAGGCCAAGTGCCGGGTCCTGCACCTGGGGCGCAATAACCCCAAGCAGAGCTACAGGCTGGGAGACGAGTGGTTGGAGAGCTGCCAGGCAGAGAAGGATCTGGGAGTGATGGTGGACAGTCGTCTGAATATGAGCCAGCAGTGTGCTCAGGTGGCCAAGAAGGCCAACAGCATCCTGGCTTGTATCAGAAACAGTGTGACCAGCAGGGCTAGGAAGGTGATCGTCCCCCTGTACTCGGCTCTGGTGAGGCCGCGCCTCGAGTACTGTGTTCAGTTTTGGGCCCCTCGCTACAAAGAAGGACATTGAGGTGTTTGAGCGGGTCCAGAGAAGGGCGACGAAGCTGGTGAGGGGCCTGGAGAACAAGTCCTACGAGGAGCGGCTGAGGGAGCTGGGCTTCTTCAGCCTGGAGAAAAGGAGGCTCAGGGGCGACCTTATTGATCTCTACAGATACCTTAAAGGAGGCTGTAGCAAGGTGGGGGTTGGTCTGTTCTCCCACGTGCCTGGTGACAGTACCAGGGGGAATGGGATTAAGTTGCGCCCGGGGAGGTTTAGGCTGGATGTTAGGAAGAACTTCTTTACCGAAAGGGTTGTTAGACACTGGAACAGGCTGCCCGCGGAAGTGGTGGAGTCACCATCCCTGGAAGTCTTTAAAAGACGTTTAGGTATAGAGCTTAGGGATATGGTTTAGTGGGGACTGTTAGCGATAGGTCAGAGGTTGGACTTGATGATCTTGAGGTCTCTTCCAACCTAGAAATTCTGTGATTCTGTGACACTGTGAATTGTGGCACAGAATTGTGGCGCTTCCCTGGGCCTGGCTGGAATGTTATCTTTCCCGGCAGCAGCCCATACAGTGCTGTACTCTGTACTTGTAGCTGGAACAGCAGTGTTATCACACCAGTGTTGTGTCTACTGCTGAGCAGCAGTGGCACAGCATCGGGCCTTTCTCTAACCCTCCTAGGGGGTGGGCAAAAAGTGAGGAGAGAAACATCACTAGGGCAGCTGACCTAAACCAATCAAAGGGATATTCCATACCATGTGATGTCACACTCAGCAATAAAAGGTGGAAACAGGAAGAAGAGGGGAAGGGTGGGCTCTCCTTGAGAAGACGTCGGTCCTCCTCTCGAATACCGGCTGCGTGCGTTGAGGCCCTGCTTCAAGGACGTGGTCAATCATCGCTCATTTGTGGGAAGTAGAGAGTAATTTCTTTCCTCTGCACTTCCATATAGCCTTCATTTATTTTGTTTGTTTTCCTCCCTTCTTTTTATTTTTTTCCCTTTCCCCCTCCCTTTTCCCCTTTCCCTTTTTATTTCCCTTTAGTTAAATTGTTTAGTTCATAATAATCTTTATTTAATTGTTGTTATTATTTCCCTTTAATTAAATTACCCTTATCTCAACCCGTGAGTTGTTCTTTGCTTTACGTCTCCCCCTCCTCATCTAAAGGAGGGGGAGTGAGAGAGCGGTTGTGGGGTTTAGCTGCCCAGTACAGTAAAACCACCACAGTCCTTTTTGGCGCCCAATGTGGGGCTCGAAGGGTTGAGATAACAATAGAATTGATTAAACGCATACAACTAACACGCTTGCTAATAACCATGTACGTTGTCCTGTTAATAATAGCTTTGTTCATATGTCATGCAATCCGTGTCATATTCTCCTTTCTCCTATATATCCGATCCGACAAAGTGCTACAATCTGTGTTCACTTTTTTAAATTCGCTGTGCTGCCAAGCACTGACCTTGGGTTTAATCTGGAATTCAGTCTCTGCACTGTTATCATTTGGGTCCCATGGAAACTATCTTTCAGAGAATATTCAGAACTACACTGCCTTCCTTTTCTCATCTGGACACCAGTTTATTAATAATATTAGGAATGGTACCTTTCCCTTCTTTCACAGTGGGCTAATTACAACAGTTTGGGAGTATTTTGAAGATCCATCCCATGTATTGCTATTTCTAATTCTGAACCACAGGTTTCATTTTCTCTCTAAGATTAGTCGATTGTTTAGAAAACTTATTTGGGAATCTGTCCCGAAACAGTCTTGTGGTGAGTGGCAAGGTGTGTGGGATGATGTTAGCAGATACCTGTCACGAGTGTCTCCTCCAATAGTTTTGAACTTCACCCCTGAGCAAGTGCTAAATCCTAAAAACTTGGTAGAATGTTTGAGAGTTGTATGTCCTGACCCTGATAATGCCGGAGAACGACAGCTTGCAGCATTGTGCTGGGTCCTGGCTTATTCCTATCAAACACTATTTAATATCATCCAGCAACTTGAAGAGAGGGAGGAAGTCTCTGAACCTGATGACCAAGTAACACACGCTGTGGCTGACCCGGAGGACCAACCAGCTATGGTTATCAGTCGCCCCCATAGTCAAGTCAAAACAATGGAAACGGAGGTCAGCTCGTTTAGTAAGGGAAGAAGGCTCTCCTAAGAAGGAGGGAGAAGGGGAAATGGCA
This sequence comes from Anas platyrhynchos, assembly GCF_047663525.1. Classification (NCBI taxonomy): domain Eukaryota; kingdom Metazoa; phylum Chordata; class Aves; order Anseriformes; family Anatidae; genus Anas; species Anas platyrhynchos. The sequence goes on from NC_092587.1 coordinate 135,613,209, forward strand.
GGCACCTCTAAAGCAGAGCCATCACAAAAACAGCAGGAAGACGAGACGGAAATCATAAAGGAATCAGAAATCACTCGATCCTTATCCCTGAGTGAGATGCGAGAAATACGAAAGGACTATGGTCGATGCCCAGGTGAACACATCCTCACCTGGCTGCTCCGATGCTGGGATGCTGGGGCCGATAGCCTACAATTAGAAGGCAATGAAGCCAAGCAGCTGGGATCCCTCTCTAGAGAAAGGGTAATCGACAAAATAATCGGGAGAGGAGCACAGGCCCTCAGCCTCTGGAGACGACTCCTGGCAGCTGTGAGAGAAAGATATCCCCATAAGGAAGATATTGTATATCACATAGGCAAGTGGACCACTATGGATAAAGGTCTCCAGCATCTGCGGGAATTAGCTGTGCGGGAGATGATTTATAGTGATTTGGACAATGCCCAGACACCTCAAGACCCCGATGAAGTCCAGTGCACAACATCCATGTGGCGTAAATTTGTGCGGAGTGCACCATCAGCACGTGCCAGTACCCTGGCAGCAATTCGCTGGGACGAGGGGATGGGACCAACAATGTATGATGTGTCCTGCCAGCTTCAACACTATGAAGACAATCTCTCTGCTCCGCTACAGTCCTGTGTCTCAGCTGTGGAGAAACTGTCTAAAGGACTTGACAAGCTCGTGGAACGAGTATATTCCCCCTCATTTAGACAGAGTGATACTTCAGCCACTAAGAATCAGCATTCGCCTGCTCAAGAGAGAGAGTACCCAAGACGTACACCACGTGGCACCTTGTGGTTTTATCTGCATGACCATGGGGAAGATATGAGGAAATGGGATGGCGTACCTACTTCAACCCTAGCTGCTCGGGTACGTGAACTGAAAAGAAATACAGCAGCAAGAAGAGGGGCTCCTAAGAGAAATGCTGCTCCAGTTTCTATTGGGCAGTACCCCAGAGGCAGTAGAAGAGCTGATGTTATTCTTGACCCTGATGAAGGGACCTCTACCTCTCATTTGCAAGAATTAAGTGGCAGATGCTCCAGCCAGGACTAGAGGGGCCCTGCCTCTGGGCAGGTAGAGGAGAGGGATAACCGGATTTATTGGACTGTGTGTATCCGATGGCCTGGCACATCAGAACGACAAGAATACAAAGCTTTAGTGGACACTGGCGCACAATGTACCTTAATGCCATCAGGCTACCAAGGGACAGAACTCACCTGTATCTCTGGAGTGACGGGGATCCCAACAACTATCTGTACTGGAAGCTGAAGTGAGTCTAACTGGGAATGAGTGGCAAAAGCATCCCATTGTGACTGGCCCAGAGGCTCCGTGTATCCTTGGCATAGACTATCTCAAGAGAGGGTACTTCAAGGATCCAAAAGGATACCGGTGGGCTTTTGGCATAGCTGCTTTGAGCACAGAGAAGATTAGGCAGCTGTCTACCCTGCCTGGCCTTTCAGAAGACCCTTCCGTTGTAGGATTGCTGAAGGTTGAAGAACAACAGGTACCAATTGCTACTACAAGGGTGCACCGACGGCAATATCGCACCAACCGAGACTCCCTGATTCCCATCCATGAGTTGGTTCACCGACTGGAGAGTCAGGGAGTAATTAGCAAGACTCGCTCACCCTTTAATAGTCCTATATGGCCAGTACGAAAGTCTAATGGCGAGTGGAGGCTAACAGTGGACCATCGAGGCCTTAATGAAGTCACGCCACCACTCAGTGCTGCAGTGCCGGACATGCTAGAACTTCAGTACGAACTAGAGTCAAAGGCAGCCAAGTGGTATGCCACAATTGATATTGCTAATGCATTTTTCTCCATCCCTTTGGCAGCAGCATGCAGGCCGCAGTTTGCTTTCACTTGGAGGGGCATCCAATACACCTGGAATCGGCTGCCGCAGGGGTGGAAACACAGCCCTACCATTTGCCATGGACTGATCCAGTCTGCACTGGAGCAAGGGGGAGCTCCTGAGCACCTTCAGTACATTGACGACATCCTTGTGTGGGGCAACACAGCAGAAGAACTTTTTGAGAAAGGGAAGAAAATAATCCAAATTCTCCTGAAAGCTGGTTTTGCCATTAAACAGAGCAAGGTCAAGGGGCCTGCACAGGAAATCCAGTTCTTGGGGGTAAAATGGCAAGATGGACGTCGCCATATTCCAATGGATGTAATCAATAAAATAACAGCAATGTCTCCGCCAACTAGCAAAAAAGAAACACAAGCTTTCTTAGGCCTCGTGGGATTCTGGACAATGCATGTGCCAGGCTATAGTCAGCTTGTGAATCCTCTATATCGAGTGACTCGAAAGAGAAACTATTTTGAGTGGGGCCCTGAGCAACAACAGGCATTTGAACAAATCAAACAACAAATAGCTCGTGCAGTAGCCCTTGGGCCTGTCCGTACTGGACCAGCTGTGCAAAACATACTGTACACTGCAGCTGGGGAGCATGGCCTCACCTGGAGCCTTTGGCAGAAAACCCCAGAAGAAACTCGAGGCCGACCTCTGGGCTTCTGAAGTCGGGGCTATCGAGGATCAGAAGCCAATTACACCCCAACTGAAAAAGAAATACTCACAGCATATAAGGGTGTTCGAGCTGCTTCAGAAGTTGTGGGTACAGAGACACAGCTCCTCTTGGCACCGCAGCTACCTGTGTTACATTGGATGTTCAAAGAGAAAATTCCCACCACACACCATGCAACTGATGCTACATGGAGTAAGTGGATAGCGCTAATTACACAGCGGGCTCGAATGGGAAAACCCAATCACCCAGGAATCCTGGAAGAGATTATGGACTGTCCGGAAGGCAGAGATTTCGGAGTGCCAACAGAAGAGGTAACCCGTGCTGAAGAGGCACCACCATACAATGAGTTGCCAGAAGACAGAAAGCAGTATGCGTTGTTTACTGACGGATCCTGCCGTGTGATAGGGAGCCATCGGAAATGGAAAGCTGCTGTGTGGAATCCCATACGATGAGTTGTGGAGGCCATGGAAGTGGAAGTCGAGTCAGTATGCAGAAGTAAACGCCATACAACTAGCCCTAGATATTGCCAAAAGAGAAAATTGGCCAGTATTGTATCTTTATACTGACTCATGGATGGTGGCAAATGCTCTGTGGGGGTGGCTGCAGCAATGGAAAGAGAGCAACTGGCAGTGCAGAGGTAAACCTATCTGGGCTGCTACCCTGTGGCAAGATATTGCTGCCCGGGTAGAAAACCTGGATGTTAAAGTACGTCATGTAGATGCCCACATGCCCAAGAGTCGCGCTACTGTAGAACATCGGAACAACAAAGAAGTGGATCGAGCTTCGAAAATTGAAGTGGCTCAGGTGGACCTAGACTGGGAACGTAAGGGTGAGCTGTTTGTCCCATGAAACATCAGGACATCTGGGGAGGGATGCCACTTACAGATGGTCTCGTGATCAAGGGGTGAACTTGACCATTGAGACCATCACACAGGTTACCCATGAGTGTGAGACCTGTGCTGCAATCAAGAAAGCCATGAAGGTAAAATCTCCCTGGAACAGGGGGAGATGGCTAGGGTTTCAATATGGTGAGGCCTGGCAAATTGACTATATCGGACCACTTCCAAAAACCCGCCAAGGCAAACGGTACATACTCACCCTGGTAGAAGCAACTACTGGGTGGCTGGAAACATACCCTGTAAACCATGCCACGGCCCGAAACACTATCTTGGGCCTGGAAAGACAAGTATTGTGGCATCATGGTACACCAGAGAGAATTGAGTCTGACAATGGGAGTCACTTCCGAAACAATCTTGTTACCTCCTGGGCAAAGAGGCATGGTATTGAGTGGGTGTACCACATCCCTTATCACCCACAAGCCTCTGGGAAGGTTGAGAGGTACAATGGACTGTTAAAGACTGTGTTACGAGCAGTAGGTGCTGGGACGTGGAAACAATGGGACACAAATCTACCAGAAGCCACTTGACTAGTTAACAATAGGGGATCTGACAGCCATGCTGGTCCTGCCGAAACAAAACCCCTACACACTGTGAAAGGAGCTAAAGTTCCCGTAGTGCATGTAGGAAGGTGGATAGGGAAGGCAGTGTGGGTTGCTCCTGCCTCGGGAAAAGGCAAACCCACTCGTGGGATTGTCTTTGCCCAAGGACCAGGGTATACCTGGTGGGTCATGCAAAAGAACGGGGATATCAAGCGTGTGCCTCAAGGAGATTTGACATTGAGAGAAAACTAATCTGTAATCTAAGTTATATGTTGTAGGAAGATGCTGTAGGATCAACGACAGGTCAACTTCGCAAGGAGCCGGGCAGTGCAACAAGGACTTGAGCTAAGCTGGTGCTGGCGTCCAGACATCCAACTCCACCTGCCTTGAGTGGCCACTTTGGCAGATGAAGACCTAATCATCAACAGTTCTTATGAACATTTTCCAAGAAAGACCTATGGAATGAAAAGATACACCTGCCTATTAATCCTGTCCTGTTAAATACTTGTCCTGTTAAAGGACAAGGAATAATGATGAGATCCCCATAATTTAGCATACAAGCATTCTGAGTGTGACACAAATGTTATGGAATAAGGGGTGGAGGTTGTACCGGGTCTGGCTGGAATGTTAACTTTCCCGGCAGCAGCCCATACAGTGCCGTACTCTGTACTTGTAGCTGGAACAGCAGTGTTATCACACCAGTGTTGTGTCTACTGCTGAACAGCAGTGGCACAGCATTGGGCCTTTCTCTAACCCTCCTAGGGGGTGGGCAAAAAGTGAGGAGAGAAACATCACTAAGGCAGCTGACCTAAACCAATCAAAGGGATATTCCATACCATGTGATGTCACACTCAGCAATAAAAGGTGGAAACAGGAAGAAGAGGGGAGGGGTGGGCTCTCGTTGGGAAAACGTTGGTCCTCCTCTCGAATACCGGCTGCGTGCGTCGAGGCCCTGCTTCAAGGATGTGGTCAATCATCGCTCATTTGTGGGAAGTAGAGAGCAATTTCTTTCCTCTGCACTTCCATATAGCTTTCATTTATTTTGTTTGTTTGTTTTCCTCCCTTCTTTTTATTTTTTTCCCTTTCCCCCTCCCTTTTCCCCTTTCCCTTTTTATTTCCCTTTAGTTAAATTTAGTTAAGTTCATGGTAGTCTTTATTTAATTATTATAATTATTTCCCTTTAATTAAATTATCCTTATCTCAACCCGTGAGTTGTTCTTTGCTTTACTTCTCCCCCTCTTCATCTAAAAGAGGGGGAGTGAGAGAGCGGTTGTGGGGTTTAGCTGCCCAGCACGGTAAAACCACCACACAGAAGTCTGCCGAAGAAGTCGCTCATAGAGTTGTTCAACAATCCTTTCCACGCTCTTTAGCCATAACGTCTAATCTGTGGTGGCTTGCAAAGGAGTTTCTGTGCCTGCAGGGATACGTTAAAGTAGTTTTGTTGCAATGCAATGTAGTTTTGGAAGTTGTCTTGCCCTTTTATACATCTGTAACCTCTTTCCTGCATCCAGAGGAGAAGCTGTGAAGCTTGACGTTACAAATGTCTTATGCAGAATGTCAACCCCACAAAGTTAAGGTAGTTGTTCATCTTGGAGGGGGTACATTTGAATCCAAAACTCATCTTTAAGACAGAAGCAAGTGTGAGATATGTTCACCTGATTCGTGTCAGTATGGAACAATGCTAGGGCAGCATTGTATGATGAATGTGACCTGTCTTACATACCCTTGAATAACCACAAGTCTAAGAAAAAAAGAGTGGTTAATGTATATAGTTCTTGTATCTTGCAAAGGAATGTTTTAGCAATTCGTGTCAATAGAGAGCTTGAAGGGAAATGTATTTGTAGACTTTTCCTTGAAATCTCTGGTATTTGGGGGGTTTCAGAATAACTGCTAACTATGATGACTATTGCGTGGGACACCATGCAAGTCTGATATCTGGGCAGGAGATTAAGGAGACGGGGAGAGCTGAAGAACAACTAAAAGACAAAGCTTGCAGGGGATGTTGCACAAGTCTCTGACATACAGCCAAGTTGGAAAAGAGGGAGGAAGACTATGAGCCTTCAGCACGAGAGACCCCCAGAGGGACCACCGGAGACTGATACGCATGCTCCAGTAGGAGGGTTTGGATTCCGGAATCTAATTATAATAACCCTGGTTTTTTTTTTTAGAAGTAGTAATGAATATGTATTAGCCTAGGAGCATAAAAATCAGCTGCTTGATGTAACTGTTGTGCGTCTTGGTGGAGCAGAGACTCCTGGTGCACCCAGCGCTGTTTGCTTACCTCTATTCCTTTAATAAACTGTAAACTTTGATTATAGTCCTATTTTGAAGACTGAGCTATTTATTACACAAGGTATTAAGCTCTTTATGTTAATAGGAACGTGAGTCTTTCTGCCTGGAACACAATTCAACAGAGCAGTCAACCATTTCTTTAGCTTTGAAGATGCTGAAATGGACCCTGGGTTAAAAAGAACCGGTCCAGAGAAGGGCGACGAAGGGTGACGAAGCTGGTGAGGGGCCTGGAGAACAAGTCCTACGAGGAGCGGCTGAGGGAGCTGAGCTTGTTCAGCCTGGAGAAGAGGAGGCTCAGGGGCGACCTTATTGCTCTCTACAGATACCTCAAAGGAGGCTGTAGTGAGGTGGGGGATGGCCTGTTCTCCCATGTGCCTGGTGACAGGACGAGGGGGAATGGGCTTAAGTTGCGCCAGGGGAGTTTTAGGTTAGATGTTAGGAAGAACTTCTTTACTGAAAGGGTTGTTAGACTCTGGAACAGGCTGCTCAGGGAAGTGGTGGAGTCACCATCCCTGGAAGTCTTTAAAAGACGTTTAGATGTAGAGCTTAGGGATATGGTTTAGTGGGGACTGTTAGCGATAGGTCAGAGGTTGGACTCGATGATCTTGAGGTGTCTTCCAACCTAGAAATTCTGTGATTCTGTGGTTCCCAGCCTGTCTCTACAGATGGTTGTTTAGTGCTAAAATGTGAGTTTCCTTTCTGGTACGTGACCATCCTAGTCTTAAGATTTCCAGTACTCAGTCGTGTACCCCAGACTCCCGTGTTTTGAGAGGGATTGTACTCCCCTTACCTAATATGGGAATCCCGTTTTTGTGCCTCAAGGGTCAATGGTGTAAGGCACTTAGAAATCATTGCGGATTGTGGCTGTTGTCAATTGCCACATAAATTAAGGCCATGCAAGTACCTTCTACTCTTTCATCTTCCCTTTCATTTGTTGTCAGGTTACTACTCAATATTACACCTTTGGTGAGAAGTCCTAAAAAAACCAAAACATTGCATCTTAATGTTAACAACTCTTGTTTTTTCCTTCTCTAGGTCTGCCAGTAGCTGACAAGGTAGAAAGATGACCTTTTCTCTCTCGCTCTTGTGAAGTTAGAGGCAGTGCCCAATTAAACTGTGACTGAGGCTCTGCGATGGTGCAAGTCTATCTTACTCCTTCAAATTCAGTGATGCAGCCGGAGTTTTCAGTAATGAACTTTCAAGGATTCAACCACTTTAAAGCTTTTGGACAGTGGCAGTTATCTGAAAACATTCCTACAGATTTATCTTCTTCATTTACATTTGCTTGCTCTCTCCATCTCATTCAAAGCAGTCAGGACTGGTTTGCTTCCCTCTTCTCTGGAAGTTTGCACTAGGAACCATTGTTAGAATCAGAATCCTGATCTGAGAGCACGATGAAAAATGTTGCACACAAACTTGTCCCTTGGAGAGGAAAATGTTCATGTATACGTCAGTATTGTACTCAAACAGCTGCTTACACCTTTTAACTTTTAAACCTGAGAAGCAACAGGTAGTTTCTATGTTGCCCTTGGGGATAGTGTACTCTTCTGTACTTTGCTTCTATACAAACAGCTCAAAATTTTAAAGTCATGTTGTCAGTCATACCACCAAACAACCTTGCACGGCATTACACGTTCCCCCCCCAGATAGATCTTGCCCTGAATGCGACACCAGACAAGGAAATAATGCCGGCACGTAAAACTGACTTGTAGATATATCCCTTGTTGGCATTCTTTATTTTTTGTTTTGTTTTGACGCTTTGCGGGGCTTAGCTGTACCTCAGTGAGAAGAATGTCTTCTGGTGTGAACTGAAATTATACCTCTCTGCCACAATGTCCCTATATTTATTTATTTATTTATTTATTGGGGGTGGGGGGGAGGGTTGGGGAGGGGAGAGGAGGGTGTTGATAATTCCTTGGGGACACCTGAAGGAGTTGCAAAATAATAAAATTTAGGTGAAGAAAAAGTTCCTTCTCTTAATTTTTGTCGTTGTTGTTTTTCTTTTCCATCTGGTCATAAAATGAAGGTCCCATTTTCTGGCTTTTGGCAGATTGCAAGCATGCTGGAACCATTCACGTTACGTAGACTGTATTTGTCTGAAACGATAATATCATACCTATAGTCTGCTGCAGGCTCAAAAGCAGCCTATGCCTCCTGGACTGTTTTATGCCTTTGCTTTTGTTACTACATCCTTGTAAGTCTTCAACAGGGAAATGAAATTACCCTATACAAAAGAAACACCATCCAGAAGAAACTTCAGGTGCTAGGGCCTGAATTTTCACTGAAACCAAAGGCAGGTATCTTATTGACGTGAAGAAAGGGGCTTTATCTATCCTGGTTTTCTTACTAATGAAGGAGCGTGAAAGAGATGCATGTCCTTGTCTCTGAAGAGGAGGCGAAGGAACAGCTAGTGCAAGGAACACAAAATTCAGTTATGCCGAACTAACAGGTGGTTGTATCCCAGCTTGGAGACCACAACACAGAATCACCTAGGTTGAAAGAGACCTCCAAGATCACGTAGTCCAACCTCTGGCGTAACACTAACAAGTCCTCCACTAAGCCGTAGCCCTAAGCTCTACACCTAAACATCTTCTAAAGACCTCCAGGGATGGTGACTCAACCACTCCCCTGGGCAGCCCATTCCAATGCCTAACAAGCCTTTTGGTGAAGAAGTTCTTCCTGACACCCAACCGAAACCTCCCCTGGTACAACTTTAGTCCATTCCCCCTCGTCCTATCACCAGGCACATATGAGAATAGACCAACCCCCACCTCGCTACAGCCTCCTTTAAGGTATCTGTAGAGTGCGATAAGGTCGCCCCTGAGCCTCCTCTTCTCCAGACAGAACAATCCCAGTTCCCTCAGCCGTTCCTCGTAGGACTTGTTCTCCAGATCCCTCACCAGCTTTGTTGCCCTTCCCTGGACTCACTGGAGCCCCTCAATATCCTTCTTGTAGCGAGGGGCCCAGAACTGAACACAGTACTTGGGCTGCGGCCTCACCAGAGCCAAGTACAGGGGGACAATCGCTTCCTTAGTCCTGCTGGCCATGCTGGTTCTTATACGAGTCAGGATGCTGTTGGCCTTCTTGGCCACCTGAGCACACTGCTGCCTCATATTGAGTCGACTAGCCACCAGTACGCCCAGGTCCTTCTCTGCCAGGCAGCTTTCTAACCACTCAGATGGCTTTTCCAACCATCTTCAAACTTCCAGATCTAGAGGAACGCTTTGACTGCGGCCTAAAAGCCACGTGTATGTAAGCTGCCGCAAGCCAGCTAATCTTCTTCCCATGACCTGCCAGGAAACAGCAATGTAGGCAGGTAACCAAATTAAAGCCAAAACTTGCAGCCCAGTCCTTGACCTGAATAGGGAGTGAGGATCCCAATCCTGGCATTTATGCGTGATAGCTTCTACGCAGCCGAAGTAAATACACCCCGGGTGCCCTGAGCTGGAGGACCACGACGGTGGGAACGATAAACTCCCAACCGACCCTGAATGTGTGCGGGATTTGCTGCTCCACCTGGATCTATACAAGTCTGTGGGTCCGGATGGGATTCATCCCAGGGTGCTTAAGGAGCTGGCTGACGCCATCGCAGGACCTCTCTCAATTATTTTTCAACGGTCTTGTGAATCTGGAGAGGTCCCAGTGGACTGGAAGCTGGCAAATGTCGTACCAATTTTCAAGAAGGGCAAGAAAATAGACCGTGGCAACTACAGGCCTGTTAGTCTCACATCAGCACCTGGTAAAATTATGGAGAAGATGATCCTTGAAGTTCTTGAAGCGCACCTGGGGGACAATGCAGTCATTGGTCCCAGCCAACACGGGTTCATGAGGGGTAGGTCCTGCCTAACAAATCTGAATTCCTTTTATGATAAGATCACCCATCTGGTCGATCAAGGGAAACCAGCTGACGTGATCTTTTTGGACCTGAGCAAAGCTTTTGACATGGTTTCCCGTGGGATCCTACTGGACAAAATGTCCAGCAGACAACCTAACAAAAACATCATGCAATGGGTGAGCAATTGGCTGACAGGCAGGGCTCAAGGCTTTGTGGTAAATGGGGCCACATCAGGCTGGCACATGGTCACTAGTGGGGACCCTCAAGGCTCCATTTTAGGGCCAGTCCTCTTCAATGTTTTTATAAACGATTTAGATGTAGGACTAGAAGGTGTTTTGAGCGAGTTTGCTGATGGCACCAAACTTGGAGGAGTTGTAGACTCAGCTGAGGGGCTGAGGGTGGAAAGGCCTTGCAGAGAGATCTGGGCAGATTGGAGAGCTGGGCGATCACCAACCTCATGAAGATTAACAAGAGCAAGTGCCGGGTGGCACCTGGGACGGGGCCACCCTGGCTATACGTACAGACTGGGTGATGAGATGCCGGAGAGCAGCCCCGCACAGAGGGATCCGGGGGTGGTGGTTGACAGCAAGTTGAACATGAGCCAGCAGTGTGCCCTGGCAGCCAGGAGGGCCAACCGTATCCTGGGGTTCATCAAGCACAGCATTGCTAGTCGATCAAGGGAAGCAATTGTCCCGCTCTACTCTGCGCTGGTGCGGCCTCACTTCGAGTACTGCGTGCAGTTCTGGGCACCACAGTACAAAAAGGACAGTAAACTGCTGGAGAGCGTCCAGAGGAGGGCGACGAAGATGGTGAAGGGCCTAGAGGGGAAGACGTATGAGGAGCGGCTGAGGTCACTGGGCCTGTTCAGCCTGGAGAAGGGGAGGCTGAGGGGGGACCTCATTGCAGCGTACAACTTCCTCACGAGGGGGAGTGCAGAGGCAGGTGCTGACCTATTCTCTGTAATCACCAGTGATAGGACCCACGGGAATGGTGTTAAGCTGAGGCAGGGAAGGTTTAGGCTGGACGTCAGGAAGAGGTTCTTCACCGAGAGGAGGGTGGTTGCACGCTGGAACAGGCTCCCCAGGGAACTAGTCACTGCACCAAGCCCGTCTGAATTTAAGAAGAGATTGGACTGTGCACTTAGTCACGTGGTCTAAACTTTTGGGTAGACCTGTGCGGTGCCAGGAGTTGGACTTGATGATCCTTATGGGTCCCTTCCAACTCGGGATATTCTATGATTCTATGAATAGTGCAGTCAGAGGTCATGGGGCTAGATTTAGAAAAGTCCTGCATAAAGAAGGGATCTCAGAAAAGAAAATTTAAATAACATTAATATCAAGAAAAGGAATTCTGATTGCTAAATTCTTTATCTGTCATGACTAGACAGATGAAAATCTATGATGGCAAGTTTGCCTTTAAGGTCATTTTCTTTTTTATTCATATGTTTTGTTTATTTGTATTTATTTTTTTAACAGGCTCTGTACTAATGTTCCTCACAGAATGACTAACAGAAATATGACCTTCGTGCAAATTTTGTAGTTAATTTATTAGGTCAACTCTAACCACTAAGCCCCTTGTCAGGTTATTTCTACCAGTGATAAGGAGCAATTGACCTTAAAACTTTGAAGCCAGGTAGATGAGCTTATTCCAAAAGGTCTCTTGGTTCCACCCTTGTTAAGTGAAACCGGCCAGGTGTGGGTCATTTGAACTTTGCTATATAGGAAGCCTGAGGAGGTGTGGGAGGAATTGCCTCCCCCAGGAAAGACAGAGGCTTAGGTTGCCTGGGGTATTTTGCTCTTGTGGTGAATTGGGCTCAGCGTTCCCCAGTAGGCTGCTTTTCTTTCATGTTTTCTGCACCCTCTCTGTGCAATAGTTTTAGCGTCTCTGTGAGCTAGTTACATTGGTGGCGCCTTCTTCAGTAAAACCCTGGTGGCACTATTTCACAGTGAAGCGCCTTGGAAGTGACTCAAGTTCAGAAGACTACAGGTAAGTGTTCCTGGGTTGTGTGGTTGTTACTGTTGAGGAGATTGAGTACTTCCTTCACCTTGTCTATTTTCCGTGAAATTCCTTACATGGGTTCAAGGCTCCATTCAAAGCACTGGGGGGGGAAAAAAATGCCCCCCAAACCGAAGCACAAACAGGTGGGCGCAGAGTCGCTGGGGCGCAGAGTCGCTGGGGCGCAGAGTCGCTGGGGCGCAGAGTCGCTGGGGCGCAGAGTCGCTGGGGCGCAGAGTCGCTGGGGCGCAGAGTCGCTGGGGCGCAGAGTCGCTGGGGCGCAGAGTCGCTGGGGCGCAGAGTCGCTGGGGCGCAGAGTCGCTGGGGCGCAGAGTCGCTGGGGCGCAGAGTCGCTGGGGCGCAGAGTCGCTGGGGCGCAGAGTCGCTGGGGCGCAGAGTCGCTGGGGCGCAGAGTCGCTGGGCAGGGATAGGGAGGTGATCGTCCCCCTGTACTTGGCTCTGGTGAGGCCGCGCCTCGAGTACTGTGTTCAGTTTTGGGCCCCTCGCTACAAAGAAGGACATTGAGGTGCTTGAGCGGGTCCAGAGAAGGGCGACGAAGCTGGTGAGGGGCCTGGAGAACAAGTCCTACGAGGAGCGGCTGAGGGAGCTGGGCTTCTTCAGCCTGGAGAAGAGGAGGCTCAGGGGCGACCTTATTGCTCTCTACAGATACCTCAAAGGAGGCTGTAGCGAGGTGGGGGATGGCCTGTTCTCCCATGTGCCTGGTGACAGGACGATGGGGAATGGGCTTAAGTTGCGCCAGGGGAGTTTTAGGTTAGATGTTAGGAAGAGCTTCTTTACTGAAAGGGTTGTGAGGCATTGGAACAGGCTGCCCAGGGAGGTGGCTGAGTCACCATCCCTGGAAGTCTTCAAAAGACGTTTAGATGTAGAGCTTAGGGATATGGTTTAGTGGGGACTGTTAGTGTTAGGTTAGAGGTTGGACTCGATGATCTTGAGGTCTCTTCCAACCTAGAAATTCTGTGAAAATGAAGGTCCCATTTTCTGGCCTTTGGCAGAGCGTAAGCACGCCGGAACACTTCACATTACATAGATCATATTTGTCTGCAATGATAATATCATACCTATAGTCTGCTGCCGGCTGCAAAGTAGCCTATGCCTCAGGTACTGTTTTCTGCCCTTGTAACTTTTGTTACTACGTCCTCGTAAGTCTTCAAGGGGAAATGAAGTTACCCTATTTAGAAAAAAAACACCACCCAGAAGAAACTTCGGTTGTTTTCAGGGCCTGAATTCTCACTGAAACCAAAGGCGGGTATAGAATCTTAGATTATCCCGAGTTGGAAGGGCCCCATAAGGATCATCGAGTCCAACTCCTGGCAGCACACAGGTGTACCCAAAAATTCAGACCGCGTGACCAAGTGCGCAGTCCAAATGCTTCTTAAACGCTGACAGGCTTAGTGCAGCGACTACTTCCCTGAGGAGCCTGTTGCAGTGTGCGACCACCCTCTCCGTGAAGAACCTCTTCCTGATGTCTAGCCTAAACCTCCCCTGCCTCAGGCTGACACCATTGCCGTGGGTCCTATCAGTGGTGACTGAAGAGAATAGATCGGTACCTTCCTCTCCACTCCCCCTCTCAAGGAATCATAGAATCATAGAATATCCTGAGTTGGAAGGGACCCTTAAGGATCATCAAGTCCAACTCTTGACACCGCACAGGTCTACCCAAAAGTTCAGACCATGTGACTAAGCGCACAGTCCAATCTCTTCTTAAATTCTTCCCTGGGGAGCCTGTTCCAGTGTGCAACCACTCTCTCTGTGAAGAACTTCCTCCTGATGTCAAGGAAGCTGTAGACTGCGACGAGGCCTCCCCTCAGCCGCCTCTTTTCCAGGCTGAACAGGCCCAGTGACCTCAGCCACTCCTCATACGACTTCCCCTCTAGGCCTTTCGCCATCTTTGTAGCCCAGTATCTTACTGACTTGAAGAAGGAGGCTTTAATCTATCCTGCTTTGTTTACTAGCAACCACCCCTCACCGAGCATGCGCTCTGAATTTCTCGGAGCCTATTACTTTAAACGGAGACGGGAGAACTTTTCACCAATCATAACTAAGATATGCTTGACTAGAGCCACTCAAGCTCCACCCAAAAGAGAGAAAATAATATAAATTGGCCTAAGAGAGAGGGGATGTTAGGGAAGATACCACCATCAGGGGAGATACCACCCCGAGGGAATACAACATCCTTACGACCTCCTGACTCCTGGGACCAGTCGATGGGCTGAGACTCTCTCTCTCCCCCCACCCCCCCACCCATTTGGAATGCCTTTGGGTGAAATTTGAACACTTGGTTATTGTTATAAATGAGGTCTCAACTCAATCTGAATTTTGTAATATTTATAAAACATTTCTAAAAGGTATAAAAGCTATAAAAAGCATAAAGGGCAAGTAAACAGCGCTGGGTGTGCGGGGAGTCTATGCTCCACCAACACTCACACACAAACATCAAACATTCTAAATATACAGAACTTTGCTTTACATACTAAACGCAAGTATGCCTCTACATATGTACAATCAGAAAAGGTAACAAACAATCCTTTAAGTTCCATGCCTTAACAGTCTCCATTTTCCATTCCTTTTGAGCGATGCGTCTCGCTTTAAGTTGTCAAGCAACTCGGTCTTCAGGCCTTATGTATCCCGTTCTTCCCAGATCGAAGAAAAGCATAGCCACCTCCTTGCGAAGGCCAATAGGCCTGGGTCAAAAGGCACGTTCAGGTCAGCAGGGGGTGAAACAGCAAAAGCCTTCGATGGCTGTAACAGCAGAGAGGCCCATGGCGTAGCAGTCGGATCAGTAAAGGGGCCTGCAGCTCCCTCACTATCTGGCAAGCCACACGTTTGTGATTGTGGCTCCACGTGGCTCTTTAAGGCCTCAGAGACTGCTCGCCAGGTGCCGATAAATCCCACTGCAACCTTGTCATTTTTAGTTGCAGAGACCCACACCTTAACCTCAGTTTGGTCCCATATTTGAGGCTCATAAACTGTCCAATTGTTAATAAGGAGAATAAGCTGTAAGGTTACCAGGACGGTCTTTGTTCCTAAGGACGAATGATTCCCCATAACGCGCAACTGCTTACAGCGAGAGGCAGTTGTGTGCACAGGTCCGCTTCTCTCCAGCTCTAGTGCGCCTATTTCCAGCGACTTTCTGTACGAGCTTCTCTGAGCAGTTTGCTGAGTCTGGCCGAACCTATCTTCATGAGGCAATCAAAGTGCCTGTTCCCGTCCTGGTCTCCATTCTGCCAGCCTGTTCCTCTTCACTTCTTGTTCCTGCTTCTTTATTGATGCAACTTCATCGTGTTGCCTTTTTTTTTTTATTTTGAGGGCAGGCTCTCCTCTTATACCCTTCTCTCCACAGCAGTTCTTTTCAAAACAACTTTTCATTGCTCAAACAACTTTGAATGTAACGACAACAGCAAACACCCAGAAACATCCATGCCTTAACTGGAGAACAAGAAACCGGAGACTGCATGGAGTCTCCTGAATCACCCTTCTTTGTTCCCTCTAAACATTTTTATATTCCTGATGGCCTCGTCGTTAAGAGTCTAATGCTATCTCAACCACAGGGCTTTCCAACGCCCATGGCCACATTCCCAAAGTTCCCCTTCTTTATTAATATCAACCATTTTCTCAACACAAATTACCACTCCATATATAACAGTTATAAATCTTTCTAGAATCTTTGATCCATTTAACACATTAATTTCTAGGCTGCGCACCTGTAACACCTGTGTATTTCATGCATGCTAGCTTGCTTTTGCAGACAGGCACTATTGCCGGCAATCCAAAGAACCTGGTTATCTGTTGCTGTAATAAACCACACTTGATTGCATTGTCATAGCTCTCATTAAGTGCAACTAGGGTAAGGGTGGTTATATGTTATTAGTGAATCTGTGACCGTGATAGTTCAGTATTCTGAATCCAAGCAGACCCCAGACGGTTAACACGTTATTGGTGAATATCTGACCGGACCCCAGACAGTTAACGCGTCATTGGTGTATATGACAGGTTCGGTACCCTGAATCCGACAGGTCCCATAACGGTTAATCAGCTACACCCCTTAATGCGACACTAACGAAGGAGCACGAAAGAGACGCATGTCCTTGCCTCTGGAGAGGAGGTTCCTTGCACAGCCAGTGCAAGGAACACAAAAATCAGTTGCGCCAGACTAACGTGGTTGTATCTGAGCTTGGAGGCTGCAACCCTCTTCAGACTTCCAGATCTAGAGGAACACTTTGGCTGCAGCCTAAAAGCCACATGTACAGGAGCTCCCCCAAACCAGCCAATCTTCTTCCCATGACCTGCCAGGAAACAGCAAGGTAGGCATGTACCCAAATCAAAACCCAAACCTTTGGACCAGTCCTTGACCTGAATAGTGAGTGATGATCCGGATCCCGGCATTCATACGTGATAGCTTATACGCAGTGGAAGTAAACAGTGTAGTCAGAGGTCACGGGGCCAGATTTTGAAAAGTCCTGCATAAAGAAGACATCTCAGAAAAGCAGATTTAAATACCATTAATGCCAAGAAAAGTAACTCTGATTGCTATATTCTTTATCTGTCATGACTAGACAGATGAAAATCTATGAGAGCAATTTTACCTTTAAGGTCATTTTCTTTTTTTCTTTGTTGTCTTTTCTTTTCTTTGTTTGTTTGTCTGTCTGTTTATTTATGTATTTATTTAAACAGGCTCTGTACTACTTGTCCTCACAGAATGACTAACAGAAATATGACCCTTGTGCACTTTTTGTAGTTAATTCATTAGGTCAGCTCTAACCACTAAGCCCCTTGTCAGGTTATTTCTAGTAGTGACAAGGAGCAATTAAGCTTAAAAGACTGAAGCCAGGTAGATGAGCCTATTCCAGGAGGTCTCTTGGCTCCACCCTTGTGAAGTGAAACCTGCCAGGTGTGGGTCATTTGACTTTTGATATATAGGAAGCCTGAGGACTTGTGGGGAATTGCCTTCCTGGTAGGGGAGGTTGAGGCTTGGGTTCTCTAGGGTGCTTTTCTGCTGTTGTGGTGGAGCAGATTCAGTGTTCCTCGGTGGGCTGCTATTTCTTCACATTTTCTCCCATCTCTGTGAAACAGTTTTAGTGACTCTATGAGCTAGCTACGTTGTTGGTGCCCTCTCAGTACGGTGAGACCCTGGTGGCGCAAAGTCACTGTGAAGCAGTGTGGAAGTGACTCGAGTTCAGTAGCTGACAGGTAAGTGTTCCTGGGTCCTACGGTTCTTTAATGTCGAGGAGTTTGAGTACTTCCTTCACCTTGTCTGTTTTCAGTGAAATTACTTCTGTGGCTTCTAAGCTCCCTTTCCAGCCCTTCCAAATATAATGAGAATGAAAGCTAAAAAGAAAGCCCCACCAACTCAGAAGCTCAAGTGCTTACAGGTAAGCGTGACTTTGAAGAATGTTCTTAATTATTTGTTAGGATTCGACAACAGGCAGTGTGGAAAAAGGTGCCTTAATGTGCACTCAGATTATGCCTTGCAGTGAGTAGAAACCGATGGGGAAGGTAAAGGTGGAGTTATCATAACTTTCACTAAGTGGAAGTTGCGAGACTGTGCTGTTCCTAAAAGAAATGCCGCTTTCACAACATGTAAGTCAAAAGCAGTATGAAGAAAGCCTCTCCTCTTCCCTGCTGGCCTGCGTCTCGGCTGTGGAGAAAGATTTGGAATAGGTCCACCAGTGAGGAGAGACTATCTTCCTCCCAGGCTGTACAAAACAGTGTCTGAGGTATTGGGGAAAGCGTCCTTCTGTGAAAGGAAGAGAGCAGAGCGGGACCACGGCCCGTGCCACCCTGCGGTACTGCCAGCGTGACCATGCAGAGACGGTGAGAGTAAAGGAAGAAAAATTGAAGCTGCTGTTAAAGGCATGGCTACCTGAGTTGGGAATAAAAATAATGGGGGGGAAAGGGGTTCTCTGAGAATCGTGCTACTGCGAGGTCCCCAAATGTGGGGTGCAGGGCATGGCTGGGCAAACAGGGCACGGCGTGTCAGAAGGCTGTGGCGCAGCAGTTAGCGCAGGTAGGGGGAGCAGGAAGGGCAGAGCGTTCCCCCCGCCTATACAAACAGCTCCTTAACAACAGCCGTTAGCTAGGTGATAACGGTCTCCACCAGGCACGGTGCGCTCTCCAGGAAGTCGGTACACACCCAGACCGACTGCCCATTAAAAAATGCTGCAGTTCAGGTCACCGGATGCAAGGAGTGTCTGAGCCTGTTCCTGCCATCAGCGGGAGGCAGAGAGACTGCGTGCGTGAGGTGCGAGTAGGTGGATGACCTGGTCCGCATGGTGGTGGAGCTCGAGGTGGAGAGGTTGAGGGATATCAGGGAGTGTGAGCGGGAGATAGACTTGTGGAGCTACTCCCTGCAGGGTCTCAAGGAGAGGTATCGAGGTGAGACACCCCAAATGGGGGTGGACCCCTGTTGGGAATTGGCATACAGGGCCTGCACATGAGTCCGTGGAACAATTGTTTGATCTGAGCTTGCCTTCAGCAACCAGGAGTAGGCCTTAGAAAATCTCATGGCCTGCTGTAGCTGAGCAAACCAAGCTACCAGAATAACTATGAGAAGCTCCCACGACAATGATTCCCACATTGCCCAATTGAGGAATTCAGAAAAATATTGTTACCAGCAGCTGACTTCAAGGACAAGATCTACGTGACTGCTAATCACAAGGGGGGTTGTTTTCTTCTAGTTGTTTGTCTGAGTGCTTTTGACCGATAATCTTGTGTGAAACACTGTCCACCCCTGTTAAGTTCACTATAAAAGTTAGGCCGTTCAGGCAATAAAATGGAGCAGCATGATCTGACTCAACCGGTGTCTGTCGTGCTTTTGGCCGTGCTTCCTAACAGACCCCTGCCCTGTTGCCGTTGGGCAGAGGGAGGGGATCTGGGAGTTGAGGAGGAATGGAAACAGGTCCCTGCTCGACATCGCAAGCGATGCCCTCCCCTTCCGGTCCCACCTTCCCAGGTGCCCTTACACAACAGGTTTGAGGCCGTGGAGCTCGAGAGACCGGTGGGTGAGGAAGAGGTAGCAAGTGTTCCCAGGAGGATGCCTAGAGCAAGGAGGTCAACTCCACGCCTCAGGACTGCCTCCACCAAGAAAGACAGAAGGGTTATTGTTGTGGGAGACTCTACCCTTAGGGGAACAGAGGGCCCTATTTGTTGGCCTGACCCTACCAGTAGGGAAGTCTGCTGCCTCCCTGGGGCCAGGGTCAGGGACGTTGCTAGGAAGCTTCCCAACCTGGTACGCCCCTCTGACTATTATCCTCTTTTGATAGTCCAGGCAGGTAGTGACGACATTGAAGAGAGAAGCCTGAAGGCTATCAAACAAGACTTTAGGGGGCTGGGACGGTTAGTGGATGGAGCAGGAGTGCAGGTGGTGTTTTCGTCCATCCCTACAGTGGCAGGGAGGGGTACAGAGAGGACACGGAAAGCCCACCTGTTAAACACGTGGCTCAGGGGCTGGTGCCAACACAGAAATCTTGGGTTTTTCGACCATGGGGCACTTTACTCGGCACCCGGCCTGATGGCCGCAGACGGGTCCCTATCTTTTAGGGGAAAAAGGATCCTGGGCCAGGAGCTGGCAGGGCTCGTTGAGAGGTCTTTAAACTAGGTAAGAAGGGGGATGGGGCTGAAGCAAGGATTGTTGGAGCTGTGCCAGAGGGAACAATAGTAAGGCCGGGGGATAAGGCAATGGCCCAGCTGAAGTGCATCTACACCAATGCACGCAGCATGGGTAACAAACAGGAGGAGCTGGAAGCCATCGTGCGGCGGGCAGGCTACGACTTGGTTGCCATCACGGAGACGTGGTGGGACCGGCCTCATGACTGGAGTGCTGCAATGACTGGCTATAAGCTCTTCAGAAGGGACAGGCAGCACAGAAGGGGTGGTGGTGTGGCTGTCTGTATGAGAGAGTCTTTTGATGTTGTAGAGCTCGAGGCTGGGAATGACAAGGTCGAGTCCCCTTGGGTTAGGATCGGCAGGGACAACAAGGCTAGCGTCCTGGTCGGGGTCTGTTATAGACTGCCAAACCAGGATGAGGAGACGGATGAGGAGTTCTACAGGCAGCTGACAGATGTTGCGAAATCTTCAGCGCTTGTTCTCATGGGGGACTTCAACTTCCCTGACATATCCTGGAAGCACAACACAGCCCAGAGAAGCAGTCTAGGAGGTTTCTGGAGAGCGTGGAAGATAGCTTCCTGACGCAGCTGGTTAGTGAACCTACCAGGGGTGGTGCCCCGCTAGACCTTCTCTTCACAAACAGAGAAGGACTGGTGGAGGATGTGATTGTCGGGAGCTGTCTTGGGCAGAGTGACCACGAAATGGTGGAGTTCTCTATTCTTGGCGAGGCCAGGAAGGGGACCAGTAAAATTGCTGTATTGGACTTCCGGAGGGCTGACTTTGGGCTGCTAAGGACACTGGTTGGTAGAGTCCCTTGGGAGGCGGTTCTGAAGGGCAGAGGGGTCCAGGAAGGCTGGGCGCTCTTCAAGAGGGAAATCTTAATGGCGCAGGAACGGTCTGTCCCCACGTGCCCAAAGACGAGCTGGCAGGGAAGAAGACCAGCCTGGCTGAACAGAGAATTGTGGCTTGAGCTTAGGAGAAAAAAGAGGGTTTATAATCTTTGGAAAAGTGGGCAGGCCACTAGGGAGGACTATAAGGATGTTGCGCGGCTGTGCAGGGAAACAATTAGAAAGGCCAAAGCTCATCTGGAGCTCAATCTGGCTACTGCCGTTAAAGATAACAAAAAATGTTTTTATAAATACATCAACACAAAAAGGAGGACTAAGGAGAATCTCCATCCTTTACTGGATGCGGGGGGAAACCTAGTTACAAGAGATGAGGAAAAGGCGGAGGTGCTTAATGCCTTCTTCGCCTCAGTCTTTAGCGGCAAAACCGGTTGTTCTCTGGGTACCCAGTACCCTGAGCTGGTGGAAGGGGATGGGGAGCAGGATGTGGCCCTCACTATCCACGAAGAACTGGTTGGTGACCTGGTACAGCACTTGGATGTGCACAAGTCGATGGGGCTGGATGGGATCCACCCAAAGGTACTGAGAGAACTGGCAAAGGAGCTGGCCAAGCCGCTTACCATCATTTATCAACAGTCCTGGCTATCGGGGGAGGTCCCAGTTGACAGGCGGCTAGCAAATGTGACGCCCATCTACAAGAAGGGCCAGAGGACTGACCCGGGAAACTACAGGCCTGTCAGTTAGAGCTCAGTGCCAGGAAAGCTCATGGAGCAGATTCTCTGGAAGATTCATCATTCAGCACTTGCAGGGCAAGCCGGCGATCAGGCCCAGTCAGCATGGGTTTATGGAAGGCAGGTCCTGCTTGACGAACCTGATCTCCTTCTACGACAAAGTGACGCGCTGGGTGGACGAGGGAAAGGCTGTGGATGTGGTCTACCTTGACTTCAGCAAGGCTTTTGACACCGTCTCCCACAGCATTCTCCTCAAGAAACTGGCTGCTCTTGACTTGGACTGGCGCACGCTTCATTGGGTTAGAAACTGGCTGGATAGCCGGGCCCAAAGAGTCGTGGTAAACAGAGTCAAGTCCAGTTGGAGGCCAGTCACTAGTGGCGTCCCCCAGGGCTTGGTACTGGGGCCGGTCCTCTTTAATATCTTCATCAATGATCTGGACGAGGGCATTGAGTGCACCCTCAGTAAGTTTGCAGATGACACCAAGCTATGCGCATGTGTCGATCTGCTCGAGGGTAGGAAAGCTCTGCAGGGGGATCTGGATAGGCTGCACCGATGGGCTGAGGTCAACTGCATGAAGTTCAACAAGGCCAAGTGCCGGGTCCTGCACCTGGGGCGCAATAACCCCAAGCAGAGCTACAGGCTGGGAGACGAGTGGTTGGAGAGCTGCCAGGCAGAGAAGGATCTGGGAGTGATGGTGGACAGTCGTCTGAATATGAGCCAGCAGTGTGCTCAGGTGGCCAAGAAGGCCAACAGCATCCTGGCTTGTATCAGAAACAGTGTGACCAGCAGGGCTAGGGAGGTGATCGTCCCCCTGTACTCAGCTCTGGTGAGGCCGCGCCTCGAGTACTGTGTTCAGTTTTGGGCCCCTCGCTACAAGAAAGACATTGAGGTGTTTGAGCAGGTCCAGAGAAGGGCGATGAAGCTGGTGAGGGGCCTGGAGAACAAGTCCTACGAGGAGCGGCTGAGGGAGCTGGGCTTCTTCAGCCTGGAGAAAAGGAGGCTCAGGGGCGACCTTATTGATCTCTACAGATACCTTAAAGGAGGCTGTAGCGAGGTGGGGGTTGGTCTATTCTCCCATGTGCCTGGTGACAGTACCAGGGGGAATGGGCTTAAGTTGCGCCCGGGGAGGTTTAGGCTGGATGTTAGGAAGACCTTCTTTACCGAAAGGGTTGTTAGACACTGGAACAGGCTGCCCAGGGAAGTGGTGGAGTCACCATCCCTGGAAGTCTTTAAAAGACGTTTAGGTATATAGCTTAGGGATATGGTTTAGTGGGGACTGTTAGCGATAGGTCAGAGGTTGGACTTGATGATCTTGAGGTCTCTTCCAACCTAGAAATTCTGTGATTCTGTGACTCTGTGAATTGTGGCACAGAATTGTGGCGCTTCTCTGGGTCTGGCTGGAATGTTATCTTTCCTGGCAGCAGCCCATACAGTGCTGTACTCTGTACTTGTAGCTGGAACAGCAGTGTTATCACACCAGTGTTGTGTCTACTGCTGAGCAGCAGTGGCACAGCATCGGGCCTTTCTCTAACCCTCCTAGGGGGTGGGCAAAAAGTGAGGAGAGAAACATCGCTAGGGCAGCTGACCTAAACCAATCAAAGGGATATTCCATACCATGTGATGTCACACTCAGCAATAAAAGGTGGAAACAGGAAGAAGAGGGGAAGGGTGGGCTCTCCTTGAGAAGACATCGGTCCTCCTCTCGAATACCGGCTGCGTGCGTTGAGGCCCTGCTTCAAGGACGTGGTCAATCATCGCTCATTTGTGGGAAGTAGAGAGTAATTTCTTTCCTCTGCACTTCCATATAGCCTTCATTTATTTTGTTTGTTTTCCTCCCTTCTTTTTA
Source organism: Anas platyrhynchos (assembly GCF_047663525.1). NCBI lineage: Eukaryota > Metazoa > Chordata > Aves > Anseriformes > Anatidae > Anas > Anas platyrhynchos. The sequence continues at coordinate 135,636,334 of NC_092587.1, forward strand.
TTTTTTTCCCTTTCCCCCTCCCTTTTCCCCTTTCCCTTTTTATTTCCCTTTAGTTAAATTGTTTAGTTCATAATAATCTTTATTTAATTGTTGTTATTATTTCCCTTTAATTAAATTACCCTTATCTCAACCCGTGAGTTGTTCTTTGCTTTACGTCTCCCCCTCCTCATCTAAAGGAGGGGGAGTGAGAGAGCGGTTGTGGGGTTTAGCTGCCCAGTACATTAAAACCACCACAGTCCTTTTTGGCGCCCAATGTGGGGCTCGAAGGGTTGAGATAACAATAGAATTGATTAAACGCATACAACTAACACGCTTGCTAATAACCATGTACGTTGTCCTGTTAATAATAGCTTTGTTCATATGTCATGCAATCCGTGTCATATTCTCCTTTCTCCTATATATCCAATCTGACAAAGTGCTACAATCTGTGTTCACTTTTTTTAATTCGTTGTGCTGCCAAGCACTGACCTTGGGTTTAATCTGGAATTCAGTCTCTGCACTGTTATCATTTGGGTCCCATGGAAACTATCTTTCAGAGAATATTCAGAACTACACTGCCTTCCTTTTCTCATCTGGACACCAGTTTATTAATAATATTAGGAATGGTACCTTTCCCTTCTTTCACAGTGGGCTAATTACAACAGTTTGGGAGTATTTTGAAGATCCATCCCATGTATTGCTATTTCTAATTCTGAACCACAGGTTTCATTTTCTCTCTAAGATTAGTCGATTGTTTAGAAAACTTATTTGGGAATCTGTCCCGAAACAGTCTTGTGGTGAGTGGCAAGGTGTGTGGGATGATGTTAGCAGATACCTGTCACGAGTGTCTCCTCCAATAGTTTTGAACTTCACCCCTGAGCAAGTGCTAAATCCTAAAAACTTGGTAGAATGTTTGAGTTGTATGTCCTGACCCTGATAATGCCGGAGAACGACAGCTTGCAGCATTGTGCTGGGTCCTGGCTTATTCCTATCAAACACTATTTAATATCATCCAGCAACTTGAAGAGAGGGAGGAAGTCTCTGAACCTGATGACCAAGTAACACACGCTGTGGCTGACCCGGAGGACCAACCAGCTATGGTATCAGTCGCCCCCATAGTCAAGTCAAAACAATGGAAATGGAGGTCAGCTCGTTTAGTAAGGGAAGAAGGCTCTCCTAAGAAGGAGGGAGAAGGGGAAATGGCAGGCACCTCTAAAGCAGAGCCATCACAAAAACAGCAGGAAGACGAGACGGAAATCATAAAGGAATCAGAAATCACTCGATCCTTATCCCTGAGTGAGATGCGAGAAATACGAAAGGACTATGGTCGATGCCCAGGTGAACACATCCTCACCTGGCTGCTCCGATGCTGGGATGCTGGGGCCGATAGCCTACAATTAGAAGGCAATGAAGCCAAGCAGCTGGGATCCCTCTCTAGAGAAAGGGTAATCGACAAAATAATCGGGAGAGGAGCACAGGCCCTCAGCCTCTGGAGACGACTCCTGGCAGCTGTGAGAAAAAGATATCCCCATAAGGAAGATATTGTATATCACATAGGCAAGTGGACCACTATGGATAAAGGTCTCCAGCATCTGCGGGAATTAGCTGTGCGGGAGATGATTTATAGTGATTTGGACAATGCCCAGACACCTCAAGACCCCGATGAAGTCCAGTGCACAACATCCATGTGGCGTAAATTTGTGCGGAGTGCACCATCAGCACGTGCCAGTACCCTGGCAGCAATTCGCTGGGACGAGGGGATGGGACCAACAATGTATGATGTGTCCTGCCAGCTTCAACACTATGAAGACAATCTCTCTGCTCCGCTACAGTCCTGTGTCTCAGCTGTGGAGAAACTGTCTAAAGGACTTGACAAGCTCGTGGAACGAGTATATTCCCCCTCATTTAGACAGAGTGATACTTCAGCCACTAAGAATCAGCATTCGCCTGCTCAAGAGAGAGAGTACCCAAGACGTACACCACGTGGCACCTTGTGGTTTTATCTGCATGACCATGGGGAAGATATGAGGAAATGGGATGGCGTACCTACTTCAACCCTAGCTGCTCGGGTACGTGAACTGAAAAGAAATACAGCAGCAAGAAGAGGGGCTCCTAAGAGAAATGCTGCTCCAGTTTCTATTGGGCAGTACCCCAGAGGCAGTAGAAGAGCTGATGTTATTCTTGACCCTGATGAAGGGACCTCTACCTCTCATTTGCAAGAATTAAGTGGCAGATGCTCCAGCCAGGACTAGAGGGGCCCTGCCTCTGGGCAGGTAGAGGAGAGGGATAACCGGATTTATTGGACTGTGTGGATCCGATGGCCTGGCACATCAGAACGACAAGAATACAAAGCTTTAGTGGACACTGGCGCACAATGTACCTTAATGCCATCAGGCTACCAAGGGACAGAACTCACCTGTATCTCTGGAGTGACGGGGATCCCAACAACTATCTGTACTGGAAGCTGAAGTGAGTCTAACTGGGAATGAGTGGCAAAAGCATCCCATTGTGACTGGCCCAGAGGCTCCGTGTATCCTTGGCATAGACTATCTCAAGAGAGGGTACTTCAAGGATCCAAAAGGATACCGGTGGGCTTTTGGCATAGCTGCTTTGAGCACAGAGAAGATTAGGCAGCTGTCTACCCTGCCTGGCCTTTCAGAAGACCCTTCTGTTGTAGGATTGCTGAAGGTTGAAGAACAACAGGTACCAATTGCTACTACAAGGGTGCACCGACGGCAATATCGCACCAACCGAGACTCCCTGATTCCCATCCATGAGTTGGTTCACCGACTGGAGAGTCAGGGAGTAATTAGCAAGACTCGCTCACCCTTTAATAGTCCTATATGGCCAGTACGAAAGTCTAATGGCGAGTGGAGGCTAACAGTGGACCATCGAGGCCTTAATGAAGTCACGCCACCACTCAGTGCTGCAGTGCCGGACATGCTAGAACTTCAGTACGAACTAGAGTCAAAGGCAGCCAAGTGGTATGCCACAATTGATATTGCTAATGCATTTTTCTCCATCCCTTTGGCAGCAGCATGCAGGCCGCAGTTTGCTTTCACTTGGAGGGGCATCCAATACACCTGGAATCGGCTGCCGCAGGGGTGGAAACACAGCCCTACCATTTGCCATGGACTGATCCAGTCTGCACTGGAGCAAGGGGGAGCTCCTGAGCACCTTCAGTACATTGACGACATCCTTGTGTGGGGCAACACAGCAGAAGAACTTTTTGAGAAAGGGAAGAAAATAATCCAAATTCTCCTGAAAGCTGGTTTTGCCATTAAACAGAGCAAGGTCAAGGGGCCTGCACAGGAAATCCAGTTCTTGGGGGTAAAATGGCAAGATGGACGTCGCCATATTCCAATGGATGTAATCAATAAAATAACAGCAATGTCTCCGCCAACTAGCAAAAAAGAAACACAAGCTTTCTTAGGCCTCGTGGGATTCTGGACAATGCATGTGCCAGGCTATAGTCAGCTTGTGAATCCTCTATATCGAGTGACTCGAAAGAGAAACTATTTTGAGTGGGGCCCTGAGCAACAACAGGCATTTGAACAAATCAAACAACAAATAGCTCGTGCAGTAGCCCTTGGGCCTGTCCGTACTGGACCAGCTGTGCAAAACATACTGTACACTGCAGCTGGGGAGCATGGCCTCACCTGGAGCCTTTGGCAGAAAACCCCAGAAGAAACTCGAGGCCGACCTCTGGGCTTCTGAAGTCGGGGCTATCGAGGATCAGAAGCCAATTACACCCCAACTGAAAAAGAAATACTCACAGCATATAAGGGTGTTCGAGCTGCTTCAGAAGTTGTGGGTACAGAGACACAGCTCCTCTTGGCACCGCAGCTACCTGTGTTACATTGGATGTTCAAAGAGAAAATTCCCACCACACACCATGCAACTGATGCTACATGGAGTAAGTGGATAGCGCTAATTACACAGCGGGCTCGAATGGGAAAACCCAATCACCCAGGAATCCTGGAAGAGATTATGGACTGTTCGGAAGGCAGAGATTTTGGAGTGCCAACAGAAGAGGTAACCCGTGCTGAAGAGGCACCACCATACAATGAGTTGCCAGAAGACAGAAAGCAGTATGCGTTGTTTACTGACGGATCCTGCCGTGTGATAGGGAGCCATCGGAAATGGAAAGCTGCTGTGTGGAATCCCATACGACGAGTTGTGGAGGCCATGGAAGTGGAAGGTGAGTCGAGTCAGTATGCAGAAGTAAACGCCATACAACTAGCCCTAGATATCGCCGAAAGAGAAAATTGGCCAGTATTGTATCTTTATACTGACTCATGGATGGTGGCAAATGCTCTGTGGGGGTGGCTGCAGCAATGGAAAGAGAGCAACTGGCAGCGCAGAGGTAAACCTATCTGGGCTGCTACCCTGTGGCAAGATATTGCTGCCCGGGTAGAAAACCTGGATGTTAAAGTACGTCATGTAGATGCCCACATGCCCAAGAGTCGCGCTACTGTAGAACATCGGAACAACAAAGAAGTGGATCGAGCTTCGAAAATTGAAGTGGCTCAGGTGGACCTAGACTGGGAACATAAGGGTGAGCTGTTTGTCCCATGAAACATCAGGACATCTGGGGAGGGATGCCACTTACAGATGGTCTCGTGATCGAGGGGTGAACTTGACCATTGAGACCATCACACAGGTTACCCATGAGTGTGAGACCTGTGCTGCAATCAAGAAAGCCATGAAGGTAAAATCTCCCTGGAACAGGGGGAGATGGCTAGGGTTTCAATATGGTGAGGCCTGGCAAATTGACTATATCGGACCACTTCCAAAAACCCGCCAAGGCAAACGGTACATACTCACCCTGGTAGAAGCAACTACTGGGTGGCTGGAAACATACCCTGTAAACCATGCCACGGCCCGAAACACTATCTTGGGCCTGGAAGGACAAGTATTGTGGCATCATGGTACACCAGAGAGAATTGAGTCTGACAATGGGAGTCACTTCCGAAACAATCTTGTTACCTCCTGGGCAAAGAGGCATGGTATTGAGTGGGTGTACCACATCCCTTATCACCCACAAGCCTCTGGGAAGGTTGAGAGGTACAATGGACTGTTAAAGACTGTGTTACGAGCAGTAGGTGCTGGGACGTGGAAACAATGGGACACAAATCTACCAGAAGCCACTTGGCTAGTTAACAATAGGGGATCTGACAGCCATGCTGGTCCTGCCAAAACAAAACCCCTACACACTGTGAAAGGAGCTAAAGTTCCCGTAGTGCATGTAGGAAGGTGGATGGGGAAGGCAGTGTGGGTTGCTCCTGCCTCGGGAAAAGGCAAACCCACTCGTGGGATTGTCTTTGCCCAAGGACCAGGGTATACCTGGTGGGTCATGCAAAAGAACGGGGATATCAAGCGTGTGCCTCAAGGAGATTTGACATTGAGAGAAAACTAATCTGTAATCTAAGTTACATGTTGTAGGAAGATGCTGTAGGATCAACGACAGGTCAACTTCGCAAGGAGCCGGGCAGTGCAACAAGGACTTGAGCTAAGCTGGTGCTGGCGTCCAGACATCCAACTCCACCTGCCTTGAGTGGCCACTTTGGCAGATGAAGACCTAATCATCAACAGTTCTTATGAACATTTTCCAAGAAAGACCTATGGAATGAAAAGATACACCTGCCTATTAATCCTGTCCTGTTAAATACTTGTCCTGTTAAAGGACAAGGAATAATGATGAGATCCACATAATTTAGCATACAAGCATTCTGAGTGTGACACAAATGTTATGGAATAAGGGGTGGAGGTTGTACCGGGTCTGGCTGGAATGTTAACTTTCCCGGCAGCAGCCCATACAGTGCCGTACTCTGTACTTGTAGCTGGAACAGCAGTGTTATCACACCAGTGTTGTGTCTACTGCTGAACAGCAGTGGCACAGCATCGGGCCTTTCTCTAACCCTCCTAGGGGGTGGGCAAAAAGTGAGGAGAGAAACATCGCTAGGGCAGCTGACCTAAACCAATCAAAGGGATATTCCATACCATGTGATGTCACACTCAGCAATAAAAGGTGGAAACAGGAAGAAGAGGGGAGAGGTGGGCTCTCGTTGGGAAAACGTTGGTCCTCCTCTCGAATACCGGCTGCGTGCGTCGAGGCCCTGCTTCAAGGACGTGGTCAATCATCGCTCATTTGTGGGAAGTAGAGAGCAATTTCTTTCCTCTGCACTTCCATATAGCTTTCATTTATTTTGTTTGTTTGTTTTCCTCCCTTCTTTTTATTTTTTTCCCTTTCCCCCTCCCTTTTCCCCTTTCCCTTTTTATTTCCCTTTAGTTAAATTTAGTTAAGTTCATGGTAGTCTTTATTTAATTATTATAATTATTTCCCTTTAATTAAATTATCCTTATCTCAACCCGTGAGTTGTTCTTTGCTTTACTTCTCCCCCTCTTCATCTAAAAGAGGGGGAGTGAGAGAGCGGTTGTGGGGTTTAGCTGCCCAGCACGGTAAAACCACCACACAGAAGTCTGCCGAAGAAGTCGCTCATAGAGTTGTTCAACAATCCTTTCCACGCTCTTTAGCCATAATGTCTAATCTGTGGTGGCTTGCAAAGGAGTTTCTGTGCCTGCAGGGATATGTTAAAGTAGTTTTGTTGCAATGCAATGTAGTTTTGGAAGTTGTCTTGCCCTTTTATACATCTGTAACCTCTTTCCTGCACCCAGAGGAGAAGCTGTGAAGCTTGACATTACAAATGTCTTATGCAGAATGTCAACCCCACAAAGTTAAGGTAGTTGTTCATCTTGGAGGGGGTACATTTGAATCCAAAACTCATCTTTAAGACAGAAGCAAGTGTGAGATATGTTCACCTGATTCGTGTCAGTATGGAACAATGCTAGGGCAGCATTGTATGATGAATGGGACCTGTCTTACATACCCTTGTATAACCACAAGTCTAAGAAAAAAAGAGTGGTTAATGTATATAGTTCTTGTATCTTGCAAAGGAATGTTTTAGCAATTCGTGTCAATAGAGAGCTTGAAGGGAAATGTATTTGTAGACTTTTCCTTGAAATCTCTGGTATCTGGGGGGTTTCAGAATAACTGCTAACTATGATGACTATTGCGTGGGACACCATGCAAGTCTGATATCTGGGCAGGAGATTAAGGAGACGGGGAGAGCTGAAGAACAACTAAAAGACAAAGCTTGCAGGGGATGTTGCACAAGTCTCTGACATACAGCCAAGTTGGAAAAGAGGGAGGAAGACTATGAGCCTTCAGCACGAGAGACCCCCAGAGGGACCACCGGAGACTGATACGCATGCTCCAGGAGGAGGGTTTGGATTCCGGAATCTAATTATAATAACCCTGGGTTTTTTTTTAGAAGTAGTAATGAATATGTATTAGCCTAGGAGCATAAAAATCAGCAGCTTGATGTAACTGGTGTGCGTCTTGGTGGAGCAGAGACTCCTGGTGCACCCAGCGCTGTTTGCTTACCTCTATTCCTTTAATAAACTGTAAACTTTGATTATAGTCCTATTTTGAAGACTGAGCTATTTATTACACAAGGTATTAAGCTCTTTACGTTAATAGGAACGTGAGTCTTTCTGCCTGGAACACAATTCAACAGAGCAGTCAACCATTTCTTTAGCTTTGAAGATGCTGAAATGGACCCTGGGTTAAAAAGAACCGGTCCAGAGAAGGGCGACGAAGGGTGAGGAAGCTGGTGAGGGGCCTGGAGAACAAGTCCTACGAGGAGCGGCTGAGGGAGCTGAGCTTGTTCAGCCTGGAGAAGAGGAGGCTCAGGGGCGACCTTATTGCTCTCTACAGATACCTCAAAGGAGGCTGTAGCGAGGTGGGGGATGGCCTGTTCTCCCACGTGCCTGGTGACAGGACGAGGGGGAATGGGCTTAAGTTGCGCCAGGGGAGTTTTAGGTTAGATGTTAGGAAGAACTTCTTTACTGAAAGGGTTGTTAGACTCTGGAACAGGCTGCTCAGGGAAGTGGTGGAGTCACCATCCCTGGAAGTCTTTAAAAGACGTTTAGATGTAGAGCTTAGGGATATGGTTTAGTGGGGACTGTTAGCAATAGGTCAGAGGTTGGACTCGATGATCTTGAGGTCTCTTCCAACCTAGAAATTCTGTGATTTTGTGGTTCCCAGCCTGTCTCTACAGATGGTTGTTTAGTGCTAAAATGTGAGTTTCCTTTCTGGTACGTGACCATCCTAGTCTTAAGATTTCCAGTACTCAGTCGTGTACCCCAGACTCCCGTGTTTTGAGAGGGATTGTACTCCCCTTACCTAATATGGGAATCCCGTTTTTGTGCCTCAAGGGTCAATGGTGTAAGGCACTTAGAAATCATTGCGGATTGTGGCTGTTGTCAATTGCCACATAAATTAAGGCCATGCAAGTACCTTCTACTCTTTCATCTTCCCTTTCATTTGTTGTCAGGTTACTACTCAATATTACACCTTTGGTGAGAAGTCCTAAAAAAAACCAAAACATTGCATCTTAATGTTAACAACTCTTGTTTTTTCCTTCTCTAGGTCTGCCAGTAGCTGACAAGGCAGAAAGATGACCTTTTCTCTCTCATTCTTGTGAAGTTAGAGGCAGTGCCCAATTAAACTGTGACTGAGGCTCTGCGATGGTGCAAGTCTATCTTACTCCTTCAAATTCAGTGATGCAGCCGGAGTTTTCAGTAATGAACTTTCAAGGATTCAACCACTTTAAAGCTTTTGGACAGTGGCAATTATCTGAAAACATTCCTACAGATTTATCTTCTTCGTTTACATTTGCTTGCTCTCTCCATCTCATTCAAAGCAGTCAGGACTGGTTTGCTTCCCTCTTCTCTGGAAGTTTGCACTAGGAACCATTGTTAGAATCAGAATCCTGATCTGAGAGCACGATGAAAAATGTTGCACACAAACTTGTCCATTGGAGAGGAAAATGTTCATGTATACGTCAGTATTGTACTCAAACAGCTGCTTACACCTTTTAACTTTTAAACCTGAGAAGCAACAGGTAGTTTCTATGTTGCCCTTGGGGATAGTGTACTCTTCTGTACTTTGCTTCTATACAAACAGCTCAAAATTTTAAAGTCATGTTGTCAGTCATACCACCAAACAACCTTGCACGGCATTACACGTTCCCCCCCCAGATAGATCTTGCCCTGAATGCGACACCAGACAAGGAAATAATGCCGGCACGTAAAACTGACTTGTAGATATATCCCTTGTTGGTATTCTTTTTTTTTTGTTTTGTTTTGACGCTTTGCGGGGCTTAGCTGTACCTCATGAGAAGAATGTCTTCTGGTGTGAACTGAAATTATACCTCTCTGCCACAATGTCCCTCTATTTATTTATTTATTTATTTATTTATTTATTTATTGGGGGTGGGGGGGAGGGTTGGGGAGGGGTGAGGAGGGTGTTGATAATTCCTTGGGGACACCTGAAGGAGTTGCAAAATAATAAAATTTAGGTGAAGGAAAAGTTCCTTCTCTTAATTTTTGTCGTTGTTGTTTTTCTTTTCCATCTGGTCATAAAAAGAAGGTCCCATTTTCTGGCTTTTGGCAGATTGCAAGCATGCTGGAACCATTCACGTTACGTAGACTGTATTTGTCTGAAACGATAATATCATACCTATAGTCTGCTGCAGGCTCAAAAGCAGCCTATGCCTCCTGGACTGTTTTATGCCTTTGCTTTTGTTACTATATCCTTGTAAGTCTTCAACAGGGAAATGAAATTACCCTATACAAAAGAAACACCATCCAGAAGAAACTTCAGGTGCTAGGGCCTGAATTTTCACTGAAACCAAAGGCAGGTATCTTATTGACGTGAAGAAAGGGGCTTTATCTATCCTGGTTTTCTTACTAATGAAGGAGCGTGAAAGAGATGCATGTCCTTGTCTCTGAAGAGGAGGCGAAGGAACAGCTAGTGCAAGGAACACAAAATTCAGTTATGCCGAACTAACAGGTGGTTGTATCCCAGCTTGGAGACCACAACACAGAATCACCTAGGTTGGAAGAGACCTCCAAGATCACGTAGTCCAACCTCTGGTGTAACACTAACAAGTCCTCCACTAAGCCGTAGCCCTAAGCTCTACACCTAAACATCTTCTAAAGACCTCCAGGGGTGGTGACACAACCACTCCCCTGGGCAGCCCATTCCAATGCCTAACAAGCCTTTTGGTGAAGAAGTTCTTCCTGACACCCAACCGAAACCTCCCCTGGTGCAACTTTAGTCCATTCCCCCTCGTCCTATCACCAGGCACATATGAGAATAGACCAACCCCCACCTCGCTACAGCCTCCTTTAAGGTATCTGTAGAGTACGATAAGGTCGCCCCTGAGCCTCCTCTTCTCCAGACCGAACAATCCCAGCTCCCTCAGCCGTTCCTCGTAGGACTTGTTCTCCAGATCCCTCACCAGCTTTGTTGCCCTTCCCTGGACTCACTGGAGCCCCTCAATATCCTTCTTGTAGCGAGGGGCCCAGAACTGAACACAGTACTTGGGCTGCGGCCTCACCAGAGCCAAGTACAGGGGGACAATCGCTTCCTTAGTCCTGCTGGCCACGCTGGTTCTTATACGAGTCAGGATGCCGTTGGCCTTCTTGGCCACCTGAGCACACTGCTGCCTCATATTGAGTCGACTAGCCACCAGTACGCCCAGGTCCTTCTCTGCCAGGCAGCTTTCTAACCACTCAGATGGCTTTTCCAACCATCTTCAAACTTCCAGATCTAGAGGAACGCTTTGACCGTGGCCTAAGAGCCACGTGTATGTAAGCTGCCGCAAGCCAGCTAATCTTCTTCCCATGACCTTCCAGGAAACAGCAATGTAGGCAGGTAACCAAATTAAAGCCAAAACTTGCAGCCCAGTCCTTGACCTGAATAGGGAGTGAGGATCCCAATCCTGGCATTTATGCGTGATAGCTTCTACGCAGCCGAAGTAAATACACCCCGGGTGCCCTGAGCTGGAGGACCACGACGGTGGGAATGATAAACTCCCAACCGACCATGAACGTGTGCGGGATTTGCTGCTCCACCTGGATCTATACAAGTCTGTGGGTCCGGATGGGATTCATCCCAGGGTGCTTAAGGAGCTGGCTGACGCCATCGCAGGACCTCTCTCAATTATTTTTCAACGGTCTTCTGAATCTGGAGAGGTCCCAGTGGACTGGAAGCTGGCAAATGTCGTACCAGTTTTCAAGAAGGGCAAGAAAATAGACCGTGGCAACTACAGGCCTGTTAGTCTCACATCAGCACCTGGTAAAATTATGGAGAAGATGATCCTTGAAGTTCTTGAAGCGCACCTGGGGGACAATGCAGTCATTGGTCCCAGCCAACACGGGTTCATGAGGGGTAGGTCCTGCCTAACAAATCTGAATTCCTTTTATGATAAGATCACCCATCTGGTCGATCAAGGGAAACCAGCTGACGTGATCTTTTTGGACCTGAGCAAAGCTTTTGACATGGTTTCCCGTGGGATCCTACTGGACAAAATGTCCAGCAGACAACCTAACAAAAACATCATGCAATGGGTGAGCAATTGGCTGACAGGCAGGGCTCAAGGCCTTGTGGTAAATGGGGCCACATCAGGCTGGCACATGGTCACTAGTGGGGACCCTCAAGGCTCCATTTTAGGGCCAGTCCTCTTCAATGTTTTTATAAACGATTTAGATGTAGGACTAGAAGGTGTTTTGAGCGAGTTTGCTGATGGCACCAAACTTGGAGGAGTTGTAGACTCAGCTGAGGGGCTGAGGGTGGAAAGGCCTTGCAGAGAGATCTGGGCAGATTGGAGAGCTGGGCGATCACCAACCTCATGAAGATTAACAAGAGCAAGTGCCGGGTCCTGCACCTGGGACGGGGCCACCCTGGCTATACGTACAGACTGGGTGACGAGATGCCGGAGAGCAGCCCCGCACAGAGGGATCCGGGGGTGGTGGTTGACAGCAAGTTGAACATGAGCCAGCAGTGTGCCCTGGCAACCAGGAGGGCCAACCGTATCCTGGGGTGCATCAAGCACAGCATTGCTAGTCGATCAAGGGAAGTGATTGTCCCGCTCTACTCTGCGCTGGTGCGGCCTCACTTCGAGTACTGCGTGCAGTTCTGGGCACCACAGTACAAAAAGGACAGTAAACTGCTGGAGAGCGTCCAGAGGAGGGCGACGAAGATGGTGAAGGGCCTAGAGGGGAAGACGTATGAGGAGCGGCTGAGGTCACTGGGCCTGTTCAGCCTGGAGAAGGGGAGGCTGAGGGGGGACCTCATTGCAGCGTACAACTTCCTCGCGAGGGGGAGTGCAGAGGCAGGTGCTGACCTATTCTCTGTAATCACCAGTGATAGGACCCACGGGAATGGTGTTAAGCTGAGGCAGGGAAGTTTTAGGCTGGACGTCAGGAAGAGGTTCTTCACCGAGAGGAGGGTGGTTGCACGCTGGAACAGGCTCCCAAGGGAACTAGTCACTGCACCAAGCCCGTCTGAATTTAAGAAGAGATTGGACTGTGCACTTAGTCACGTGGTCTAAACATTTGGGTAGACCTGTGCAGTGCCAGGAGTTGGACTTGGTGATCCTTATGGGTCCCTTCCAACTCGGGATATTCTATGAATAGTGCAGTCAGAGGTCATGGGGCTAGATTTAGAAAAGTCCTGCATAAAGAAGGGATCTCAGAAAAGAAAATTTAAATAACATTAATATCAAGAAAAGGAATTCTGATTGCTAAATTCTTTATCTGTCATGACTAGACAGATGAAAATCTATGATGGCAAGTTTGCCTTTAAGGTCATTTTCTTTTTTATTCATATCTTTTGTTTATTAGTATTTATTTTTTTAACAGGCTCTGTACTAATGTTCCTCACAGAATGACTAACAGAAATATGACCTTCGTGCAAATTTTGTAGTTATTTCATTAGGGCAACTCTAACCACTAAGCCCCTTGTCAGGTTATTTCTACCAGTGATAAGGAGCAATTGACCTTAAAACTTTGAAGCCAGGTAGACGAGCTTATTCCACAAGGTCTCTTGGTTCCACCCTTGTTGAGTGAAACCGGCCAGGTGTGGGTCATTTGACCGTTGCTATATAGGAAGCCTGAGGAGGGGTGGGGGGAATTGCCTCCCCCAGGAAAGACTGAGGCTTAGGTTGCCTAGGGTATTTTGCTCTTGTGGTGAATTGGGCTCAGCGTTCCCCAGTAGGCTGCTTTTCCTTCATGTTTTCTGCACCCTCTCTGTGCAATAGTTTTAGCGTCTCTGTGAGCTAGTTACATTGGTGGCGCCTTCTTCAGTAAAACCCTGGTGGCACTATTTCACAGCGAAGCGCTTTGGAAGTGACTCAAGTTCAGAAGACTACAGGTAAGTGTTCCTGGGTTCTGTGGTTGTTACTGTTGAGGAGTTTGAGTACTTCCTTCACCTTGTCTATTTTCCGTGAAATTCCTTACGTGGGTTCTAGGCTCCATTCAAAGCACTGGGGGGGGGGGGGGGAAAGGCCCCCCAAACCGAAGCACAAACAGGTAAGCCTGAATTAGAAGAATGTCCCTAAGTATTTGGAAGATTGAAAAACAGGCTGTGTGAAAAAGGTACATGAATGTGAATGCAGAATTTGCATTGTGGTGAGTAGAAAAAGGGGCGCAGAGTCGCTGGGGCGCAGAGTCGCTGGGGCGCAGAGTCGCTGGGGCGCAGAGTCGCTGGGGCGCAGAGTCGCTGGGGCGCGGAGGAGTCGCTGGGGCGCGGAGGAGTCGCTGGGGCGCGGAGGAGTCGCTGGGGCGCGGAGGAGTCGCTGGGGCGCGGAGGAGTCGCTGGGGCGCGGAGGAGTCGCTGGGGCGCGGAGGAGTCGCTGGGGCGCGGAGGAGTCGCTGGGGCGCGGAGGAGTCGCTGGGGCGCGGAGGAGTCGCTGGGGCGCGGAGGAGTCGCTGGGGCGCGGAGGAGTCGCTGGGGCGCGGAGGAGTCGCTGGGGCGCGGAGGAGTCGCTGGGGCGCGGAGGAGTCGCTGGGGCGCGGAGGAGTCGCTGGGGCGCGGAGGAGTCGCTGGGGCGCGGAGGAGTCGCTGGGGCGCGGAGGAGTCGCTGGGGCGCGGAGGAGTCGCTGGGGCGCGGAGGAGTCGCTGGGGCGCGGAGGAGTCGCTGGGGCGCGGAGGAGTCGCTGGGGCGCGGAGGAGTCGCTGGGGCGCGGAGGAGTCGCTGGGGCGCGGAGGAGTCGCTGGGGCGCGGAGGAGTCGCTGGGGCGCGGAGGAGTCGCTGGGGCGCGGAGGAGTCGCTGGGGCGCGGAGGAGTCGCTGGGGCGCGGAGGAGTCGCTGGGGCGCGGAGGAGTCGCTGGGGCGCGGAGGAGTCGCTGGGGCGCGGAGGAGTCGCTGGGGCGCGGAGGAGTCGCTGGGGCGCGGAGGAGTCGCTGGGGCGCGGAGGAGTCGCTGGGGCGCGGAGGAGTCGCTGGGGCGCGGAGGAGTCGCTGGGGCGCGGAGGAGTCGCTGGGGCGCGGAGGAGTCGCTGGGGCGCGGAGGAGTCGCTGGGGCGCGGAGGAGTCGCTGGGGCGCGGAGGAGTCGCTGGGGCGCGGAGGAGTCGCTGGGGCGCGGAGGAGTCGCTGGGGCGCGGAGGAGTCGCTGGGGCGCGGAGGAGTCGCTGGGGCGCGGAGGAGTCGCTGGGGCGCGGAGGAGTCGCTGGGGCGCGGAGGAGTCGCTGGGGCGCGGAGGAGTCGCTGGGGCGCGGAGGAGTCGCTGGGGCGCGGAGGAGTCGCTGGGGCGCGGAGGAGTCGCTGGGGCGCGGAGGAGTCGCTGGGGCGCGGAGGAGTCGCTGGGGCGCGGAGGAGTCGCTGGGGCGCGGAGGAGTCGCTGGGGCGCGGAGGAGTCGCTGGGGCGCGGAGGAGTCGCTGGGGCGCGGAGGAGTCGCTGGGGCGCGGAGGAGTCGCTGGGGCGCGGAGGAGTCGCTGGGGCGCGGAGGAGTCGCTGGGGCGCGGAGGAGTCGCTGGGGCGCGGAGGAGTCGCTGGGGCGCGGAGGAGTCGCTGGGGCGCGGAGGAGTCGCTGGGGCGCGGAGGAGTCGCTGGGGCGCGGAGGAGTCGCTGGGGCGCGGAGGAGTCGCTGGGGCGCGGAGGAGTCGCTGGGGCGCGGAGGAGTCGCTGGGGCGCGGAGGAGTCGCTGGGGCGCGGAGGAGTCGCTGGGGCGCGGAGGAGTCGCTGGGGCGCGGAGGAGTCGCTGGGGCGCGGAGGAGTCGCTGGGGCGCGGAGGAGTCGCTGGGGCGCGGAGGAGTCGCTGGGGCGCGGAGGAGTCGCTGGGGCGCGGAGGAGTCGCTGGGGCGCGGAGGAGTCGCTGGGGCGCGGAGGAGTCGCTGGGGCGCGGAGGAGTCGCTGGGGCGCGGAGGAGTCGCTGGGGCGCGGAGGAGTCGCTGGGGCGCGGAGGAGTCGCTGGGGCGCGGAGGAGTCGCTGGGGCGCGGAGGAGTCGCTGGGGCGCGGAGGAGTCGCTGGGGCGCGGAGGAGTCGCTGGGGCGCGGAGGAGTCGCTGGGGCGCGGAGGAGTCGCTGGGGCGCGGAGGAGTCGCTGGGGCGCGGAGGAGTCGCTGGGGCGCGGAGGAGTCGCTGGGGCGCGGAGGAGTCGCTGGGGCGCGGAGGAGTCGCTGGGGCGCGGAGGAGTCGCTGGGGCGCGGAGGAGTCGCTGGGGCGCGGAGGAGTCGCTGGGGCGCGGAGGAGTCGCTGGGGCGCGGAGGAGTCGCTGGGGCGCGGAGGAGTCGCTGGGGCGCGGAGGAGTCGCTGGGGCGCGGAGGAGTCGCTGGGGCGCGGAGGAGTCGCTGGGGCGCGGAGGAGTCGCTGGGGCGCGGAGGAGTCGCTGGGGCGCGGAGGAGTCGCTGGGGCGCGGAGGAGTCGCTGGGGCGCGGAGGAGTCGCTGGGGCGCGGAGGAGTCGCTGGGGCGCGGAGGAGTCGCTGGGGCGCGGAGGAGTCGCTGGGGCGCGGAGGAGTCGCTGGGGCGCGGAGGAGTCGCTGGGGCGCGGAGGAGTCGCTGGGGCGCGGAGGAGTCGCTGGGGCGCGGAGGAGTCGCTGGGGCGCGGAGGAGTCGCTGGGGCGCGGAGGAGTCGCTGGGGCGCGGAGGAGTCGCTGGGGCGCGGAGGAGTCGCTGGGGCGCGGAGGAGTCGCTGGGGCGCGGAGGAGTCGCTGGGGCGCGGAGGAGTCGCTGGGGCGCGGAGGAGTCGCTGGGGCGCGGAGGAGTCGCTGGGGCGCGGAGGAGTCGCTGGGGCGCGGAGGAGTCGCTGGGGCGCGGAGGAGTCGCTGGGGCGCGGAGGAGTCGCTGGGGCGCGGAGGAGTCGCTGGGGCGCGGAGGAGTCGCTGGGGCGCGGAGGAGTCGCTGGGGCGCGGAGGAGTCGCTGGGGCGCGGAGGAGTCGCTGGGGCGCGGAGGAGTCGCTGGGGCGCGGAGGAGTCGCTGGGGCGCGGAGGAGTCGCTGGGGCGCGGAGGAGTCGCTGGGGCGCGGAGGAGTCGCTGGGGCGCGGAGGAGTCGCTGGGGCGCGGAGGAGTCGCTGGGGCGCGGAGGAGTCGCTGGGGCGCGGAGGAGTCGCTGGGGCGCGGAGGAGTCGCTGGGGCGCGGAGGAGTCGCTGGGGCGCGGAGGAGTCGCTGGGGCGCGGAGGAGTCGCTGGGGCGCGGAGGAGTCGCTGGGGCGCGGAGGAGTCGCTGGGGCGCGGAGGAGTCGCTGGGGCGCGGAGGAGTCGCTGGGGCGCGGAGGAGTCGCTGGGGCGCGGAGGAGTCGCTGGGGCGCGGAGGAGTCGCTGGGGCGCGGAGGAGTCGCTGGGGCGCGGAGGAGTCGCTGGGGCGCGGAGGAGTCGCTGGGGCGCGGAGGAGTCGCTGGGGCGCGGAGGAGTCGCTGGGGCGCGGAGGAGTCGCTGGGGCGCGGAGGAGTCGCTGGGGCGCGGAGGAGTCGCTGGGGCGCGGAGGAGTCGCTGGGGCGCGGAGGAGTCGCTGGGGCGCGGAGGAGTCGCTGGGGCGCGGAGGAGTCGCTGGGGCGCGGAGGAGTCGCTGGGGCGCGGAGGAGTCGCTGGGGCGCGGAGGAGTCGCTGGGGCGCGGAGGAGTCGCTGGGGCGCGGAGGAGTCGCTGGGGCGCGGAGGAGTCGCTGGGGCGCGGAGGAGTCGCTGGGGCGCGGAGGAGTCGCTGGGGCGCGGAGGAGTCGCTGGGGCGCGGAGGAGTCGCTGGGGCGCGGAGGAGTCGCTGGGGCGCGGAGGAGTCGCTGGGGCGCGGAGGAGTCGCTGGGGCGCGGAGGAGTCGCTGGGGCGCGGAGGAGTCGCTGGGGCGCGGAGGAGTCGCTGGGGCGCGGAGGAGTCGCTGGGGCGCGGAGGAGTCGCTGGGGCGCGGAGGAGTCGCTGGGGCGCGGAGGAGTCGCTGGGGCGCGGAGGAGTCGCTGGGGCGCGGAGGAGTCGCTGGGGCGCGGAGGAGTCGCTGGGGCGCGGAGGAGTCGCTGGGGCGCGGAGGAGTCGCTGGGGCGCGGAGGAGTCGCTGGGGCGCGGAGGAGTCGCTGGGGCGCGGAGGAGTCGCTGGGGCGCGGAGGAGTCGCTGGGGCGCGGAGGAGTCGCTGGGGCGCGGAGGAGTCGCTGGGGCGCGGAGGAGTCGCTGGGGCGCGGAGGAGTCGCTGGGGCGCGGAGGAGTCGCTGGGGCGCGGAGGAGTCGCTGGGGCGCGGAGGAGTCGCTGGGGCGCGGAGGAGTCGCTGGGGCGCGGAGGAGTCGCTGGGGCGCGGAGGAGTCGCTGGGGCGCGGAGGAGTCGCTGGGGCGCGGAGGAGTCGCTGGGGCGCGGAGGAGTCGCTGGGGCGCGGAGGAGTCGCTGGGGCGCGGAGGAGTCGCTGGGGCGCGGAGGAGTCGCTGGGGCGCGGAGGAGTCGCTGGGGCGCGGAGGAGTCGCTGGGGCGCGGAGGAGTCGCTGGGGCGCGGAGGAGTCGCTGGGGCGCGGAGGAGTCGCTGGGGCGCGGAGGAGTCGCTGGGGCGCGGAGGAGTCGCTGGGGCGCGGAGGAGTCGCTGGGGCGCGGAGGAGTCGCTGGGGCGCGGAGGAGTCGCTGGGGCGCGGAGTCGCCTCGAGTACTGTGTTCAGTTTTGGGCCCCTCGCTACAAAGAAGGACATTGAGGTGCTTGAGCGGGTCCAGAGAAGGGCGACGAAGCTGGTGAGGGGCCTGGAGAACAAGTCCTACGAGGAGCGGCTGAGGGAGCTGGGCTTGGTCAGCCTGGAGAAGAGGAGGCTCAGGGACGACCTTATTGCTCTCTACAGATACCTCAAAGGAGGCTGTAGCGAGGTGGGGGATGGCCTGTTCTCCCATGTGCCTGGTGACAGGACGATGGGGAATGGGCTTAAGTTGCGCCAGGGGAGTTTTAGGTTAGATGTTAGGAAGAACTTCTTTACTGAAAGGGTTGTGAGGCATTGGAACAGGCTGCCCAGGAAGGTGGCTGAGTCACCATCCCTGGAAGTCTTCAAAAGACGTTTAGATGTAGAGCTTAGGGATATGGTTTAGTGGGGACTGTTAGTGTTAGGTTAGAGGTTGGACTCGATGATCTTTAGGTCTCTTCCAACCTAGAAATTCTGTGATTCTGTGAAAATGAAGGTCCCATTTTCTGGCCTTTGGCAGAGCGTAAGCACGCCGGAACACTTCACATTACATAGATCATATTTGTCTGCAATGATAATATCATACCTATAGTCTGCTGCCGGCTGCAAAGTAGCCTATGCCTCAGGTACTGTTTTCTGCCCTTGTAACTTTTGTTACTACGTCCTCGTAAGTCTTCAAGGGGAAATGAAGTTACCCTATTTAGAAAAAAAACACCACCCAGAAGAAACTTCGGTTGTTTTCAGGGCCTGAATTCTCACTGAAACCAAAGGCGGGTATAGAATCATAGAATATCCCGAGTTGGAAGGGCCCCATAAGGATCATCGAGTCCAACTCCTGGCACCACACAGGTGTACCCAAAAATTCAGACCGCGTGACCAAGTGTGCAGTCCAAATGCTTCTTAAACGCTGACAGGCTTAGTGCAGCGACTACTTCCCTGAGGAGCCTGTTGCAGTGTGTGACCACCCTCTCCGTGAAGAACCTCTTCCTGATGTCTAGCCTAAACCTCCCCTGCCTCAGGCTGACACCATTGCCGTGGGTCCTATCAGTGGTGACTGAAGAGACTAGATCGGTACCTGCCCCTCCACTCCCCCTCTCGAGGAAGCTGTAGACTGCGACGAGGCCTCCCCTCAGCCGCCTCTTTTCCAGGCTGAACAGGCCCAGTGACCTCAGCCGCTCCTCATACGACTTCCCCTCTAGGCCTTTCGCCATCTTTGTAGCCCAGTATCTTACTGACTTGAAGAAGGAGGCTTTAATCTATCCTGCTTTGTTTACTAGCAACCACCCCTCACCGAGCATGCGCTCTGAATTTCTCGGAGCCTATTACTTTAAACGGAGACAGGAGAACTTTTCACCAATCATAACTAAGATATGCTTGACTAGAGCCACTCAAACTCCACCCAAAAGAGAGAAAATAATATAAATTGGCCTAAGAGAGAGGGGATGTTAGGGAAGATACCACCATCAGGGGAGATACCACCCCGAGGGAATACAACATCCTTACGACCTCCTGACTCCTGGGACCAGTCGATGGGCTGAGACTCTCTCTCTCCCCCCACCACCCCACCCATTTGGAATGCCTTTGGGTGAAATTTGAACACTTGGTTATTGTTATAAATGAGGTCTCAACTCAATCTGAATTTTGTAATATTTATAAAACATTTCTAAAAGGTATAAAAGCTATAAAAAGCATAAAGGGCAAGTAAACAGCGCTGGGTGTGCGGGGAGTCTACGCTCCACCAACACTCACACACAAACATCAAACGTTCTAAATATACAGAACTTTGCTTTACATACTAAATGCAAGTATGCCTCTACATATGTACAATCAGGAAAGGTAGCAAACAATCCTCTAAGTTCCATAACTTAATAAAAATCGAGTACGCCTATACATATGCACGATCAGAAAAGGTAACAAACAATCCTTTAAGTTCCATGCCTTAACAGTCTCCATTTTCCATTCCTTTTGAGCAATGCGTCTCGCTTTAAGTTGTCAAGCAACTCGGTCTTCAGGCCTTATGTATCCCGTTCTTCCCAGATCGAAGAAAAGCATAGCCACCTCCTTGCGAAGGCCAATAGGCCTGGGTCAAAAGGCACGTTCAGGTCAGCAGGGGGTGAAACAGCAAAAGCCTTCGATGGCTGTAACAGCAGAGAGGCCCATGGCGTAGCAGTCGGATCAGTAAAGGGGCCTGCAGCTCCCTCACTATCTGGCAAGCCACACGTTTGTGATTGTGGCTCCACGTGGCTCTTTAAGGCCTCAGAGACTGCTCACCAGGTGCCGATAAATCCCACTGCAACCTTGTCATTTTTAGTTGCAGAGACCCACACCTTAACCTCAGTTTGGTCCCATATTTGAGGCTCATAAACTGTCCAATTGTTAATAAGGAGAATAAGCTGTAAGGTTACCAGGACGGTCTTTGTTCCTAAGGACGAATGATTCCCCATAACGCGCAACTGCTTACAGCGAGAGGCAGTTGTGTGCACAGGTCCGCTTCTCTCCAGCTCTAGTGCGCCTATTTCCAGCGACTTTCTGTACGAGCTTCTCTGAGCAGTTTGCTGAGTCTGGCCGAACCTATCTTCATGAGGCAATCAAAGTGCCTGTTCCCGTCCTGGTCTCCATTCTGCCAGCCTGTTCCTCTTCACTTCTTGTTCCTGCTTCTTTATTGATGCAACTTCATCGTGTTGCCTTTTTTTTTTATTTTGAGGGCAGGCTCTCCTCTTATACCCTTCTCTCCACAGCAGTTCTTTTCAAAACAACTTTTCATTGCTCAAACAACTTTGAATGTAACGACAACAGCAAACACCCAGAAACATCCATGCCTTAACTGGAGAACAAGAAACCGGAGACTGCATGGAGTCTCCTGAATCACCCTTCTTTGTTCCCTCTAAACATTTTTATATTCCTGATGGCCTCGTCGTTAAGAGTCTAATGCTATCTCAACCACAGGGCTTTCCAACGCCCATGGCCACATTCCCAAAGTTCCCCTTCTTTATTAATATCAACCATTTTCTCAACACGAATTACCACTCCATATATAACAGTTATAAATCTTTCTAGAATCTTTGATCCATTTAACACATTAATTTCTAGGCTGCGCACCTGTAACACCTGTGTATTTCATGCATGCTAGCTTGCTTTTGCAGACAGGCACTATTGCCGGCAATCCAAAGAACCTGGTTATCTGTTGCTGTAATAAACCACACTTGATTGCATTGTCATAGCTCTCATTAAGTGCAACTAGGGTGAGGGTGGTTATATGTTATTAGTGAATCTGTGACCGTGATAGTTCAGTGTTCTGAATCCAAGCAGACCCCAGACGGTTAACACGTTATTGGTGAATATCTGACCGGACCCCAGACAGTTAACGTGTCATTGGTGTATATGACAGGTTCGGTACCCTGAATCCGACAGGTCCCATAACGGTTAATCAGCTACACCCCTTAATGCGACACTAACGAAGAAGCACGAAAGAGACGCATGTCCTTGCCTCTGGAGAGGAGGTTCCTTGCACAGCCAGTGCAAGGAACACAAAAATCAGTTGCGCCAGACTAACGTGGTTGTATCTGAGCTTGGAGGCTGCAACCCTCTTCAGACTTCCAGATCTAGAGGAACACTTTGGCTGCAGCCTAAAAGCCACATGTACAGGAGCTCCCCCAAACCAGCCAATCTTCTTCCCATGACCTGCCAGGAAACAGCAAGGTAGGCATGTACCCAAATCAAAACCCAAACCTTTGGACCAGTCCTTGACCTGAATAGTGAGTGATGATCTGGATCCCGGCATTCATACGTGATAGCTTATACGCAGTGGAAGTAAACAGTGTAGTCAGAGGTCACGGGGCCAGATTTTGAAAAGTCCTGCATAAAGAAGACATCTCAGAAAAGCAGATTTAAATACCATTAATGCCAAGAAAAGTAACTCTGATTGCTATATTCTTTATCTGTCATGACTAGACAGATGAAAATCTATGAGAGCAATTTTACCTTTAAGGTCATTTTCTTTTTTTCTTTGTTGTCTTTTCTTTTCTTTGTTTGTCTGTCTGTTTATTTATGTATTTATTTAAACAGGCTCTGTACTACTTGTCCTCACAGAATGACTAACAGAAATATGACCCTTGTGCACTTTTTGTAGTTAATTCATTAGGTCAGCTCTAACCACTAAGCCCCTTGTCAGGTTATTTCTAGTAGTGACAAGGAGCAATTAAGCTTAAAAGACTGAAGCCAGGTAGATGAGCCTATTCCAGGAGGTCTCTTGGCTCCACCCTTGTGAAGTGAAACCTGCCAGGTGTGGGTCATTTGACTTTTGATATATAGGAAGCCTGAGGACTTGTGGGGAATTGCCTTCCTGGTAGGGGAGGTTGAGGCTCAGGTTCTCTAGGGTGCTTTTCTGCTGTTGTGGTGGAGCAGATTCAGTGTTCCTGGGTGGGCTGCTATTTCTTCACGTTTTCTCCCATCTCTGTGAAACAGTTTTAGTGACTCTATGAGCTAGCTACGTTGTTGGTGTCCTCTCAGTATGGTGAGACCCTGGTGGCGCGAAGTCACTGTGAAGCAGTGTGGAAGTGACTCAAGTTCAGTAGCTGGCAGGTAAGTGTTCCTGGGTCCTACGGTTCTTTAATGTCGAGGAGTTTGAGTACTTCCTTCACCTTGTCTGTTTTCAGTGAAATTACTTCCGTGGCTTCTAAGCTCCCTTTCCAGCCCTTCCAAATATAATGAGAATGAAAGCTAAAAAGAAAGCCCCACCAACTCAGAAGCTCAAGTGTTTACAGGTAAGCCTGACTTTGAAGAATGTTCTTAATTATTTGTTAGGATTCGACAACAGGCAGTGTGGAAAAAGGTGCCCTAATGTGCACTCAGATTATGCCTTGCAGTGAGTAGAAACCGATGGGGAAGGTAAAGGTGGAGTTATCATAACTTTCACTAAGTGGAAGTTGCGAGACTGTGCTGTTCCTAAAAGAAATGCCGCTTTCACAACATGTAAGTCAAAAGCAGTATGAAGAAAGCCTCTCCTCTTCCCTGCTGGCCTGCGTCTCGGCTGTGGAGAAAGATTTGGAATAGGTCCACCAGTGAGGAGAGACTATCTTCCTCCCAGGCTGTACAAAACAGTGTCTGAGGTATTGGGGAAAGCGTCCTTCTGTGAAAGGAAGAGAGCAGAGCGGGACCACGGCCCGTGCCACCCTGCGGTTCTACCAGCGTGACCATGCAGAGACGGTGAGAGTAAAGGAAGAAAAATTGAAGCTGCTGTTAAAGGCATGGCTACCTGAGTTGGGAATAAAATAATGGGGGGGAAAGGGGTTCTCTGAGAATCGTGCTACTGCGAGGTCCCCAAATGTGGGGTGCAGGGCATGGCTGGGCAAACAGGGCACGGCGTGTCAGAAGGCTGTGGCGCAGCAGTTAGCGCAGGTAGGGGGAGCAGGAAGGGCAGAGCGTTCCCCCCGCCCATACAAACAGCTCCTTAACAACAGCCGTTAGCTAGGTGATAACGGTCTCCACCAGGCACGGTGCGCTCTCCAGGAAGTCGGTACACACCCAGACCGACTGCCCATTAAAAAATGCTGCAGTTCAGGTCACCGGATGCAAGGAGTGTCTGAGCCTGTTCCTGCCATCAGCGGGAGGCAGAGAGACTGCGTGCGTGAGGTGCGAGTAGGTGGATGACCTGGTCCGCATGGTGGTGGAGCTCAAGGTGGAGAGGTTGAGGGATATCAGGGAGTGTGAGCGGGAGATAGACTTGTGGAGCTACTCCTTGCAGGGTCTCAAGAAGAGGTATCGAGGTGAGACACCCCAAATGGGGGTGGACCCCTGTTGGGAATTGGCATACAGGGCCTGCACATGAGTCCGTGGAACAATTGTTTGATCTGAGCTTGCCTTCAGCAACCAGGAGTAGGCCTTAGAAAATCTCATGGCCTGCTGTAGCTGAGCAAACCAAGCTACCAGAATAACTATGAGAAGCTCCCACGACAATGATTCCCACATTGCCCAATTGAGGAATTCAGAAAAATATTGTTACCAGCAGCTGACTTCAAGGACAAGATCTACGTGACTGCTAATCACAAGGGGGGTTGTTTTCTTCTAGTTGTTTGTCTGAGTGCTTTTGACTGATAATCTTGTGTGAAACACTGTCCGCCCCTGTTAAGTTCACTATAAAAGTTAGGCCATTTGGGCAATAAAATGGAGCAGCATGATCTGACTCAACCGGTGTCTGTCGTGCTTTCGGCCGTGCTTCCTAACAGACCCCTGCCCTGTTGCCGTTGGGCAGAGGGAGGGGATCTGGGAGTTGAGGAGGAATGGAAACAGGTCCCTGCTCGACATCGCAAGCGATGCCCTCCCCTTCCGGTCCCACCTTCCCAGGTGCCCTTACGCAACAGGTTTGAGGCCATGGAGCTCGAGAGACCGGTGGGTGAGGAAGAGGTAGCAAGTGTTCCCAGGAGGATGTCTAGGGCAAGGAGGTCAACTCCACGCCTCAGGACTGCCTCCACCAAGAAAGACAGAAGGGTTATTGTTGTGGGAGACTCTACCCTTAGGGGAACAGAGGGCCCTATTTGTTGGCCTGACCCTACCCGTAGGGAAGTCTGCTGCCTCCCTGGGGCCAGGGTCAGGGACGTTGCTAGGAAGCTTCCCAACCTGGTACGCCCCTCTGACTATTATCCTCTTTTGATAGTCCAGGCAGGTAGTGACGACATTGAAGAGAGAAGCCTGAAGGCTATCAAACAAGACTTTAGGGGGCTGGGACGGTTAGTGGATGGAGCAGGAGTGCAGGTGGTGTTTTCGTCCATCCCTACAGTGGCAGGGAGGGGTCCAGAGAGGACACGGAAAGCCCACCTGTTAAACACGTGGCTCAGGGGCTGGTGCCAACACAGAAATCTTGGGTTTTTCGACCATGGGGCACTTTACTCGGCACCCGGCCTGATGGCCGCAGACGGGTCCCTATCTTTTAGGGGAAAAAGGATCCTGGGCCAGGAGCTGGCAGGGCTTGTTGAGAGGTCTTTAAACTAGGTAAGAAGGGGGATGGGGCTGAAGCAAGGATTGTTGGAGCTGTGCCAGAGGGAACAATAGTAAGGCCGGGGGATAAGGCAATGGCCCAGCTGAAGTGCATCTACACCAATGCATGCAGCATGGGTAACAAACAGGAGGAGCTGGAAGCCATCGTGCGGCGGGCAGGCTACGACTTGGTTGCCATCACGGAGACGTGGTGGGACCGGCCTCATGACTGGAGTGCTGCAATGACTGGCTATAAGCTCTTCAGAAGGGACAGGCAGCACAGAAGGGGTGGTGGTGTGGCTGTCTGTATGAGAGAGTCTTTTGATGTTGTAGAGCTCAAGGCTGGGAATGACAAGGTCGAGTCCCCTTGGGTTAGGATCGGCAGGGACAACAAGGCTAGCATCCTGGTCGGGGTCTGTTATAGACTGTCAAACCAGGATGAGGAGATGGATGAGGAGTTCTACAGGCAGCTGACAGAAGTTGCGAAATCTTCAGCGCTTGTTCTCATGGGGGACTTCAACTTCCCTGACATATCCTGGAAGCACAACACAGCCCAGAGAAGCAGTCTAGGAGGTTTCTGGAGAGCGTAGAAGATAGCTTCCTGACGCAGCTGGTTAGTGAACCTACCAGGGGTGGTGCCCCGCTAGACCTTCTCTTCACAAACAGAGAAGGACTGGTGGAGGATGTGATTGTCGGGAGCTGTCTTGGGCAGAGTGACCACGAAATGGTGGAGTTCTCTATTCTTGGCGAGGCCAGGAAGGGGACCAGTAAAATTGCTGTATTGGACTTCCGGAGGGCTGACTTTGGGCTGCTAAGGACACTGGTTGGTAGAGTCCCTTGGGAGGCGGTTCTGAAGGGCAGAGGGGTCCAGGAAGGCTGGGCGCTCTTCAAGAGGGAAATCTTAATGGCGCAGGAACGGTCTGTCCCCACATGCCCAAAGACGAGCTGGCAGGGAAGAAGACCAGCCTGGCTGAACAGAGAATTGTGGCTTGAGCTTAGGAGAAAAAAGAGGGTTTATAATCTTTGGAAAAGTGGGCAGGCCACTAGGGAGGACTATAAGGATGTTGCACGGCTGTGCAGGGACAAAATTAGAAAGGCCAAAGCTCATCTGGAGCTCAATCTGGCTACTGCCGTTAAAGGTAACAAAGAATGTTTTTATAAATACATCAACACAAAAAGGAGGACTAAGGAGAATCTCCATCCTTTACTGGATGCGGGGGGAAACCTAGTTACAAGAGATGAGGAAAAGGCGGAGGTGCTTAATGCCTTCTTCGCCTCAGTCTTTAGCGGCAAAACCGGTTGTTCTCTGGATACCCAGTACCCTGAGCTGGTGGAAGGGGATGGGGAGCAGGATGTGGCCCTCACTATCCACGAAGAACTGGTTGGTGACCTGGTACAGCACTTGGATGTGCACAAGTCGATGGGGCTGGATGGGATCCCCCCAAGGGTACTGAGAGAACTGGCAGAGGAGCTGGCCAAGCCGCTTACCATCATTTATCAACAGTCCTGGCTATCGGGGGAGGTCCCAGTTGACAGGCGGCTAGCAAACGTGACGCCCATCTACAAGAAGGGCCAGAGGACTGACCCGGGAAACTACAGGCCTGTCAGTTAGAGCTCAGTGCCAGGAAAGCTCATGGAGCAGATTCTCTGGAAGATTCATCATTCAGCACTTGCAGGGCAAGCCGGCGATCAGGCCCAGTCAGCATGGGTTTATGGAAGGCAGGTCCTGCTTGACGAACCTGATCTCCTTCTACGACAAAGTGACATGCTGGGTGGACGAGGGAAAGGCTGTGGACGTGGTCTACCTTGACTTCGGCAAGGCATTTGACACCGTCTCCCACAGCATTCTCCTCAAGAAACTGGCTGCTCTTGACTTGGACTGGCGCACGCTTCGTTGGGTTAAAAACTGGCTGGATAGCTGGGCCCAAAGAGTCTTGGTAAATGGAGTCAAGTCCAGTTGGAGGCCAGTCACTAGTGGCGTCCCCCAGGGCTCGGTACTGGGGCCGGTCCTCTTTAATATCTTCATCAATGATCTGGACGAGGGCACTGAGTGCACCCTCAGTAAGTTTGCAGATGACACCAAGCTATGCGCATGTGTCAATCTGCTCGAGGGTAGGAAGGCTCTGCAGGAGGATCTGGATAGGCTGCACCGATGGGCTGAGGTCAAATGCATGAAGTTCAACAAGGCCAAGTGCCGGGTCCTGCACCTGGGGCGCAATAACCCCAAGCAGAGCTACAGGCTGGGAGACGAGTGGTTGGAGAGCTGCCAGGCAGAGAAGGATCTGGGAGTGATGGTGGACAGTCGTCTGAATATGAGCCAGCAGTGTGCTCAGGTGGCCAAGAAGGCCAACAGCATCCTGGCTTGTATCAGAAACAGTGTGACCAGCAGGGCTAGGAAGGTGATCGTCCCCCTGTACTCGGCTCTGGTGAGGCCGCGCCTCGAGTACTGTGTTCAGTTTTGGGCCCCTCGCTATAAGAAGGACATTGAGGTGTTTGAGCGGGTCCAGAGAAGGGCGACGAAGCTGGTGAGGGGCCTGGAGAACAAGTCCTACGAGGAGCGGCTGAGGGAGCTGGGCTTCTTCAGCCTGGAGAAAAGGAGGCTCAGGGGCGACCTTATTGATCTCTACAGATACCTTAAAGGAGGCTGTAGCAAGGTGGGGGTTGGTCTGTTCTCCCACGTGCCTGGTGACAGTACCAGGGGGAATGGGATTAAGTTGCGCCCGGGGAGGTTTAGGCTGGATGTTAGGAAGAACTTCTTTACCGAAAGGGTTGTTAGACACTGGAACAGGCTGCCCGCGGAAGTGGTGGAGTCACCATCCCTGGAAGTCTTTAAAAGACGTTTAGGTATAGAGCTTAGGGATATGGTTTAGTGGGGACTGTTAGCGATAGGTCAGAGGTTGGACTTGATGATCTTGAGGTCTCTTCCAACCTAGAAATTCTGTGATTCTGTGACACTGTGAATTGTGGCACAGAATTGTGGCGCTTCCCTGGGCCTGGCTGGAATGTTATCTTTCCCGGCAGCAGCCCATACAGTGCTGTACTCTGTACTTGTAGCTGGAACAGCAGTGTTATCACACCAGTGTTGTGTCTACTGCTGAGCAGCAGTGGCACAGCATCGGGCCTTTCTCTAACCCTCCTAGGGGGTGGGCAAAAAGTGAGGAGAGAAACATCACTAGGGCAGCTGACCTAAACCAATCAAAGGGATATTCCATACCATGTGATGTCACACTCAGCAATAAAAGGTGGAAACAGGAAGAAGAGGGGAAGGGTGGGCTCTCCTTGAGAAGACGTCGGTCCTCCTCTCGAATACCGGCTGCGTGCGTTGAGGCCCTGCTTCAAGGACGTGGTCAATCATCGCTCATTTGTGGGAAGTAGAGAGTAATTTCTTTCCTCTGCACTTCCATATAGCCTTCATTTATTTTGTTTGTTTTCCTCCCTTCTTTTTATTTTTTTCCCTTTCCCCCTCCCTTTTCCCCTTTCCCTTTTTATTTCCCTTTAGTTAAATTGTTTAGTTCATAATAATCTTTATTTAATTGTTGTTATTATTTCCCTTTAATTAAATTACCCTTATCTCAACCCGTGAGTTGTTCTTTGCTTTACGTCTCCCCCTCCTCATCTAAAGGAGGGGGAGTGAGAGAGCGGTTGTGGGGTTTAGCTGCCCAGTACAGTAAAACCACCACAGTCCTTTTTGGCGCCCAATGTGGGGCTCGAAGGGTTGAGATAACAATAGAATTGATTAAACGCATACAACTAACACGCTTGCTAATAACCATGTACGTTGTCCTGTTAATAATAGCTTTGTTCATATGTCATGCAATCCGTGTCATATTCTCCTTTCTCCTATATATCCGATCCGACAAAGTGCTACAATCTGTGTTCACTTTTTTAAATTCGCTGTGCTGCCAAGCACTGACCTTGGGTTTAATCTGGAATTCAGTCTCTGCACTGTTATCATTTGGGTCCCATGGAAACTATCTTTCAGAGAATATTCAGAACTACACTGCCTTCCTTTTCTCATCTGGACACCAGTTTATTAATAATATTAGGAATGGTACCTTTCCCTTCTTTCACAGTGGGCTAATTACAACAGTTTGGGAGTATTTTGAAGATCCATCCCATGTATTGCTATTTCTAATTCTGAACCACAGGTTTCATTTTCTCTCTAAGATTAGTCGATTGTTTAGAAAACTTATTTGGGAATCTGTCCCGAAACAGTCTTGTGGTGAGTGGCAAGGTGTGTGGGATGATGTTAGCAGATACCTGTCACGAGTGTCTCCTCCAATAGTTTTGAACTTCACCCCTGAGCAAGTGCTAAATCCTAAAAACTTGGTAGAATGTTTGAGAGTTGTATGTCCTGACCCTGATAATGCCGGAGAACGACAGCTTGCA
Source organism: Anas platyrhynchos (assembly GCF_047663525.1). Lineage (NCBI taxonomy): Eukaryota > Metazoa > Chordata > Aves > Anseriformes > Anatidae > Anas > Anas platyrhynchos. Next base: position 135,665,664 of record NC_092587.1, read on the forward strand.
GCATTGTGCTGGGTCCTGGCTTATTCCTATCAAACACTATTTAATATCATCCAGCAACTTGAAGAGAGGGAGGAAGTCTCTGAACCTGATGACCAAGTAACACACGCTGTGGCTGACCCGGAGGACCAACCAGCTATGGTTATCAGTCGCCCCCATAGTCAAGTCAAAACAATGGAAACGGAGGTCAGCTCGTTTAGTAAGGGAAGAAGGCTCTCCTAAGAAGGAGGGAGAAGGGGAAATGGCAGGCACCTCTAAAGCAGAGCCATCACAAAAACAGCAGGAAGACGAGACGGAAATCATAAAGGAATCAGAAATCACTCGATCCTTATCCCTGAGTGAGATGCGAGAAATACGAAAGGACTATGGTCGATGCCCAGGTGAACACATCCTCACCTGGCTGCTCCGATGCTGGGATGCTGGGGCCGATAGCCTACAATTAGAAGGCAATGAAGCCAAGCAGCTGGGATCCCTCTCTAGAGAAAGGGTAATCGACAAAATAATCGGGAGAGGAGCACAGGCCCTCAGCCTCTGGAGACGACTCCTGGCAGCTGTGAGAGAAAGATATCCCCATAAGGAAGATATTGTATATCACATAGGCAAGTGGACCACTATGGATAAAGGTCTCCAGCATCTGCGGGAATTAGCTGTGCGGGAGATGATTTATAGTGATTTGGACAATGCCCAGACACCTCAAGACCCCGATGAAGTCCAGTGCACAACATCCATGTGGCGTAAATTTGTGCGGAGTGCACCATCAGCACGTGCCAGTACCCTGGCAGCAATTCGCTGGGACGAGGGGATGGGACCAACAATGTATGATGTGTCCTGCCAGCTTCAACACTATGAAGACAATCTCTCTGCTCCGCTACAGTCCTGTGTCTCAGCTGTGGAGAAACTGTCTAAAGGACTTGACAAGCTCGTGGAACGAGTATATTCCCCCTCATTTAGACAGAGTGATACTTCAGCCACTAAGAATCAGCATTCGCCTGCTCAAGAGAGAGAGTACCCAAGACGTACACCACGTGGCACCTTGTGGTTTTATCTGCATGACCATGGGGAAGATATGAGGAAATGGGATGGCGTACCTACTTCAACCCTAGCTGCTCGGGTACGTGAACTGAAAAGAAATACAGCAGCAAGAAGAGGGGCTCCTAAGAGAAATGCTGCTCCAGTTTCTATTGGGCAGTACCCCAGAGGCAGTAGAAGAGCTGATGTTATTCTTGACCCTGATGAAGGGACCTCTACCTCTCATTTGCAAGAATTAAGTGGCAGATGCTCCAGCCAGGACTAGAGGGGCCCTGCCTCTGGGCAGGTAGAGGAGAGGGATAACCGGATTTATTGGACTGTGTGGATCCGATGGCCTGGCACATCAGAACGACAAGAATACAAAGCTTTAGTGGACACTGGCGCACAATGTACCTTAATGCCATCAGGCTACCAAGGGACAGAACTCACCTGTATCTCTGGAGTGACGGGGATCCCAACAACTATCTGTACTGGAAGCTGAAGTGAGTCTAACTGGGAATGAGTGGCAAAAGCATCCCATTGTGACTGGCCCAGAGGCTCCGTGTATCCTTGGCATAGACTATCTCAAGAGAGGGTACTTCAAGGATCCAAAAGGATACCGGTGGGCTTTTGGCATAGCTGCTTTGAGCACAGAGAAGATTAGGCAGCTGTCTACCCTGCCTGGCCTTTCAGAAGACCCTTCCGTTGTAGGATTGCTGAAGGTTGAAGAACAACAGGTACCAATTGCTACTACAAGGGTGCACCGACGGCAATATCGCACCAACCGAGACTCCCTGATTCCCATCCATGAGTTGGTTCACCGACTGGAGAGTCAGGGAGTAATTAGCAAGACTCGCTCACCCTTTAATAGTCCTATATGGCCAGTACGAAAGTCTAATGGCGAGTGGAGGCTAACAGTGGACCATCGAGGCCTTAATGAAGTCACGCCACCACTCAGTGCTGCAGTGCCGGACATGCTAGAACTTCAGTACGAACTAGAGTCAAAGGCAGCCAAGTGGTATGCCACAATTGATATTGCTAATGCATTTTTCTCCATCCCTTTGGCAGCAGCATGCAGGCCGCAGTTTGCTTTCACTTGGAGGGGCATCCAATACACCTGGAATCGGCTGCCGCAGGGGTGGAAACACAGCCCTACCATTTGCCATGGACTGATCCAGTCTGCACTGGAGCAAGGGGGAGCTCCTGAGCACCTTCAGTACATTGACGACATCCTTGTGTGGGGCAACACAGCAGAAGAACTTTTTGAGAAAGGGAAGAAAATAATCCAAATTCTCCTGAAAGCTGGTTTTGCCATTAAACAGAGCAAGGTCAAGGGGCCTGCACAGGAAATCCAGTTCTTGGGGGTAAAATGGCAAGATGGACGTCGCCATATTCCAATGGATGTAATCAATAAAATAACAGCAATGTCTCCGCCAACTAGCAAAAAAGAAACACAAGCTTTCTTAGGCCTCGTGGGATTCTGGACAATGCATGTGCCAGGCTATAGTCAGCTTGTGAATCCTCTATATCGAGTGACTCGAAAGAGAAACTATTTTGAGTGGGGCCCTGAGCAACAACAGGCATTTGAACAAATCAAACAACAAATAGCTCGTGCAGTAGCCCTTGGGCCTGTCCGTACTGGACCAGCTGTGCAAAACATACTGTACACTGCAGCTGGGGAGCATGGCCTCACCTGGAGCCTTTGGCAGAAAACCCCAGAAGAAACTCGAGGCCGACCTCTGGGCTTCTGAAGTCGGGGCTATCGAGGATCAGAAGCCAATTACACCCCAACTGAAAAAGAAATACTCACAGCATATAAGGGTGTTCGAGCTGCTTCAGAAGTTGTGGGTACAGAGACACAGCTCCTCTTGGCACCGCAGCTACCTGTGTTACATTGGATGTTCAAAGAGAAAATTCCCACCACACACCATGCAACTGATGCTACATGGAGTAAGTGGATAGCGCTAATTACACAGCGGGCTCGAATGGGAAAACCCAATCACCCAGGAATCCTGGAAGAGATTATGGACTGTTCGGAAGGCAGAGATTTTGGAGTGCCAACAGAAGAGGTAACCCGTGCTGAAGAGGCACCACCATACAATGAGTTGCCAGAAGACAGAAAGCAGTATGCGTTGTTTACTGACGGATCCTGCCGTGTGATAGGGAGCCATCGGAAATGGAAAGCTGCTGTGTGGAATCCCATACGACGAGTTGTGGAGGCCATGGAAGTGGAAGGTGAGCCGAGTCAGTATGCAGAAGTAAACGCCATACAACTAGCCCTAGATATCGCCGAAAGAGAAAATTGGCCAGTATTGTATCTTTATACTGACTCATGGATGGTGGCAAATGCTCTGTGGGGGTGGCTGCAGCAATGGAAAGAGAGCAACTGGTAGCGCAGAGGTAAACCTATCTGGGCTGCTACCCTGTGGCAAGATATTGCTGCCCGGGTAGAAAACCTGGATGTTAAAGTACGTCATGTAGATGCCCACATGCCCAAGAGTCGCGCTACTGTAGAACATCGGAACAACAAAGAAGTGGATCGAGCTTCGAAAATTGAAGTGGCTCAGGTGGACCTAGACTGGGAACGTAAGGGTGAGCTGTTTGTCCCATGAAACATCAGGACATCTGGGGAGGGATGCCACTTACAGATGGTCTCGTGATCGAGGGGTGAACTTGACCATTGAGACCATCACACAGGTTACCCATGAGTGTGAGACCTGTGCTGCAATCAAGAAAGCCATGAAGGTAAAATCTCCCTGGAACAGGGGGAGATGGCTAGGGTTTCAATATGGTGAGGCCTGGCAAATTGACTATATCGGACCACTTCCAAAAACCCGCCAAGGCAAACGGTACATACTCACCCTGGTAGAAGCAACTACTGGGTGGCTGGAAACATACCCTGTAAACCATGCCACGGCCCGAAACACTATCTTGGGCCTGGAAGGACAAGTATTGTGGCATCATGGTACACCAGAGAGAATTGAGTCTGACAATGGGAGTCACTTCCGAAACAATCTTGTTACCTCCTGGGCAAAGAGGCATGGTATTGAGTGGGTGTACCACATCCCTTATCACCCACAAGCCTCTGGGAAGGTTGAGAGGTACAATGGACTGTTAAAGACTGTGTTACGAGCAGTAGGTGCTGGGACGTGGAAACAATGGGACACAAATCTACCAGAAGCCACTTGGCTAGTTAACAATAGGGGATCTGACAGCCATGCTGGTCCTGCCAAAACAAAACCCCTACACACTGTGAAAGGAGCTAAAGTTCCCGTAGTGCATGTAGGAAGGTGGATGGGGAAGGCAGTGTGGGTTGCTCCTGCCTCGGGAAAAGGCAAACCCACTCGTGGGATTGTCTTTGCCCAAGGACCAGGGTATACCTGGTGGGTCATGCAAAAGAACGGGGATATCAAGCGTGTGCCTCAAGGAGATTTGACATTGAGAGAAAACTAATCTGTAATCTAAGTTACATGTTGTAGGAAGATGCTGTAGGATCAACGACAGGTCAACTTCGCAAGGAGCCGGGCAGTGCAACAAGGACTTGAGCTAAGCTGGTGCTGGCGTCCAGACATCCAACTCCACCTGCCTTGAGTGGCCACTTTGGCAGATGAAGACCTAATCATCAACAGTTCTTATGAACATTTTCCAAGAAAGACCTATGGAATGAAAAGATACACCTGCCTATTAATCCTGTCCTGTTAAATACTTGTCCTGTTAAAGGACAAGGAATAATGATGAGATCCACATAATTTAGCATACAAGCATTCTGAGTGTGACACAAATGTTATGGAATAAGGGGTGGAGGTTGTACCGGGTCTGGCTGGAATGTTAACTTTCCCGGCAGCAGCCCATACAGTGCCGTACTCTGTACTTGTAGCTGGAACAGCAGTGTTATCACACCAGTGTTGTGTCTACTGCTGAACAGCAGTGGCACAGCATCGGGCCTTTCTCTAACCCTCCTAGGGGGTGGGCAAAAAGTGAGGAGAGAAACATCGCTAGGGCAGCTGACCTAAACCAATCAAAGGGATATTCCATACCATGTGATGTCACACTCAGCAATAAAAGGTGGAAACAGGAAGAAGAGGGGAGAGGTGGGCTCTCGTTGGGAAAACGTTGGTCCTCCTCTCGAATACCGGCTGCGTGCGTCGAGGCCCTGCTTCAAGGACGTGGTCAATCATCGCTCATTTGTGGGAAGTAGAGAGCAATTTCTTTCCTCTGCACTTCCATATAGCTTTCATTTATTTTGTTTGTTTGTTTTCCTCCCTTCTTTTTATTTTTTTCCCTTTCCCCCTCCCTTTTCCCCTTTCCCTTTTTATTTCCCTTTAGTTAAATTTAGTTAAGTTCATGGTAGTCTTTATTTAATTATTATAATTATTTCCCTTTAATTAAATTATCCTTATCTCAACCCGTGAGTTGTTCTTTGCTTTACTTCTCCCCCTCTTCATCTAAAAGAGGGGGAGTGAGAGAGCGGTTGTGGGGTTTAGCTGCCCAGCACGGTAAAACCACCACACAGAAGTCTGCCGAAGAAGTCGCTCATAGAGTTGTTCAACAATCCTTTCCACACTCTTTAGCCATAATGTCTAATCTGTGGTGGCTTGCAAAGGAATTTCTGTGCCTGCAGGGATACGTTAAAGTAGTTTTGTTGCAATGCAATGTAGTTTTGGAAGTTGTCTTGCCCTTTTATACATCTGTAACCTCTTTCCTGCACCCAGAGGAGAAGCTGTGAAGCTTGATGTTACAAATGTCTTATGCAGAATGTCAACCCCACAAAGTTAAGGTAGTTGTTCATCTTGGAGGGGGTACATTTGAATCCAAAACTCATCTTTAAGACAGAAGCAAGTGTGAGATATGTTCACCTGATTCGTGTCAGTATGGAACAATGCTAGGGCAGCATTGTATGATGAATGTGACCTGTCTTACATACCCTTGTATAACCACAAGTCTAAGAAAAAAAGAGTGGTTAATGTATATAGTTCTTGTATCTTGCAAAGGAATGTTTTAGCAATTCGTGTCAATAGAGAGCTTGAAGGGAAATGTATTTGTAGACTTTTCCTTGAAATCTCTGGTATCTGGGGGGTTTCAGAATAACTGCTAACTATGATGACTATTGCGTGGGACACCATGCAAGTCTGATATCTGGGCAGGAGATTAAGGAGACGGGGAGAGCTGAAGAACAACTAAAAGACAAAGCTTGCAGGGGATGTTGCACAAGTCTCTGACATACAGCCAAGTTGGAAAAGAGGGAGGAAGACTATGAGCCTTCAGCACGAGAGACCCCCAGAGGGACCACCGGAGACTGATACGCATGCTCCAGGAGGAGGGTTTGGATTCCGGAATCTAATTATAATAACCCTGGGTTTTTTTTTAGAAGTAGTAATGAATACGTATTAGCCTAGGAGCATAAAAATCAGCAGCTTGATGTAACTGGTGTGCGTCTTGGTGGAGCAGAGACTCCTGGTGCACCCAGCGCTGTTTGCTTACCTCTATTCCTTTAATAAACTGTAAACTTTGATTATAGTCCTATTTTGAAGACTGAGCTATTTATTACACAAGGTATTAAGCTCTTTACGTTAATAGGAACGTGAGTCTTTCTGCCTGGAACACAATTCAACAGAGCAGTCAACCATTTCTTTAGCTTTGAAGATGCTGAAATGGACCCTGGGTTAAAAAGAACCGGTCCAGAGAAGGGCGACGAAGGGTGAGGAAGCTGGTGAGGGGCCTGGAGAACAAGTCCTACGAGGAGCGGCTGAGGGAACTGAGCTTGTTCAGCCTGGAGAAGAGGAGGCTCAGGGGCGACCTTATTGCTCTCTACAGATACCTCAAAGGAGGCTGTAGCGAGGTGGGGGATGGCCTGTTCTCCCACGTGCCTGGTGACAGGACGAGGGGGAATGGGCTTAAGTTGCGCCAGGGGAGTTTTAGGTTAGATGTTAGGAAGAACTTCTTTACTGAAAGGGTTGTTAGACTCTGGAACAGGCTGCTCAGGGAAGTGGTGGAGTCACCATCCCTGGAAGTCTTTAAAAGACGTTTAGATGTAGAGCTTAGGGATATGGTTTAGTGGGGACTGTTAGCAATAGGTCAGAGGTTGGACTCGATGATCTTGAGGTCTCTTCCAACCTAGAAATTCTGTGATTTTGTGGTTCCCAGCCTGTCTCTACAGATGGTTGTTTAGTGCTAAAATGTGAGTTTCCTTTCTGGTACGTGACCATCCTAGTCTTAAGATTTCCAGTACTCAGTCGTGTACCCCAGACTCCCGTGTTTTGAGAGGGATTGTACTCCCCTTACCTAATATGGGAATCCCGTTTTTGTGCCTCAAGGGTCAATGGTGTAAGGCACTTAGAAATCATTGCGGATTGTGGCTGTTGTCAATTGCCACATAAATTAAGGCCATGCAAGTACCTTCTACTCTTTCATCTTCCCTTTCATTTGTTGTCAGGTTACTACTCAATATTACACCTTTGGTGAGAAGTCCTAAAAAAAACCAAAACATTGCATCTTAATGTTAACAACTCTTGTTTTTTCCTTCTCTAGGTCTGCCAGTAGCTGACAAGGCAGAAAGATGACCTTTTCTCTCTCATTCTTGTGAAGTTAGAGGCAGTGCCCAATTAAACTGTGACTGAGGCTCTGCGATGGTGCAAGTCTATCTTACTCCTTCAAATTCAGTGATGCAGCCGGAGTTTTCAGTAATGAACTTTCAAGGATTCAACCACTTTAAAGCTTTTGGACAGTGGCAATTATCTGAAAACATTCCTACAGATTTATCTTCTTCGTTTACATTTGCTTGCTCTCTCCATCTCATTCAAAGCAGTCAGGACTGGTTTGCTTCCCTCTTCTCTGGAAGTTTGCACTAGGAACCATTGTTAGAATCAGAATCCTGATCTGAGAGCACGATGAAAAATGTTGCACACAAACTTGTCCATTGGAGAGGAAAATGTTCATGTATACGTCAGTATTGTACTCAAACAGCTGCTTACACCTTTTAACTTTTAAACCTGAGAAGCAACAGGTAGTTTCTATGTTGCCCTTGGGGATAGTGTACTCTTCTGTACTTTGCTTCTATACAAACAGCTCAAAATTTTAAAGTCATGTTGTCAGTCATACCACCAAACAACCTTGCACGGCATTACACGTTCCCCCCCCAGATAGATCTTGCCCTGAATGCGACACCAGACAAGGAAATAATGCCGGCACGTAAAACTGACTTGTAGATATATCCCTTGTTGGTATTCTTTTTTTTTTGTTTTGTTTTGACGCTTTGCGGGGCTTAGCTGTACCTCATGAGAAGAATGTCTTCTGGTGTGAACTGAAATTATACCTCTCTGCCACAATGTCCCTCTATTTATTTATTTATTTATTTATTTATTTATTTATTGGGGGTGGGGGGGAGGGTTGGGGAGGGGTGAGGAGGGTGTTGATAATTCCTTGGGGACACCTGAAGGAGTTGCAAAATAATAAAATTTAGGTGAAGGAAAAGTTCCTTCTCTTAATTTTTGTCGTTGTTGTTTTTCTTTTCCATCTGGTCATAAAAAGAAGGTCCCATTTTCTGGCTTTTGGCAGATTGCAAGCATGCTGGAACCATTCACGTTACGTAGACTGTATTTGTCTGAAACGATAATATCATACCTATAGTCTGCTGCAGGCTCAAAAGCAGCCTATGCCTCCTGGACTGTTTTATGCCTTTGCTTTTGTTACTATATCCTTGTAAGTCTTCAACAGGGAAATGAAATTACCCTATACAAAAGAAACACCATCCAGAAGAAACTTCAGGTGCTAGGGCCTGAATTTTCACTGAAACCAAAGGCAGGTATCTTATTGACGTGAAGAAAGGGGCTTTATCTATCCTGGTTTTCTTACTAATGAAGGAGCGTGAAAGAGATGCATGTCCTTGTCTCTGAAGAGGAGGCGAAGGAACAGCTAGTGCAAGGAACACAAAATTCAGTTATGCCGAACTAACAGGTGGTTGTATCCCAGCTTGGAGACCACAACACAGAATCACCTAGGTTGGAAGAGACCTCCAAGATCACGTAGTCCAACCTCTGGTGTAACACTAACAAGTCCTCCACTAAGCCGTAGCCCTAAGCTCTACACCTAAACATCTTCTAAAGACCTCCAGGGGTGGTGACACAACCACTCCCCTGGGTAGCCCATTCCAATGCCTAACAAGCCTTTTGGTGAAGAAGTTCTTCCTGACACCCAACCTAAACCTCCCCTGGTGCAACTTCAGCCCATTCCCCCTCAGCCTATCACCAGGCACATATGAGAATAGACCAACCCCCACCTCGCTACAGCCTCCTTTAAGGTATCTGTAGAGTGCGATAAGGTCGCCCCTGAGCCTCCTCTTCTCCAGACCGAACAATCCCAGCTCCCTCAGCCGTTCCTCGTAGGACTTGTTCTCCAGATCCCTCACCAGCTTTGTTGCCCTTCCCTGGACTCACTGGAGCCCCTCAATATCCTTCTTGTAGCGAGGGGCCCAGAACTGAACACAGTACTTGGGCTGCGGCCTCACCAGAGCCAAGTACAGGGGGACGATCACCTCCCTAGCCCTGCTGGCCACGCTGGTTCTTATACGAGTCAGGATGCTGTTGGCCTTCTTGGCCACCTGAGCACACTGCTGCCTCATATTGAGTCGACTAGCCACCAGTACGCCCAGGTCCTTCTCTGCCAGGCAGCTTTCTAACCACTCAGATGGCTTTTCCAACCACCTTCAAAATTCCAGATCTAGAGGAACGCTTTGACTGCGGCCTAAAAGCCAGGTGTATGTAAGCTGCCGCAAGCCAGCCAGTCTTCTTCCCATGACCTGCCAGGAAACAGCAATGTAGGCAGGTAACCAAATTAAAGCCAAAACTTGCAGCCCAGTCCTTGACCTGAATAGGGAGTGAGGATCTGGATCCTGGCATTTATGCGTGATAGCTTCTACGCAGCTGAAGTAAATACACCCCAGGTGCCCTGAGCTGGAGGACCACGACGGTGGGAATGATAAACTCCCAACCGACCCTGAACGTGTGCGGGATTTGCTGCTCCACCTGGATCTATACAAGTCTGTGGGTCCGGATGGGATTCATCCCAGGGTGCTTAAGGAGCTGGCTGACGCCATCGCAGGACCTCTCTCAATTATTTTTCAACGGTCTTCTGAATCTGGAGAGGTCCCAGTGGACTGGAAGCTGGCAAATGTCGTACCAATTTTCAAGAAGGGCAAGAAAATAGACCGTGGCAACTACAGGCCTGTTAGTCTCACATCAGCACCTGGTAAAATTATGACCTGAGCAAAGCTTTTGACATGGTTTCCCGTGGGATCCTACTGGACAAAATGTCCAGCAGACAACCTAACAAAAACATCATGCAATGGGTGAGCAATTGGCTGACAGGCAGGGCTCAAGGCCTTGTGGTAAATGGGGCCACATCAGGCTGGCACATGGTCACTAGTGGGGACCCTCAAGGCTCCATTTTAGGGCCAGTCCTCTTCAATGTTTTTATAAACGATTTAGATGTAGGACTAGAAGGTGTTTTGAGCGAGTTTGCTGATGGCACCAAACTTGGAGGAGTTGTAGACTCAGCTGAGGGGCTGAGGGTGGAAAGGCCTTGCAGAGAGATCTGGGCAGATTGGAGAGCTGGGCGATCACCAACCTCATGAAGATTAACAAGAGCAAGTGCCGGGTCCTGCACCTGGGACGGGGCCACCCTGGCTATACGTACAGACTGGGTGACGAGATGCCGGAGAGCAGCCCCGCACAGAGGGATCCGGGGGTGGTGGTTGACAGCAAGTTGAACATGAGCCAGCAGTGTGCCCTGGCAACCAGGAGGGCCAACCGTATCCTGGGGTGCATCAAGCACAGCATTGCTAGTTGATCAAGGGAAGCGATTGTCCCGCTCTACTCTGCACTGGTGCGGCCTCACTTCGAGTACTGTGTGCAGTTCTGGGCACCACAGTACAAAAAGGACAGTAAACTGCTGGAGAGCGTCCAGAGGAGGGCGACGAAGATGGTGAAGGGCCTAGAGGGGAAGACGTATGAGGAGCGGCTGAGGTCACTGGGCCTGTTCAGCCTGGAGAAGGGAAGGCTGAGGGGGGACCTCATTGCAGCATACAACTTCCTCGCGAGGGGGAGTGCAGAGGCAGGTGCTGACCTATTCTCTGTAAGCATCAGTGATAGGACCCACGGGAATGGTGTTAAGCTGAGGCAGGGAAGGTTTAGGCTGGACGTCAGGAAGAGGTTCTTCACCGAGAGGAGGGTGGTTGCACGCTGGAACAGGCTCCCCAGGGAACTAGTCACTGCACCAAGCCCGTCTGAATTTAAGAAGCGATTGGACTGTGCACTTAGTCACGTGGTCTAAACTTTTGGGTAGACCTGTGCGGTGCCAGGAGTTGGACTTGATGATCCTTATGGGTCCCTTCCAACTCGGGATATTCTATGATTCTATAAATAGTGCAGTCAGAGGTCATGGGGCTAGATTTAGAAAAGTCCTGCATAAAGAAGGGATCTCAGAAAAGAAAATTTAAATAACATTAATATCAAGAAAAGGAATTCTGATTGCTACATTCTTTATCTGTCATGACTAGACAGATGAAAATCTATGATGGCAAGTTTGCCTTTAAGGTCATTTTCTTTTTTATTCATATCTTTTATTTATTAGTATTTATTTTTTTAACAGGCTCTGTACTAATGTTCCTCACAGAATGACTAACAGAAATATGACCTTCGTGCAAATTTTGTAGTTATTTCATTAGGTCAACTCTAACCACTAAGCCCCTTGTCAGGTTATTTCTACTAGTGATAAGGAGCAATTGACCTTAAAACTTTGAAGCCAGGTAGACGAGCTTATTCCACAAGGTCTCTTGGTTCCACCCTTGTTGAGTGAAACCGGCCAGGTGTGGGTCATTTGACCTTTGCTATATAGGAAGCCTGAGGAGGGGTGGGGGGAATTGCCTCCCCCAGGAAAGACTGAGGCTTAGGTTGCCTAGGGTATTTTGCTCTTGTGGTGAATTGGGCTCAGCGTTCCCCAGTAGGCTGCTTTTCTTTCATGTTTTCTGCACCCTCTCTGTGCAATAGTTTTAGAGACTCTATGAGACAGTTACATTGGTGGTTCCTTCTTCAGTAAAACGCTGGTGGCACTATTTCACAGCGAAGCACTTTGGAAGTGACTCAAGTTCAGAAGACTACAGGTAAGTGTTCCTGGGTTCTGTGGTTGTTACTGTTGAGTACTTCCTTCACCTTGTCTGTTTTCTGTGAAATTACTTAAGTGAATTCTAAGCACCATTCCAAGCACTGGGGAAAAAAAAAAAAAAGGCCTCCTACACCCAAGTGCACACAGGTAAGCCTGATATTGAGAAATGTTCTTAAGTATTTGGAAGATTGAAAAATGGGCTGTGCGAAAAAGGTACCTTAAAGTGAATGCAGAATTTGCATTGTGGTAAGTAGAAACAGACTGGGATGGATATGGGGTGCTGAGCGGTGGTAGGGGCGCCCCAACCATTTGGTTTTGTGTTTTATTTTCCAGAAACAGAATTTGGACACATTCAGCAGCTTTCTGTTAGGCTCTTATCGCTCCCATGAGTTAGGATTACTCTGCATTGCTTATGATAGTTCATTACAGAACTCATTGAGGTAAATGGAATGAGTGTCTTCAAAAATTTTTAAAAATCTGACTGCATCTCAGGACATATAATTGTGATATTTTCTTTTTTTATAGGTAGGCTTCTTGATGCTATTGACAAGGAAGGCTTGAAGAATACCACATTTGTTTATTTTGCATCTGATCACGGTGGATCTGTACAGGCTTACAGAGGAAATGCCCGCTTAGGTGGATGGAATGGGATCTATAAAGGTAAAATCTTGGCAGCATGTGCATGCATAAAACTACCTATTAGAAATAAATATAATAGATAAATGAATAAATAAAATAGATAAATAAATAGAATAAAATATGTCCAGCTATTTTTACAAAGTGTAGTGGGTTTACGTGGCAAGGCTTTGGTAGCAGGGGGCCATAGGGGTGGTTTCTGTGAGAAAGATCTAGAAGCCGCCCCATGTTTGGGAAGGGCCCCATTGTTTTCCAAATCTGAGCCAATAAGCGATGTTGTTTTGTGCCTCTGTGAGAGCATATTTAAGACAGGGAAAAAACGCTGCGCCACACAGCAGCCGGGAGAGTCAAGGGAGTGAGAAACAGCCTTGCAGGTGCCAAGGTCAGTGTAGAAGGAGGGGGAGAGGTGCTCCAGGCGCCGGAGCAGAAGTCCCCTGTGGCCTGTGGTGAGGACCATGGTGAAGCAGGATGTCCCCCTGCAGCCCATGGAGTACCACGGTGGAGCAGGGTTTCACGCTGCAGCCCGTGGAGGAGACCACCGTGGAGCAGGTGGCCCTGCACCGACGGAGGCTGCCGCCTGTGGAAGACCCCTGCCGGAGCAGATTCCGGGCCGGACCTGTAGCCCGTGGAGAGGAGACCACGCAGGAGCAGGTGATCTGGCAGGAGCTGCTGCCCGTAGGGGAGCCAGGTTGGAGCAGTTTTCTCCTGAGGGATGGACCCCGTGGTACGGACCCATATCTGGAGCAGTTCTGGAAGAGCTGCTGCCTGTGGGAAGCCCACGCCGGATCAGTTCGTCAAGGACTGCATCCCGTGGGTGGGACCCCACAGCACAGGGGATGAGAGTGACCGAGAAGGAGCAGCAGAGAAGAAGTGCTGTAGACTGACCATAACCCCCATTCCCCCGTTCCCCTGCGCCGCTCGGGGGGAGGAGGTGGAAGAGGGTGGATGGGGGGGGAGGTGCTTTTGGTTTCTTTCCTTTGTTTCTCACTTCTCTAGCTTGTTAGTAATGAGCAATAAATCTTACTATCTGTCTTCTTATGCTGAGTCTGGTTTGCCCGTTACACTAATTATTGCGTGATTTTCTCGTCCTTATCTCAATCCTTGAGCCCCTTTCACATATTTTCTCCCCATTCCTCTTTGAGGAGGGAGAGTGAGAGAGCGGCTGTGGTGGAGCTCGGCTGCCCACTCGAGCGGAACCACGACAAAAAGGTATTTACAAAGCAACATGCTGGAATGAAAATCTTAGTTTGTAGGGCTGGAGCAACTTCAGGGCATCAGCTAGTCAGCCTTCAGTTCCTAGACAAGATCTCTTTCACCAAAGCTGCTCCTGACAGCTACATTGTCGTATCTATTCTTGAAGACGTTCAGCGATTCCCCAAGTACTCATTTGCATTGTCAATGCTACTAGATTTGTTTGTTTGTTTCCTGGTATTTACCTTTCCTTGCTTCAGATTATGCAGAAGCTCTTTCCTTATTCACCAATCTAAATTATTTTATTTGACATGATTTCATCTTGGCAGAACTATTACTGATATGCTAATTTCCTTCTACATGCGTAAAAGTTATATGATTATTGATTGCAATATTTATTCAGGCAGTCTACTGCTATTTGTTTTGGTTTGTTCTGCTTTGTTTTCCAAGATAGACACCACAGCTTGCCTTTTTCCAGTCTGATACCTCAGCAAATCTCCACAACTCAAACAAAACAACTCTTCATCAACTAGTGCTATGAATGCTCCAAACATTCATCAGGTTCAGACTGTTTGAAAACATCTGCCCTTAGTCAAGGCCTAATGGATGCCTAATGGATGACAGGGTAAACTCTTTGTTACTTGGTAACAAGCCAGGTTTGTGTATTAAAGACTCATACAGAAGCATCATTAAAATCAGTCAATATTTCAGTTTTCTTTCCTGATTTGTTCTTGTTTCCCAATGAATAGCAACCAGTACTTTTGCCTTTTTTTTTGCCATGATACTTCTTATTTCTATCTCTCATCACTAGTTAACTTTCATTACATGTTCTGTGCTTTCTGATTTTGTCATTAAGAGTCCATAAAATAAACCCATCCTTAATAGCCTGACTGAGATTTTTCCTCTTATATTACTCCTTCTTGGACTTGGAATCCACAGAAAAAGCACATGAATTGCCTAAATAATTATACTTCCTACTTTTCCACTGAAATACATGTATGAAAACCTAAACTTGTGCCCTTTAATACTGGTTCTTTAAAGACTCACCAGTTCTTATTGATATTTTCCCCACAAACAGTTTCTCCGAGGAGTCCTCCTTTACCAGTCCTGTAGCTTTATTAAAATCTGCCTTTCTGGAGTTCCTTGTTTTGTTTTTTTGCCTTAATCCTTTAGGTCTTAAATTTTTCATGGTTACTCTTACCAACCCACCTTACATGTGGTTATTCTCCACTTATTCTTGCTCTAGTACTAAATCATCGAATCACAGTATGGCTTGTGTTGGAACAGACTTCATATGTCATCTTTTTCCAACCCCTCTGCCATGGGCAGGGACACCTCCCACTAGATTAGGTTGCTTAAAGCCTCATCCAACCTGGCCTTGAACACTTCAAGGGATGGGGCATCCACAGCTTCTCTGGGCAGCGTCTTCCTGTGCCTCATGACCCTCTGAGTGATGTTTCTTCCTAATATATAATCTAAATCTCCCCTCTTTTAGTTTAAAACCATTACTTCTTGTCCTATTGCTACAGTCCCTGATAAGAGTCCCTCCTTAACTTTCTTGTAGGTACCCTTTAGGTATTGAAAAGTTGTTCTCCAGGGGTCTCCCCAGAGCCTTCCCTTCTCCAGGCTGAACAACCCCAACTCCCTCAGCCTGTCTTTGTAGGAGAGGTGCTCCATCACTTTGATCATCTTCAAGGCTCTCCTCTGGATTCGTTGTAATATGTCCATGTCATTCTTCTGCTGGAGGCCCCAGAGTTGAATGCAGGACTTCAGGTGGGATCTGATGAGAGCAGAGTAGAAGGGGAAAAACACTTCCTTCACCCTGCTGGCCACTCTTCTTTTGTTGCAGGCCAGCATACAGTTGGCTTTTCTGGGCTGCAAGAGCACATTGCCAGCTCATGTCAAGCTTCTCATCAACCAACACCTCCAGGTCCTTCTTCTGAATTCATAAATACTCCCTTCTACTTGCTTTTTCCATCTCTTTTGTCACTTTGTAGAAAATAAGCAAGGAAGAAAACAGTTTCTAAAGCCCACTGCTGGTTAGTACTTATGTTTTTCCTCCATTTCCCTTAGATGAGCTCTGTACTCCTTTCTCTGTGCTTCACCATGAACTCAGCAGTGCTGCTTTGCATCAAAGCATACATCAGTGCAGACATCAGTGCAGCAGAGGCTAAAGACCAAACCCTTGATGCTTTTATGACAACAGATCTGATGAGATTCCTTAATCTGGACTGAAATCCTTTGGAATTCCTCTAGCTGTCTGAACCCATGAGATAACTCTCCAGATTTCTAAGACCTGAAAAGCCACTCTGATATCTTGGGCAGCTTAGCACTTACTGTATAATGAAGACTGAAAACTGTTCCTATTGCTTATTTCCCTACAAACGAAGATTCAGGTGCTTTGATCTTGCTCAGCATCAACATGCACATTCTCTAGCAGTAAGTGCTTTGAGCCACACAATAAATTTTTGATAGAGCTTAGATCACATCCAGTAGCAGTCCTAAATGCAAAATTAGCCTTCAGTTCTGGACATGAAGTTTCCATACCAGTAACAGATTCCAAAAAAAAAGCCAATGGACTAACTTGAGTCTAACCTAGGGTATTCACTAGCCTAAAATACGAATATGAATAACAAGAGATGAAAGGTGAATGTGATTAGATAGTGATTTCAATGAGGCCAATGATGAAAACATGCCTGCTTAGAGATGGGACAAGGGGAGATAGATATAATATTAGTTTAGAAATTAACAACAGAAAGGGGTTATTCACATTTATCTCTGCATACAACAGAAGAGGGGACACCCCGTTAATTCATAAATACCTGTAGAACTCACTGCTGTAAGATGTTATTACTGCTAAGAGGATATTAAAAACAAGAAGAGCCATGCACATGGGTAATAAGAACAGGTGTTAGTAAACAACAAGGTGTGAGAACCCATCATTCTACAAAGCACAAGGTTATTGCACAAGTAGGTGGACTTGCCCTTCTTGTAATCCACCATATGACTTTGTCAGCCTCTTAAACCAAGCTCTCGGAAACTTGCCTCTCAGCTCTAAGTATGAGCATACCTCGTCCATAGTAAAAGCCAGGGCCTAGTTTAAACAACCATCCACGTTTGCTGGTTTATTAACTGAACTAATACACCAGCTTCAAGTTTTACTTGACAAATTTTCTACCAGTTTTTTCAGCAATGTCTGGGCATCTCTGCCCTCAATAGAATGAACAACAGAGTAAATGTCATGTATGTACCTGAGCTTCACACTTACACTTTTTTTTATTTTCTGAATGGACCATCAACTTGGCTAATGGATTTCTGGCTTTAATGGAGTTAAATGGATTTTCTGGCTTAATTAACATACCCATCCTTGACATTAAGAATAGACATTTGCAGTTAATTAATCATTCTCACTTTGAAGCAGCATTCAAAAATATTTATATATATATATATATTTTGGCTTACAAGATAGCCAATGCATGGAAGAAAAAAATACAGGAGAAGGTTAAGAAGATTAGAGGAATGCAGGGAAAAAAGACTTTTTGGATTTTTTTCACATCAATAGAAATGTAGGTGGAAGTCTTCCTTACTGCAAAACATTTAGAGTGCTTCCCCATTTACCACATGGTTCTGCACATGGGACCATGGGACCACCTCAGACCATCCCTGGGATTGTAAACTCTTGGAGGGCAATCATTATCATAGTTCCTCTCACTGCTCTTCAGGATTGGAGAAATCATTTTGTAATGTTCAGCAGCCTCTGGTTTAGAACCGTCTGACTGTGGGAGTGTGCCCATGGGAGTCGACAAGCCCCAATCTGTTGACCAAGTTTGCCCTGTGTTAATTCCCTTTCTAGGGCACCATGTGAGGCTGCAACCTCTCTTTCATTGACAGAGCCAGATATTGCTTTTTACTAATAACAGATGTGCATGTTTTTAGGGAGTGTGATTATTCTCAAACATGACATTCAATTAAAAATACAGGTTAGAATGTCCTCTGAAGCATCGGAGGGTGAAATTATTCCTCTTATGCCCAAAACGCTGCTTTGTATTGAGTTTCTATATATACCCCACAAAGAAGTTTAAAATAAAGTAATAAGTAATCAGCTTATTCTTGAAGAATGGGGCTTGCATTGTAGTCATTTTGCTGTTTTCCATGTTTTCATTAAAAGTATTTGAATATTTTGAAAATTTTAAATCCTTTAATTATACATGCATAATAAATGCCTAGTATCTTTCATTCTTGTATTTATCTGTTTTTGTTTTGTTTTGTTTTTTCTCCTGTAACAGGTGGAAAAGGAATGAGAGGTTTGGAAAGAGGGACCCGTGTTCCAGGAATAGTTAGATGGCCTGGAGCGTTGCCTGCAGACATAGTTATCAGTGAACCAACAAGCCTTATGGACGTTTTCCCAACGGTGGTTCAGCTGGCTGGAGGGGTAGTGCCTCAAGACAGGTACAAAAGTGGCTTCATAAACCATGCTTGCTCTCCTTCCTTGATTTAGATCAAAGCTGACTATATGTCACACATCCTAATGCCTGTGGGTTAAATTCTATTAGTTGCTAAACCAGATAGTTCTCTAGCAATCTTCTGCTTAGTTTTCCCCATCTTACCTGATTCCATGGGAAAGGCAAACAACATGTGTTATCAAGGATCAGTTAGACAACTCAGTTTTCTAATCACTGAAAGGGAACCTGGCCTACTGGAGTCACTGGGATGACTTTGGGGGGATAAAAAAAAAAAAGGAACTTTTATATGAAAAATTGTAAATTCATAAAGCTGGTTGGTCCTATTAAAAAATACCTAAGACAGGCCCTTTCCTGGACTGGGATGCCTGGTTCTTTGTGAGTAGGGAAGATGGATCAAGCTGCCTGTATTTGGTACCAGTAATGGAGAAGTTCATTCCTCGGAAGTAAACAAATGGTAGCATCTATGTTAGACTCCTCTAAAGAACAAGTGAAAGGCTGGATGCCTACGGCATTCTGACCAAAAAGCAGAAAAGTCCTTGTGTTGCATCACTAAGCCAACTGTCAGCCAGTTAACTAAGTGGCACTATTTTTACACAGCCCTAAGCTCACAGAGATATCGGTGACTTCAGTTTCAGGGAGTCAGATTAAAAGTGGTGACCCTTGCCTTTTCTATGGTTATCACTTGTTTACCCCTAGGAAAATTACATTAATGATAACCTATCTCTCCAGGATGTGTGAACTAAATGCAATTGCACAAACTGCTATTAACTACTAATCGCTGGCCTCCACCCTTCTACACAATTAAAAATGCCAGGGCTCGTTAGCTAAACAGTAGCTTATTCTAGAAATACCTGAAATCCTAATTCTGCATGCATGCATAGTGCATACCGCTCACACTCCAGCTGCAGGGTGAAACTCCTGAACAGCCTGGTGACCTCCGTCCTCTTCATCAGGGTCATCGACGGACGCATCTTACTGCCTCTACTGCAGGGGACAGCTCGGCACTCAGAGCACGAGTTCATGTTTCACTACTGTGGTGCGGTGTTGCATGCAGTGCAGTGGCACCAAAAGGACAGTGAGTATAAACATTCCCATCCTCCCGCTGATCAGAGATAATGTAACGACCTCTAATTTCCAGTACACTAGCATGTAAAAACATCTCTACACATCTGGAGTGTCTTTCTTTAAACTTCTGCAAGGTGCACAATGGCCGAGCTGTTCACTAGCTGTCCTGCCTTGCCTGAGGGAAGGGTTTTGCTTCCTGTGAAGCACAGTTTTAAGATTGCATGTTGTTGCTGTGTCTCTATTGCTTTTGCTGTGAAAGCACTCAGGATCAACTTTACTTTGAAGAAAAAGGAACTGCACGCATAAGGTCTTTATCTTAAGGAGTAGTTTGTTTTCAGTAGCCCTACACTATTTGTTTTGTTCTTTTTCAGCTGTGGCATTAGGCAAGCTGACTGCAGCTGTAATGTTCTCTCTAGCTTTCAACAAGCACCAAATTTTTGCTGATGTCATCCTCCATTGAAGCATAAAATAGAATGGGCTAGCGCCTGGAAGCTCCTGCTCAGAATGGAGGGTGGCATCTGTGTGACCAAACAGAAGCAGTGATTCACCTCCTGACTAGCACATCTGGGCACATCATTAGCAAGTTAGA